>NC_061805.1:53234894-53588805 GCF_021462225.1 Girardinichthys multiradiatus | reverse complement strand
GACTGCTGGCAAACTACCACTAACACTTGCTCATATTCACCCACCCAATCACCCCTTAGGACACACCCACTCACTTCAGGACACACCCACTCACCCACCCACTCACACACTTGGAACCACCCACTCACACTTTGATACACAACACACTCTTAAACACCCACAATCACACCCCACAACACTCTGCCATACACCTCTCACACTTGGCCACGCCCACACTTGCACCCATTTTTCAACATTTCACAAAGGTTCAAGGACCCCGGCATGTCACCCCTCCTTTTACTCAGGGGGACCCCCTGAGCACCAAGAACCAACTCCCAACTCCATACCACCTTCCTACCCAGACTTGGACTTGGCCCCAAAATCAATGGGAGTCTATGGCAGCTATATGAAGGGAGTCACCTAGAGACGCCAAACTTCCTGGGGACCTGGCAGCCCCCCAGGGGAGTATACACACCAACTTTGGTCCATATGAGCATCATAGTTTTTGAGTTATTCTAAGTGAGCAATTTTTCAAATGAATGGGAGTCTATGGCAGCTATATGAAGGGAGTCACCTAGAGACGCCAAACTTCCTGGGGACCTGGCAGCCCCCCAGGGGAGTATACACACCAACTTTGGTCCATCTACCACTTATACTTTTCGAGTAATTGAGAACGTGCAACTTTTTTCAATCAGTGGGTGTCTATGGCAGCTATGTCAAAGGAAGGGGCTACATCCACCAAATTCACAGGGTACCTGGGGCCCCCCTAGAGGGTGCTACAGCCCAAGTTTCAGCTCCCTAGGACTTTTACTTTTCGAGTTATTGAGAACGTGCAAACTTTTTTTTTGGCTTTCATCCCCTACCTAACCCTAACCCTAACCCCCTAACCCTAACCCTAACCCTAACCCTAACCCTAACCCCCTAACCCTAACCCTAACCCTAACCCTAACCCTAACCCTAACCCTAACCCTAACCCTAACCCTAACCCTAACCCTAACCCTAACCCTAACCCTAACCCTAACCCTAACCCTAACCCTTAGGACACACCCACTCACACTATCTATCACCTCACATGATGCTTTTTACTAACCCTAAGGTCACAGGACTTGGCCACACCCACTCACCCAGGACACACCCACTCACACTTAGCCACACCCACTCACTTAGGACACACCCACTCCCACTTAGCCACACCCACTCCCACTTAGCCACACCCACTCACTTAGGACACACCCACTCACACTTAGACACTCCCACTCACACTTAGCCACACCCACTCACACTTAGACACTCCCACTTAGCCACACCCACTCACTTAGGACACACCCACTCACACTTAGACACTCCCACTCACACTTAGCCACACCCACTCACACTTAGACACTCCCACTTAGCCACACCCACTCACTTTAGGACACACCCACTCACTTTAGGACACACCCACTCACACTTTGACACACCCACTCACCCACTCACACTTTGACACACCCACTCACCCACTCACACTTTCACTCATTATGGACCATTTCAGGAAGCGCTTTCTACCCACCCATGTCAGGTGTCCTTTTACTCAGGGGGACCCCCTGAGCACCAGGAACCACCTCCCAGCTCCATAGCACCTTCCTACCCACAGATACAACAACACAAAGGGGCCCCATAATAAAGTACTTATGTCTCCAAATGGAGTCATGTTTGTACTCAAACAACTCGGCATCCCATGCCAAATACAACCACCATGTCCTTGCCTCAATCCCACCTTTCTATCCCAAGTTATGCCCAATCTACAGGTTCTAAAAGGCCTACGGAAACCAACGAAATATATGTCATTCGTACTCACCTACAGTACCCCAATATACTACTTTCATACCTCTACCCCTTACTATAAGCAAATGAAAAATTAAAAGACACTCAAATTTCCACAACTTTCACCCCTTCTAGCAGCAAAGTGGAACCACTTGCACACACCATTCCACTGCAGCCACACTCAGGGAGACAAGGCCTTTCCATACATGCCTCACTTGTCATCCTACCACCTACCGTGCCAAAGTTCACAACCCTCGCACACTCCCACAACAGCCTCTCAGGTCCTTCGCACCCAACACCCTTCTTCATAGTGGAGATCAATATCAAAGACAAACACTACAAACTTCATTTTCACATATCTTATAGAGCTCTTCGAGCCCGATCCAACCCTGCTACTCCCAACTCTCTAACACGCTCACTTCAAGAGTTACGGACAAAGGTCACCAAAGGTCAAGTCACCTCAAAACACCTACTTCACCTCTTTTAAACCCAAAACACTCATCTATCACCTCACATGACCCTTTTTACTAAACCTAAGGTCACAGGACTGCTGGCAAACTACCACTAACACTTGCTCATATTCACCCACCCAATCACCCCTTAGGACACACCCACTCACTTCAGGACACACCCACGCACCCACCCACTCACACACTTGGAACCACCCACTCACACTTTGATACACAACACACTCTTAAACACCCACAATCACACCCCACAACACTCTGCCATACACCTCTCACACTTGGCCACGCCCACACTTGCACCCATTTTCAACATTTCACAAAGGTTCAAGGACCCCGGCATGTCACCCCTCCTTTACTCAGGGGGACCCCCTGAGCACCAAGAACCAACTCCCAACTCCATACCACCTTCCTACCCAGACTTGGACTTGGCCCCAAAATCAATGGGAGTCTATGGCAGCTATATGAAGGGAGTCACCTAGAGACGCCAAACTTCCTGGGGACCTGGCAGCCCCCCAGGGGAGTATACACACCAACTTTGGTCCATCTACCACTTATACTTTTCGAGTAATTGAGAACGTGCAACTTTTTCAATCAGTGGGTGTCTATGGCAGCTATGTCAAAGGAAGGGGCTACATCCACCAAATTCACAGGGTACCTGGGGCCCCCCTAGAGGGTGCTACAGCCCAACTTTCAGCTCCCTAGGACTTTTACTTTTCGAGTTATTGAGAACGTGCAAACTTTTTTTTTGGCTTTCATCCCCTTACCTAACCCTAACCCTAACCCTAACCCCTAACCCTAACCCTAACCCTAACCCCTAACCCTAACCCTAACCCTAACCCTAACCCCTAACCCTAACCCTAACCCTAACCCTAACCCTAACCCTAACCCTAACCCTAACCCTAACCCTAACCCTAACCCTAACCCCCTAACCCTAACCCTAACCCTAACCCACTCACACTTAGACACTCCCACTCACTTTAGGACACACCCACTCACACTTAGACACACCCACTCACACTTAGACACACCCACTCACACTTTCACTCATTATGGACCATTTCAGGAAGGGCTTTCTACCCACCCATGTCAGGTGTCCTTTTACTCAGGGGGAGCCCCTGAGCACCAGGAACCACCTCCCAGCTCCATAGCACCTTCCTACCCACAGATACAACAACACAAAGGGGCCCCATAATAAAGTACTTATGTCTCCAAATGGAGTCATGTTTGTACTCAAACAACTCGGCATCCCATGACAAATACAACCACCATGTCCTTGCCTCAATCCCACCTTTCTATCCCAAGTTATGCCCAATCTACAGGTTCTAAAAGGCCTACGGAAACCAACGAAATATATGTCATTCGGACTCACCTACAGTACCCCAATATACTACTTTCATACCTCTACCCCTTACTATAAGCAAATGAAAAATTAAAAGACACTCAAATTTACACAACTTTCACCCCTTCTAGCAGCAAAGTGGAACCACTTGCACACACCATTCCACTGCAGCCACACTCAGGGAGACAAGGCCTTTCCATACATGCCTCACTTGTCATCCTACCACCTACCGTGCCAAAGTTCACAACCCTCGCACACTCCCACAACAGCCTCTCAGGTCCTTCGCACCCAACACCCTTCTTCATAGTGGAGATCAATATCAAAGACAAACACTACAAACTTCATTTTCACATATCTTATAGAGCTCTTCGAGCCCGATCCAACCCTGCTACTCCCAACTCTCTAACACGCTCACTTCAAGAGTTACGGACAAAGGTCACCAAAGGTCAAGTCACCTCAAAACACCTACTTCACCTCTTTTAAACCCAAAACACTCATCTATCACCTCACATGACCCTTTTTACTAAACCTAAGGTCACAGGACTGCTGGCAAACTACCACTAACACTTGCTCATATTCACCCACCCAATCACCCCTTAGGACACACCCACTCACTTCAGGACACACCCACTCACCCACCCACTCACACACTTGGAACCACCCACTCACACTTTGATACACAACACACTCTTAAACACCCACAATCACACCCCACAACACTCTGCCATACACCTCTCACACTTGGCCACGCCCACACTTGCACCCATTTTTCAACATTTCACAAAGGTTCAAGGACCCCGGCATGTCACCCCTCCTTTTACTCAGGGGGACCCCCTGAGCACCAAGAACCAACTCCCAACTCCATACCACCTTCCTACCCAGACTTGGACTTGGCCCCAAAATCAATGGGAGTCTATGGCAGCTATATGAAGGGAGTCACCTAGAGACGCCAAACTTCCTGGGGACCTGGCAGCCCCCCAGGGGAGTACACACACCAACTTTGGTCCATCTACCACTTATACTTTTCGAGTAATTGAGAACGTGCAACTTTTTTCAATCAGTGGGTGTCTATGGCAGCTATGTCAAAGGAAGGGGCTACATCCACCAAATTCACAGGGTACCTGGGGCCCCCCTAGAGGGTGCTACAGCCCAACTTTCAGCTCCCTAGGACTTTTACTTTTCGAGTTATTGAGAACGTGCAAACTTTTTTTTTGGCTTTCATCCCCTTACCTAACCCTAACCCTAACCCTAACCCTAACCCTAACCCTAACCCCTAACCCTAACCCTAACCCTAACCCTAACCCTAACCCTAACCCTAACCCTAACCCTAACCCCTAACCCTAACCCTAACCCCTAACCCTAACCCTAACCCCTAACCCTAACCCTAACCCTAACCCTAACCCTAACCCCTAACCCTAACCCTAACCCTAACCCTAACCCTAACCCTAACCCTAACCCTAACCCTAACCCTAACCCTAACCCTAACCCCTAACCCTAACCCTAACCCTAACCCTAACCCTAACCCTAACCCCTAACCCTAACCCTAACCCTAACCCTAACCCTAGTATACACACCAACTTTGGTCCATATGAGCATCATAGTTTTTGAGTTATTCTAAGTGAGCAATTTTTCAAATGAATGGGAGTCTATGGCAGCTATATGAAGGGAGTCACCTAGAGACGCCAAACTTCCTGGAGACCTGGCAGCCCCCCAGGGGAGTATACACACCAAGTTTGGTCCATATGAGCATCATAGTTTTTGAGTTATTCTAAGTGAGCACTTTTTCAAATGAATGGGAGTCTATGGCAGCTATATGAAGGGAGTCACCTAGAGACGCCAACTTTCTGGAGACCTGCGGGGGGCCCAGGGGAGTATACACACCAAGTTTGGTCCATATGAGCATCATAGTTTTTGAGTTATTCTTAGTGAGCAATTTTTCAAATGAATGGGAGTCTATGGCAGCTATGTCAAAGGAAGGTGCTACATCCACCAAATTCACAGGGTCCCTGGGGGCCCCCTAGAGGGTGCTACAGCCCAAGTTTCAGCTCTCTACCACCTTTAGTTTTTCAGTTATTCTTAGTGAGCAAAACCATTTTTTGGTTTTTATCCTATAACCTAACCCTAACCCTAACCCTACCCTAACCCTAACCCTAACCCTAACCCCCTAACCCTAACCCTAACCCTAACCCTAACCCTAACCCTAACCCTAACCCTAACCCTAACCCTAACCCTAACCCTAACCCCCTAACCCTAACCCTAACCCTAACCCTAACCCCTAACCCTAACCCTAACCCTAACCCTAGTATACACACCAACTTTGGTCCATATGAGCATCATAGTTTTTGAGTTATTCTAAGTGAGCAATTTTTCAAATGAATGGGAGTCTATGGCAGCTATATGAAGGGAGTCACCTAGAGACGCCAAACTTCCTGGAGACCTGGCAGCCCCCCAGGGGAGTATACACACCAAGTTTGGTCCATATGAGCATCATAGTTTTTGAGTTATTCTAAGTGAGCACTTTTTCAAATGAATGGGAGTCTATGGCAGCTATATGAAGGGAGTCACCTAGAGACGCCAAACTTTCTGGAGACCTGCGGGGGGCCCAGGGGAGTATACACACCAAGTTTGGTCCATATGAGCATCATAGTTTTTGAGTTATTCTTAGTGAGCAATTTTTCAAATGAATGGGAGTCTATGGCAGCTATGTCAAAGGAAGGTGCTACATCCACCAAATTCACAGGGTCCCTGGGGGCCCCCTAGAGGGTGCTACAGCCCAAGTTTCAGCTCTCTACCACCTTTAGTTTTTCAGTTATTCTTAGTGAGCAAAACCATTTTTTGGTTTTTATCCTATAACCTAACCCTAACCCTAACCCTACCCTAACCCTAACCCTAACCCTAACCCCCTAACCCTAACCCTAACCCTAACCCTAACCCTAACCCTAACCCTAACCCTAACCCTAACCCTAACCCTAACCCTAACCCCCTAACCCTAACCCTAACCCTAACCCTAACCCCTAACCCTAACCCTAACCCTAACCCTAGTATACACACCAACTTTGGTCCATATGAGCATCATAGTTTTTGAGTTATTCTAAGTGAGCAATTTTTCAAATGAATGGGAGTCTATGGCAGCTATATGAAGGGAGTCACCTAGAGACGCCAAACTTCCTGGAGACCTGGCAGCCCCCCAGGGGAGTATACACACCAAGTTTGGTCCATATGAGCATCATAGTTTTTGAGTTATTCTAAGTGAGCACTTTTTCAAATGAATGGGAGTCTATGGCAGCTATATGAAGGGAGTCACCTAGAGACGCCAAACTTTCTGGAGACCTGCGGGGGGCCCAGGGGAGTATACACACCAAGTTTGGTCCATATGAGCATCATAGTTTTTGAGTTATTCTTAGTGAGCAATTTTTCAAATGAATGGAGTCTATGGCAGCTATGTCAAAGGAAGGTGCTACATCCACCAAATTCACAGGGTCCCTGGGGGCCCCCTAGAGGGTGCTACAGCCCAAGTTTCAGCTCTCTACCACCTTTAGTTTTTCAGTTATTCTTAGTGAGCAAAACCATTTTTTGGTTTTTATCCTATAACCTAACCCTAACCCTACGGAAGACGCCAGCGTCGTCCAAGGCAAGCCTGGAACCAAGGGCCTAGGGTGCCCCAGGGGATGGACCGTGCACCGACCTTCTCTTACGGGAGAAGGAGTCAGTCCCCTTCCCCTAACCCTAACCCCTAACCCCTAACCCTAACCCTAACCCTAACCCTAACCCTAACCCACTTGGACACTCACAATCACGCACAGGAACGCCTACTGGCCCTCACACACGCCCACAACCGCTTTTCCCACACTTTACCACACTCTAAACACTTGGGACAAAAAGCGACCGATCCTCACACCTCTCAGAAATAGGCCATGTAGGGTGTCTATCTACTCGCCACGAGGAACTGAGCATCTGGGCAAACTCCCAGCCCTGTCGGACCATCCTACGGAGACTTATGTCCTCAGCGACCGATCCTTTTTGCCCAATTTTGGACTATCTCGGGAACCGTAAGTGCTATCGACATGGGGTCTTCACTGGGACGTCCGGAACCCCCCAAAACCCCCCCCTAGACACTGGTTCCATCCCTCTACCACTTTCCGTTCACGAGTTATTTGCCGACTGACCGATCCTCAGGTGGTGTTCTTGCCTTAACCTAACCCTAACCCTCACTGGGACGTCCGGAACCCCCCAAAACCCCCCCCTAGACACTGGTTCCATCCCTCTACCACTTTCCGTTCACGAGTTATTTGCCGACTGACCGATCCTCAGGTGGTGTTCTTGCCTTAACCTAACCCTAACCCTAACCCTAACCCTAACCCTAACCCTAACCCTAACCCTAACCCTAACCCCCTAACCCTAACCCTAACCCTAACCCTAACCCTAACCCTAACCCTAACCCTAACCCTAACCCTAACCCTAACCCCCTAACCCTAACCCTAACCCTAACCCTAACCCTAACCCTAACCCTAACCCTAACCCTAACCCTAACCCTAACCCTAACCCCCTAACCCTAACCCTAACCCTAACCCTAACCCCTAACCCTAACCCTAACCCTAACCCTAGTATACACACCAACTTTGGTCCATATGAGCATCATAGTTTTTGAGTTATTCTAAGTGAGCAATTTTTCAAATGAATGGGAGTCTATGGCAGCTATATGAAGGGAGTCACCTAGAGACGCCAAACTTCCTGGAGACCTGGCAGCCCCCCAGGGGAGTATACACACCAAGTTTGGTCCATATGAGCATCATAGTTTTTGAGTTATTCTAAGTGAGCACTTTTTCAAATGAATGGGAGTCTATGGCAGCTATATGAAGGGAGTCACCTAGAGACGCCAAACTTTCTGGAGACCTGCGGGGGGCCCAGGGGAGTATACACACCAAGTTTGGTCCATATGAGCATCATAGTTTTTGAGTTATTCTTAGTGAGCAATTTTTCAAATGAATGGGAGTCTATGGCAGCTATGTCAAAGGAAGGTGCTACATCCACCAAATTCACAGGGTCCCTGGGGGCCCCCTAGAGGGTGCTACAGCCCAAGTTTCAGCTCTCTACCACCTTTAGTTTTTCAGTTATTCTTAGTGAGCAAAACCATTTTTTGGTTTTTATCCTATAACCTAACCCTAACCCTACGGAAGACGCCAGCGTCGTCCAAGGCAAGCCTGGAACCAAGGGCCTAGGGTGCCCCAGGGGATGGACCGTGCACCGACCTTCTCTTACGGGAGAAGGAGTCAGTCCCCTTACCCTAACCCTAACCCCTAACCCCTAACCCTAACCCTAACCCTAACCCTAACCCTAACCCACTTGGACACTCACAATCACGCACAGGAACGCCTACTGGCCCTCACACACGCCCACAACCGCTTTTCCCACACTTTACCACACTCTAAACACTTGGGACAAAAAGCGACCGATCCTCACACCTCTCAGAAATAGGCCATGTAGGGTGTCTATCTACTCGCCACGAGGAACTGAGCATCTGGGCAAACTCCCAGCCCTGTCGGACCATCCTACGGAGACTTATGTCCTCAGCGACCGATCCTTTTTGCCCAATTTTGGACTATCTCGGGAACCGTAAGTGCTATCGACATGGGGTCTTCACTGGGACGTCCGGAACCCCCCAAAACCCCCCCCTAGACACTGGTTCCATCCCTCTACCACTTTCCGTTCACGAGTTATTTGCCGACTGACCGATCCTCAGGTGGTGTTCTTGCCTTAACCTAACCCTAACCCTCACTGGGACGTCCGGAACCCCCCAAAACCCCCCCCTAGACACTGGTTCCATCCCTCTACCACTTTCCGTTCACGAGTTATTTGCCGACTGACCGATCCTCAGGTGGTGTTCTTGCCTTAACCTAACCCTAACCCTAACCCTAACCCTAACCCTAACCCTAACCCTAACCCTAACCCTAACCCCCTAACCCTAACCCTAACCCTAACCCTAACCCTAACCCTAACCCTAACCCTAACCCTAACCCTAACCCTAACCCCCTAACCCTAACCCTAACCCTAACCCTAACCCTAACCCTAACCCTAACCCTAACCCTAACCCTAACCCTAACCCTAACCCCCTAACCCTAACCCTAACCCTAACCCTAACCCCTAACCCTAACCCTAACCCTAACCCTAGTATACACACCAACTTTGGTCCATATGAGCATCATAGTTTTTGAGTTATTCTAAGTGAGCAATTTTTCAAATGAATGGGAGTCTATGGCAGCTATATGAAGGGAGTCACCTAGAGACGCCAAACTTCCTGGAGACCTGGCAGCCCCCCAGGGGAGTATACACACCAAGTTTGGTCCATATGAGCATCATAGTTTTTGAGTTATTCTAAGTGAGCACTTTTTCAAATGAATGGGAGTCTATGGCAGCTATATGAAGGGAGTCACCTAGAGACGCCAAACTTTCTGGAGACCTGCGGGGGGCCCAGGGGAGTATACACACCAAGTTTGGTCCATATGAGCATCATAGTTTTTGAGTTATTCTTAGTGAGCAATTTTTCAAATGAATGGGAGTCTATGGCAGCTATGTCAAAGGAAGGTGCTACATCCACCAAATTCACAGGGTCCCTGGGGGCCCCCTAGAGGGTGCTACAGCCCAAGTTTCAGCTCTCTACCACCTTTAGTTTTTCAGTTATTCTTAGTGAGCAAAACCATTTTTTGGTTTTTATCCTATAACCTAACCCTAACCCTACGGAAGACGCCAGCGTCGTCCAAGGCAAGCCTGGAACCAAGGGCCTAGGGTGCCCCAGGGGATGGACCGTGCACCGACCTTCTCTTACGGGAGAAGGAGTCAGTCCCCTTCCCCTAACCCTAACCCCTAACCCCTAACCCTAACCCTAACCCTAACCCTAACCCTAACCCACTTGGACACTCACAATCACGCACAGGAACGCCTACTGGCCCTCACACACGCCCACAACCGCTTTTCCCACACTTTACCACACTCTAAACACTTGGGACAAAAAGCGACCGATCCTCACACCTCTCAGAAATAGGCCATGTAGGGTGTCTATCTACTCGCCACGAGGAACTGAGCATCTGGGCAAACTCCCAGCCCTGTCGGACCATCCTACGGAGACTTATGTCCTCAGCGACCGATCCTTTTTGCCCAATTTTGGACTATCTCGGGAACCGTAAGTGCTATCGACATGGGGTCTTCACTGGGACGTCCGGAACCCCCCCAAACCCCCCCCTAGACACTGGTTCCATCCCTCTACCACTTTCCGTTCACGAGTTATTTGCCGACTGACCGATCCTCAGGTGGTGTTCTTGCCTTAACCTAACCCTAACCCTAACCCTAACCCTAACCCTAACCCTAACCCTAACCCTAACCCCTAACCCTAACCCTAACCCTAACCCTAACCCTAACCCTAACCCTAACCCTAACCCTAACCCTAACCCTAACCCTAACCCCTAACCCTAACCCTAACCCTAACCCTAACCCTAACCCTAACCCTAACCCTAACCCTAACCCTAACCCTAACCCTAACCCCCTAACCCTAACCCTAACCCTAACCCTAACCCCTAACCCTAACCCTAACCCTAACCCTAGTATACACACCAACTTTGGTCCATATGAGCATCATAGTTTTTGAGTTATTCTAAGTGAGCAATTTTTCAAATGAATGGGAGTCTATGGCAGCTATATGAAGGGAGTCACCTAGAGACGCCAAACTTCCTGGAGACCTGGCAGCCCCTCAGGGGAGTATACACACCAAGTTTGGTCCATATGAGCATCATAGTTTTTGAGTTATTCTAAGTGAGCACTTTTTCAAATGAATGGGAGTCTATGGCAGCTATATGAAGGGAGTCACCTAGAGACGCCAAACTTTCTGGAGACCTGCGGGGGGCCCAGGGGAGTATACACACCAAGTTTGGTCCATATGAGCATCATAGTTTTTGAGTTATTCTTAGTGAGCAATTTTTCAAATGAATGGGAGTCTATGGCAGCTATGTCAAAGGAAGGTGCTACATCCACCAAATTCACAGGGTCCCTGGGGGCCCCCTAGAGGGTGCTACAGCCCAAGTTTCAGCTCTCTACCACCTTTAGTTTTTCAGTTATTCTTAGTGAGCAAAACCATTTTTTGGTTTTTATCCTATAACCTAACCCTAACCCTACGGAAGACGCCAGCGTCGTCCAAGGCAAGCCTGGAACCAAGGGCCTAGGGTGCCCCAGGGGATGGACCGTGCACCGACCTTCTCTTACGGGAGAAGGAGTCAGTCCCCTTCCCCTAACCCTAACCCCTAACCCCTAACCCTAACCCTAACCCTAACCCTAACCCTAACCCACTTGGACACTCACAATCACGCACAGGAACGCCTACTGGCCCTCACACACGCCCACAACCGCTTTTCCCACACTTTACCACACTCTAAACACTTGGGACAAAAAGCGACCGATCCTCACACCTCTCAGAAATAGGCCATGTAGGGTGTCTATCTACTCGCCACGAGGAACTGAGCATCTGGGCAAACTCCCAGCCCTGTCGGACCATCCTACGGAGACTTATGTCCTCAGCGACCGATCCTTTTTGCCCAATTTTGGACTATCTCGGGAACCGTAAGTGCTATCGACATGGGGTCTTCACTGGGACGTCCGGAACCCCCCAAAACCCCCCCCTAGACACTGGTTCCATCCCTCTACCACTTTCCGTTCACGAGTTATTTGCCGACTGACCGATCCTCAGGTGGTGTTCTTGCCTTAACCTAACCCTAACCCTAACCCTAACCCTAACCCTAACCCCCTAACCCTAACCCTAACCCTAACCCTAACCCTAACCCTAACCCTAACCCTAACCCTAACCCTAACCCTAACCCTAACCCCCTAACCCTAACCCTAACCCTAACCCTAACCCCTAACCCTAACCCTAACCCTAACCCTAGTATACACACCAACTTTGGTCCATATGAGCATCATAGTTTTTGAGTTATTCTAAGTGAGCAATTTTTCAAATGAATGGGAGTCTATGGCAGCTATATGAAGGGAGTCACCTAGAGACGCCAAACTTCCTGGAGACCTGGCAGCCCCCCAGGGGAGTATACACACCAAGTTTGGTCCATATGAGCATCATAGTTTTTGAGTTATTCTAAGTGAGCACTTTTTCAAATGAATGGGAGTCTATGGCAGCTATATGAAGGGAGTCACCTAGAGACGCCAAACTTTCTGGAGACCTGCGGGGGGCCCAGGGGAGTATACACACCAAGTTTGGTCCATATGAGCATCATAGTTTTTGAGTTATTCTTAGTGAGCAATTTTTCAAATGAATGGGAGTCTATGGCAGCTATGTCAAAGGAAGGTGCTACATCCACCAAATTCACAGGGTCCCTGGGGGCCCCCTAGAGGGTGCTACAGCCCAAGTTTCAGCTCTCTACCACCTTTAGTTTTTCAGTTATTCTTAGTGAGCAAAACCATTTTTTGGTTTTTATCCTATAACCTAACCCTAACCCTACGGAAGACGCCAGCGTCGTCCAAGGCAAGCCTGGAACCAAGGGCCTAGGGTGCCCCAGGGGATGGACCGTGCACCGACCTTCTCTTACGGGAGAAGGAGTCAGTCCCCTTCCCCTAACCCTAACCCCTAACCCCTAACCCTAACCCTAACCCTAACCCTAACCCTAACCCACTTGGACACTCACAATCACGCACAGGAACGCCTACTGGCCCTCACACACGCCCACAACCGCTTTTCCCACACTTTACCACACTCTAAACACTTGGGACAAAAAGCGACCGATCCTCACACCTCTCAGAAATAGGCCATGTAGGGTGTCTATCTACTCGCCACGAGGAACTGAGCATCTGGGCAAACTCCCAGCCCTGTCGGACCATCCTACGGAGACTTATGTCCTCAGCGACCGATCCTTTTTGCCCAATTTTGGACTATCTCGGGAACCGTAAGTGCTATCGACATGGGGTCTTCACTGGGACGTCCGGAACCCCCCAAAACCCCCCCCTAGACACTGGTTCCATCCCTCTACCACTTTCCGTTCACGAGTTATTTGCCGACTGACCGATCCTCAGGTGGTGTTCTTGCCTTAACCTATAACCTAACCCTAACCCTAACCCTAACCCTAACCTTTAGTTTTTCAGTTATTCTTAGTGAGCAAAACCATTTTTTGGTTTTTATCCTATAACCTAACCCTAACCCTAACCCTAACCCTAACCCTAACCCCCTAACCCTCTAACCCTAACCCTAACCCTAACCCTAACCCTAACCCTAACCCTAACCCTAACCCTAACCCTAACCCTAACCCTAACCCTAACCCTAACCCTAACCCTAACCCTAACCCCTAACCCTAACCCTAACCCTAACCCTAACCCTAACCCTAACCCTAACCCTAACCCTAACCCTTAGGGTTCAACTATAGGCGTTTTTAACTTAATTTTGCTTCAATCCTGAGCTATTCTTCAATTTCATGTTTTCGACTGCTGTTCTTCTTTTCCTCACTACTGATTTTTCTGTATTTTACACTGGGAAATAGAATCTTTCCACAATTTTAGTCTTTCAGTAACCAGCCTTTCAGGACTTATCTTACAGTGGGATTAGGACCTCAGCATTTATTTAGTAAGTTAGCTTGTTTGAAGGAGAGCTTATACAGCCTTAGCATGTTATACAACTCTGACTTTAGCTCTTTATTATTATTATTATTATTATTACTATTATTACTACTATTTCCTCTGCTTGGGTGCGTCCAAGGACATGAGAGCTGCGGACGGCGTGCGACGGCCAGTGCATTACCTTTGACTTTCCAGTTTCAACCACTCAGTCGCTGGACGAGTTGGGGAGAGTCACCGAGAGAGAAAAATTGCCTAACCCTAACCCCCTACCCAGAATGCCTTGGGAGTTTTAACACCGTTTTTGGGCATTTTCACCACTTTTAATCCTATTTAACCCCCTACAACCATATATTGGCGTGTTCGTCTAATCAAGGGCTTTCCGCTGACATACATATATCCCACCTATAAACCACTTTACAAAACAGTCGAACCAAAAACAAACAGAAATTTCCCATGATGCCGCTGGACTCCATATAATTATAGAATGCAACCATGAGTGAGAGTACTCTATCCCGGAGAGATCTAAAACATTTTTTAATGCCGACCTTCCAGGGAATCGGGAAGATACCTTTTGAGGTAAGCTTCCTCACATGATTATTACTTATCATGTGACTTGATCCTGGGGTCGTGCGGTGTATGGGGCACAGGATCAAGCTTAGCACTCCAGGGGTTGTGCGTTGTATGGAACACTGGAGATGCTGATTCCCTCTACTTGATCCTGGGGTCGTGCGGTGTATGGGGCACAGGATCAAGCCTAGCACTCCAGGGGTTGTGCGTTGTATGGAACACTGGAGTTGCTCGTCCCGGCAAGTGTCCTTCCCGGAGGACGGCCGGACCGTCGCGGCTTGCTGCGGCCGGTCTGGTTCGTTCTCTTGGGGGACACCAGGGCACGGGGGGCCGTAACGACCTAGAGAGGCTTGCTTCTCTGGGGGGGCCCCTCAATCCCCTGAGATGAGACCATTTCTCAACCTTACTTGGGCAGGCCGGAGTAACCTCACGGTGTCAACAACCGGCCTGTTTACCGAACGGTTCTGGGTAAGGAGGTAAGTATGCGGCCCTCCTGCGTTCCACTCTGGAACAGCACGCAGGATGTGGTGGTCCAGGGCGTCAGGACCTTAAACGTGGCCCAGTCTTCTATGAGGGTTAGCCTCGCTCATGCACGGTCCATTTTGCACCTCACACGTCCAATCCAATCCGTCCTCTAAACTGTTGTTCCACTTCAGGGTTCCAGGGTTCCTGGAGAAATCCAGGTCCCCGTTACCTATGGCATTGGGATGGTGGCGGCTTGCTGCTGCCATTTCGGTTAGCCTCTAGGTGATAACCCTCACATTGGTGGTTCAACAATTGGGCTCCTTCAAATTGTCATCTCCCTCCAAATTTACATCCCCTAACCCAGCTTAGAGGGTTAGGCCGTGGATGCACTGGACAACCATTCCCTTTGTTTATTCAGATTATTTAAATTTTTACTAACTCACTCAGATAACGTTTTTCAAAGCTCGAGCTTTAGTATATTATTTATTTTCTATATTAAATTTTACTCCCTGTAGTATCTCATTTTAATTCCAAAATTAGAAGGTCCTATTGAACAATTTTAAACAAAAACCAATTGGTCTTCATGACACACACCAAGGCTTGATCAACCTTGGCTGGGCCTTCCTCGGGTAGGGTGTCTAGTGATAATGGCCGAAACACCCAATGATCCCGGGGTCCACTACTGATGATGTGTCTCAAATTTCTATTTTTAGTTCAAATTTTACTTTAATTTTAGTTTTACATTTAATTATCCCTTTTAACTTACAATCTCTAAGATCAGAATTAAATTTATATTTCTGTTTCATTCGATTTTTAAGCCAAATTTTTAACGTTCCCATTAGCTTAACTAAGTTTTTATTCCCTCCCAAACATTTTACCTACAACCTCCTGCATTGGGGTTGTGGGCGGGGGTGTGGGGACATGGGTAGAGTGGTGGTGGGGGTCCTGGGTCGGTTTGATTTGTCATTTGGGGAAGAAACTCGTCGTGGCTCCATTCTGTGACCAGTTGTCCTTGGACTACTGTGGGTTCCTAGCCGGATTGAATTGCGGCGTGGGGGGTTCATCCGAGCCCCTTGCTTAGCTTCTTTCCGGTATTGGGTTTTCATGGTGGCTCGGGGATGCCGGCCAGTTTGGTTGCCTGCGGTGGGATTGAAACTTGTTGTGGCTTCATTCCGTGGCCGGGTTTCCTTTGTCTGCTATGGGATTCTTGCCGGTCTGTGTGCGGTGCGAAGAGTCTGTTAGGACCCTTTGTTAGCTGCATTCCGGTATTGTTTTCCTTTGGTGGATGAGGGATCCCGGCCGGGGTTGTTGCTATACGACGGGCGGAGACCTATCGCTGCCACTTTCCGATGTTGGGTTTCCTTCGGTGGCTGGGGGATCCTTGCCGGCTTGGGTGTAGCCAAGGGGGCTTAATCGAGCCCCCTGTTGGCCCCATTCCGGTACGGGGTTTATCCAGCGGCTGTGGTTCCCAACTGGTCTGCTTGGCTTTGCGGCGGGTGGAGGCCCCTCCTGGCTTCATCCGATTCCTGGAATTACCTGCACGATCTTTGCCTGGTTCCTGGGCCCTTGCTCGCTCCCTGATGTGGTATTAGGATTGTGTTATTGTGTACCTTCCACCTGGGTCTAACATACGGAGATGAGCTCTTGAGTGACATGCGTCGGCCCGTGCCTTGCCTTTGACTCCCTACACCAAACTTTTTCGGTCATTAGACTGAATTAGGGGGATGTCATCGTGACACTAAACTCACCCTAACCCTAGTACTTTGAGAATTTTCCTAGTAAAAAGTGCTTTATAAATGTTACTATATTAGACAGACTGAAAACAAGCAAATTCAAAGATTAAAACAGTCTTTGTATCATATAGATCGAAAAGAGAAAAAAAATTTGGATACTCTGAAGCACACTGTTCAGAACATATGAAAATTGCACACCTTGAGAGCAGAATGGACGGTTCAGTGGCCAAGATACATGCAACCAAGAGGTGTTAAATTGCACTATAAAAAAATGGCTCCTAATGCCCCAATAGATGAGGGGTATGTCCTAACTCTGGAGACTGGAGGGTGAAGGTCATGGAAAGCCTTTCTTTTTGTGAATTGGGACTGAGAGTAATGTGAACTCAGCATACCTCTGCTCTATTTTGGTCAAATGTGATTTTCAAGACATAGAAATTAAAATTATCATTCCACTTAGCTGAAAAAGTGGGTCCAGCATACGAAGAGGCTTCTGTCCTCATTCTGACAGTCCTTGATTCGCTTCCCAGTCCTCTTCTCACTCAACCCTCTTTCCTGTCAAATACTGTTCAATAAATGCCACTGTTGCCAGAAAGACATTTTAAAAATTGTCACTCCACACATGTGCAGTGTTGTCAATTTTATTTACTAAATCAACACAATACTATAGTCATTTACGATGACTTGTACTTCCGTTAATGGTTACACAGAATCCACACAAACCCCTTGCAAAAAATAATAACTCTTAAGAACAGACCAGCAAAGACTACTGTTAAAGAATGCTCTAATTGTGTTTTTCAAATGAATATTTAATAGTTTAATTTTGAATACTTTACATGGCACCAAACACCAACAAGAACAATGTTATTTCAGAAGCCAGTAAATAAAGTAAGTTTGCTGAATCTCTAACAATGTTTTTTATATGTTGCTTGCATGTCTAAAATCTCAGTAAAGTAGCAAACAATACAGCAACCATCATTCAAATGTTTTATGGTGCTTTTTAGTGACTCAGCTGCAAGGGTTAAGATTTTAGTACAAAGTGCTATTACAGTCTTTCACAAACTAAAAACTGATGTTACAGAAAAGTTTACAGATTTTAAAGTTCTGTTTGTTCTACAAAAAGTTCTAACAATAATATTTTTGGAAAAGAGCACAGTAAAACTATTGCAGTTTTATAAGTCACATTCAGAAAAAAATCATTAAATTCAACTGTGAGTTTTACATTCAAAAGAAAATAGTCCCGGAAAACTCATTATCCTCTGTTCATTTTGTTGTCAGTTAGAAAGCCAATTAACCATGTTCTTAATGTCCTAAAAGGAACTGTGTGAAAAGATTAGAGTCAATTACCTAAAAATGATGATTTAACAATAAACTAAAATTTCAACATTTAAAAGTTAACAGTCCAGCGCTTTGTTTGGTGTTTCCAGCACCGAGAAAGGCCTGATGAGTCTTTGATTTGGCATAATAGAAAAAGCAGCTGTATTGGGTTCATGTAAGATTTCTTAAATTTGAAACACTTGTACTTTTTTGACTCCTTTAAAGTAACAGATTAGTTTTTAAAGAATTAGATGTCACAATGTCAATAACCATTTATTATTTATTTATTTTATGACTGAGAACAGAAATATTTTTAACAGGCCAGCTTTAAAGTTGGTATGATTTTTAGAAATACAAAGCCAAAAGCTCTGGGTAACATTCACTTCATACATCCTAATTAATTATCTGGAGTGGTGATGATTTCTAATACTAATAAAATCAGAATTTTCTCATAGCTGAGTGTGTTTTTTTAATTTTGTGTTTATGATTGATACTGCTTGACATCTTACTCTAATGCCCCATGATGACAAACAGCTTTGAACTTTTGTGTAATAAAGAGATGTAATAACACTGGTTATTGGGGACAGGAACAGTCTTTTTTCTGTTAGGTTGATCCTCTTCAGCTGTTTTTATCCGTTTGAGTCAGTGATCGAAACACCTCTGTCCACCCTGGAAGCGCATAAATTATCCTATTAATTACTTTTCACTTTCAGCTGTCTACACGTCAAGGTATGTGATGGCTAGTTGAAAATTTTATTTTTTCCTTGTTAGGAAATGTGTAATTTCATGTGAGAATCATATAATTAAACTTTGACACTAAGGGGATAGTGAGAGTGATGTCTTTGTTACTGTATTATGTGATAAAGTGTTACATTATACAGAACTTGGTGGCCGTTGTTCCAGGCATAAAGTGCTCTGTCTCTAGGATTGTAGTCAAGCATGGACAAGTGGCTGTATTTGTTGGTCAGGGGAATATCAATATATTCATAGGTGGAAGAGTTGGTGGAGTAGGCATAGTACACTTTTGTTCCTCCTGAGTAACCATTGGTGACATACAATGTTCCACAGATCATGAAGGCCTCACCAGCACTCCGTTTTGGGTGGTTGGTTGTCCAACTGCGGATGATTTGTAGAGTGTTTGGACTTAATTTGCTAAGAACAATGTTACCAGCATTTTGATTGGTTGCATACACGGCCCAGAGCCCGCTTTCGTCCACCATGAGGTCGATGTCAGAGTGCCCACCCCATGAGTAATGGTACATGTTATTGTAACCAGCAAAGTCGAGCTGTCGTGAGCGACTGATAAGTGAGGTGCTGAAGTCAAATTTGATGATGGTGTGACTCTGAAACTTGTTATAGTAAATGGATCCATTATAAACAACCTGTCCAGTACCAGACCATGGATGAGGCAGGCGATGGGACGTGAAGTTATCTGTTGTCATGAAGTCATACATTGACTGGTACTCCCTGACAAAGCGATTATTGTGATAACCATCCATGTACCACACCTGTAATGGAAGAAAGCAGACAAAGCAATTTAACACTTTAAGATCATCTTTACTTGATTCATTTAGTTTTAACTGTGTTCACACAATCAGGGTTTGGTGATGGCTCAGTCAAAGTACAGACTTCAACCTGAGTAACAGGCTTTGATGGGACCTCAAGAGAGCTGTGTAGAAACAAATGCCTGCAAATCTCATCAAAATGAAACCAACATTTTGGGCTAAAATTCCTGTACAGTGATATGAGAGACAAAGACATTAAGACAGAAAATGACAGATATTGCTGCTGGTTTTACAAGCAGTTGGATCATTGTGTGGACTTTGTTTTTACTTTTAATGTATTTACATTTATGTGAACTTTCTTGTTCCATGACTGTTACATTAGCAACAGAAGATAAACTGAGTGTAAATTGGATATCTGTGTACAAATAACTTTTAGAATAAAGCTTCATTTAAAAAGGCTTAATGCAACACTCTTCATTGCGGAAATATTCAAAGAAGAAAGAACTGCCCTTTGCTGTTTAGATGGTTTATGTTGTGATATTAGTGGTGACACTTACTCTGTTGTCTCCAGCTGGAGCCAGTGGGTCTGTCATCCATGAACCAAATCTGGACCCAGATGTTTTCATTGTTATTGGTTCAGATATTCCGGTAAGTTTGCCACAAGCTGGAAAAAAACAGAACCACATGGAGTCAGAAAAAACATGCAAAGGATGGAAAAAATAAATGAAATTTTAAATTATGGTTAAGATTTCTTTAGATGAAATGGCTCAAAGTTTTGAAAATCTGTCTACTTTAACATGATATCTCATTTGTTAATTGATATATTGTGAGGTTCAGGTGGTAGGGGGTTTGTCCTGTAAACGGTGGGCTGCCGGTTTGAAACCTGCTCTGTCTGTCTCAGTATGTATGCATATATTAGGTATATTTTATCAGCTCTGAATACTATCGATGGAAATTAGCCCGTAACTAAACCTGGTACGGTCTATCTCCTTACATGGAGATCAATGTTCCTGTCTTGATCAAAATCAAATCCTACATGTTTGGTCTTGTGCATCAGGTTTTAGTTTGAACAGGACCATGATCAGACATGGCATTATTGAAGGATGATCAAACATTTTAAACATACTTACTGAATCCCCACACGGTCACTACTGTCAACTACTAACATTTTTTCTGCAGTTTCTATGTTTAATTTAATGAGCTGAAGACAATACATAAACTGAATTGTGCACTGTCTCCGCAAAGATGATATATGCAAGAAATGTTGATGAGCTATGTGAACGTAAACAGCAAAAATCTACAGATTTCACCTTATCCAACATTGTTGGAAACACTTTTAGAGATTATTTTGTGGTGGTTGGTTTCAACATTCATGTAAATAATCTAAAAGATAAACATATAAAAGAACTGTTCCAGATACCTTTAATATTGGCTGCATGTAACAGAACCAACATATAGACAACATATCAAGCAGTTGTCATAATGAGGTCTTGGGTTGGACCAATATCCAGGGAAGAACTCCTGAAGCTCAATGTTTGCAAGTAAGATGAGTCCATGTCAGGACACAGACAGGGTAGCAAGCACACAGCAGGAAACACACATACACAAGAACTGAACAGCAGGGGGAACCAATGACAAACGTGACCAGACAATCAGGGGAAAACACAGAACAGGTGTGGGTTTGGGGTGCAGGGAGACAGAAAACAAAGGACCAGACCAGGTAATTTAACAAAAACACAAGCAGGTATGACAGCAGTTATTTCTATACTGGTAATTGATTTTTTTGCCACACATTTTTTGAAAGCTGCCCTTAACTTTGTTAACAAAATCTCTGGATTTTCTGTTCCTGACCGAGATGTGGCTTCGAGCTGGTGACTTCACTCCATTTTTGGAACTTCTCCCTTTGGACTGCAGGTTCTTCAGTATCACTCAGGTCAAGGTGGAGGAGTCGATGTGGTGTTCAGATCTCTGGTTTCATGAATCCCCCTCACCTTGCACCTTTGCTGCTGCTATATCTCCTCTATCCTTTCTTTATTTTAGATCATTTTGAATTAATTTCCATCTCTCAGATGTCAGAGATGGTGAGAGATCTGAGGCCTTCATATAGCTGAAAGAGGATTTCAGTGCTGTAGGTGCCTGGATTTTAAACGTTAACACCTGTCTTTCCTTAGGTTGTGCTCCAGCAGCAATAGTAGTATAATAATAGCATTTGGTACTTATTGTTAATTCATAGCAAAACCAAACCTATTGTTACACAACAGTCCCATGCATCAGCAAAACCTTTATCTACCCAAACCCAATGGAGGATGCTACTGTAGTTACAAACTCCCTAAACTTTTAATGATATCAGCTATTTCTTCCCAAACCGTGGCCCCATGCAAGGCATTCTTACATCATCAGAATTTAAAAAAGGATAAATCATAAATGGGTTGAGATTTTAAAGTACTTTTCTAGTCATACCAACCATACAAAGTACTGTACACTAGAGCCACATTCACCCAATCGCACTCAAGAATGTGTACATTCATACACTGTCAAAATGAGATTAGATTTTTCCATGTAACCATGCAAAAATCAATAAATCCTCATAATTAAATCAATGAAATATAAACCAGTAAATATTTACATGCTAAACCTGGGAGGCACACTTAAGGTCATGCTATTAATTTTCGTTTTATTTGCAGAAGTGTATCACTATTTAAAGTATCAAATGAATAATGATCATACTAAATGGACAAGATGTCATTAAAATGACTATGAAGGATGATTTCTTTGAAAATTGTGTTAAACAGGTCAATGATTGTTGATTGAAATATATTTACACTGATGGCGATGAATAGAAATGCAATAAGGTCTGATTTTCATAATATGTGCTATTAGACTTTGTAAATCAACTATATATGTAAGAAAGATACTGTTGCTTAATTGTGATGTTTGAATAGAAAGGATGAAGTTGAAGTGAAGGTTTTAAACTTTAACTGAAGTAAATGCTTTAACTAAAAGTTCGAGCAGCAACAATGTAAGATTTAAAGTCACTGTTTAAGAGGAAAAGTAATGTTGAGTGAGCAGCGAATGGAGCAGATGTTGTGGGCATCGTGGCTTACAGTACAAGGCTGATACCTGAGGCGAGGGCGCAGGTCAGAGGAGAGGTCAGAAGACGACTCAAGACTGAGGTGATGAGGCTCATCTGATGTGTAGCACATGACTTCGAGAAACCCAAGGAAAAGATCAGCTAATGTGATGAGGACAACGAGAACTGATACACAAATTGGTGACTCATGGTTAAGTGCCTTGCCCAGGGGCACATCAACATGTGACAGGAGGAGGCTGGAATCAAACCCACAACTTTCAGATTGCAAGATGACTACTCTACCTACTGAGCCCTTGGAACAAAGTTCAGGGCTGGGATGTGTCGATTTGAATGTCAGGGCTCTTCTTTCTTAAACTGATTTGATGAGGCTTTGGGAGGCTACAACTAACACAAATGTTAGTCATTGACTGTAATCTGTTGGGTTTCTATACAGGTCCTTCTCAAAAAATTAGCATATTGTTGTAAAGTTCATTATTTTCTATAATGTAATGATTAAAATTTAACATTCATATATTTTAGATTCATTGCACACTAACTGAAATATTTCAGGTCTTTTATTGTCTTAATACGGATGATTGTGGCATACAGCTCATGAAAACCCAAAATTCCTATCTCACAAAATTAGCATATTTCATCCGACCAATAAAAGAAAAGTGTTTTTAATACAAAAAACGTCAACCTTCAAATAATCATGTACAGTTATGCACTCAATACTTGGTTGGGAATCCTTTTGCAGAAATGACTGCTTCAATGCGGCGTGGCATGGAGGCAATCAACCTGTGGCACTGCTGAGGTCTTATGGAGGCCCAGGATGCTTCGATAGCGGACTTTAGCTCATCCAGAGTGTTGGGTCTTGAGTCTCTCAACGTTCTCTTCACAATATCTCACAGATTCTCTATGGGGTTCAGGTCAGGAGAGTTGGCAGGCCAATTGAGCACAGTGATACCATGGCCAGTAAACCATTTACCAGTGGTTTTGGCACTGTGAGCAGGTGCCAGGTCGTGCTGAAAAATGAAATCTTCATCTCCATAAAGCTTTTCAGCAGATGGAAGCATGAAGTGCTCCAAAATCTCCTGATAGCTAGCTGCATTGACCCTGCCCTTGATAAAACACAGTGGACCAACACCAGCAGCTGACACGGCACCCCAGACCATCACTGACTGTGGGTACTTGACACTGGACTTCTGGCATTTTGGCATTTCCTTCTCCCCAGTCTTCCTCCAGACTCTGGCACCTTGATTTCCGAATGACATGCAGAATTTGCTTTCATCCGAAAAAAGTACTTTGGACCACTGAGCAACCGTCCAGTGCTGCTTCTCTGTAGCCCAGGTCTGGGGAATGCGGCACCTGTAGCCCATTTCCTGCACACGCCTGTGCACGGTGGCTCTGGATGTTTCTACTCCAGACTCAGTCCACTGCTTCTGCAGGTCCCCCAAGGTCTGGAATCGGCCCTTCTCCACAATCTTCCTCAGGGTCCGGTCACCTCTTCTCGTTGTGCAGCGTTTTCTGCCACACCTTTTCCTTCCCACAGACTTCCCACTGAGGTGCCTTGATACAGCACTCTGGGAACAGCCTATTCGTTCAGAAATTTCTTTCTGTGTCTTACCCTTTTGCTTGAGGGTGTCAATAGTGGCCTTCTGGACAGCAGTCAGGTCGGCAGTCTTACCCATGATTGGGGTTTTGAGTGATGAACCAGGCTGGGAGTTTTAAAGGCCTCAGGAATCTTTTGAAGGTGTTTAGAGTTAACTCGTTGATTCAGATGATTAGGTTCATAGCTCGTTTAGAGACCCTTTTAATTATATGCTAATTTTGTGAGATAGGAATTTTGGGTTTTCATGAGCTGTATGGCAAAATCATCCGTATTAAGACAATAAAAGACTTGAAATATTTCAGTTAGTGTGCAATGAATCTAAAATATATGAATATTAAATTTTCATCATTACATTATAGAAAATAATGAACTTTATCACAATATGCTAATTTTTTGAGAAGGACCTGTAGATAGAAAACTTTTTGACCAAACATTAGATTGTGAAATACTGTGGCCCTAAGAAAAGTGTCTTTTTCTTGAATTAATATACGAAGCCAAAGCTATGTACAGTGTTGATTAGAAAGACCAGTTAACTTTTCTGCATCTATGGAAACAATAATGGTTTTGGTTTGTTGTTTGTTGTCAAAAATTATTTCCATAAATACTCTACAAGTGCCTGATGCTTTCTGAACTTTAGTAAAATCAGTTTGACCTGAGTGGGTTTTGGATAAGGTGAATGTTTCTAATTTGGTGGAAAGGGCTTAAGTAATT
Source organism: Girardinichthys multiradiatus (assembly GCF_021462225.1). Classification (NCBI taxonomy): domain Eukaryota; kingdom Metazoa; phylum Chordata; class Actinopteri; order Cyprinodontiformes; family Goodeidae; genus Girardinichthys; species Girardinichthys multiradiatus. Next base: position 53,563,641 of record NC_061805.1, on the reverse strand, counting down.
ATTTGTAAGTCAGTATTTATTAATGACAGTAGAGAGTAGCTGGAAGGGGTATTTGGATTGTTACTACGTCCAGACAACAGTCGTCATTTAGACACGTTTAGAGATGCATCAGTTTTTAAAGCTTTGCGTCAGCAATTAGTAGGAAGATTAAGGAAACCCTAGTTATAAGCTAAAATGATTCAATTTTGACCAAAAAATTATGCCAGTTTATGTATTAAAATGTGAAACTTCTGTTAAAGCTGTGATTTTAGAGAAAAATCAAAAGATCAATGTGAATGAAAATGTAAAATACAAATATCCTAATAAGCAACAGAAATTGTTCTGTTTTTAATCAAACAAATATATAAAATGCTTGCCTGATATGGTCACTACTACAGGTCTCTGAGTCAAGTCAGAGGATTAGAGTTAAGTTTAATCCTAACCCTCCACCACTCCAACCAGCCATATCCTGACATGGTGTGGACTTGTGGTCAAGGATCACTGAATGACAGACGTTCCACTGGTTATAATGATGTTCCACAGCCTCTGTAGGACCTCTCCTTATAAGGGTGAACTGTAGTGTTGTACTCAAAACCACCTAACAAGAGATCAAGACCAGAGCATACCAAGAGCTAGACTTTGAGAGAGGTGAAACAAAGTTCAAGACCAAAACTAAAGGGGTTCGGGACCATGTCTAAGATCAAGACCAATGAGAATCTATTTTCAAGATCATTGCTGTACTCATATGTACTCAATAACATAGATGTTGCTGCAAACATTCCAAGACAATTCACCTGTGGCAGTGCATTAGCAAGCTAACCAATAGCAGGGCACCAGACTAAGTGGCTGAACTAGTGATTAGATGCACTGCCACAACATTTAGGTAAACCCACACTCATAGACCCTCAGCTGCAAGCCAAATAGTCTTAAGACCAAGACTGGTCTCAAGTATCACAACATTATTGAACCATGTGTGTTCCTATTTAAGATATATGGGGTTTACCCACCAAGCCTCTGCATGCAGGCGCGCAGACGGTTGTCTAGGTCCATCACCCGGCTGTGGAGCTCCTGGTAGTCCAGTCCTCCAAGTTGTTCCTGCAGTGATCCCAGCAGCTCTGTCACATTCGCTGCTTCCTCTTTAAATTGTTGGACCAGCAGAGCATCCGCCTTATAAGCCTCCAGAACTGGGATAAGAGGACGCAGCTCCTCCATCTTTGCTTTAATGGACTGAGGGGCAGCAAAAAAATCAAAAAGAACTTAAAATGACACTTTCAGCATTATCTGATATTTTTAAGGACCCTGGTCCACATGGCCCTGAGTATGGCCCTCAGCCCTACTCTCCTGTACATTTTAGATGCCTCTATCTTAACATGCTTGAACCAGATGATTGAGTTACCTCCATCGGAGGTCATCAGATTCAGAAAAGGCCTGGTAATGACATTTTTATTGAAATCAGGTGTTTTTAAGCAGGAAGAAAACAAAAGCATGCATGTAGTGCACCAGATGATTGATTCAGATTGATGGGGGGCTGTGCTGTATGAATTTATCGAGCTATTAACATTACATTATACTGAAAACCAAACCCCTGAATGGAGCAATCCATAGATTAACTATAGCATTTTTAGGTTTCAGGTTAGGGTTAGGGGAACATGCTGAGGTGTTGGTACCTTGTACTGCCTGGCAATGTTGCTCTCATGTCCCTCCTCAACTTGTTTGAATTTGTTTTCAAGACTTTTCAGCTGGACCTCCATCCTCTCGACAAACTGCATGTCCCTCTGCGTCCGCTGGTCCAGAATCTCAATAGACTGACTCATGTTCTGAACCTGGATAACATAAAATTCACGATAAACTGCATTATTCTCAGTATTTTACTGCAAACAGAAAACATCAGTGTAGATGCATGCACCCTCTGGAGGTTCCTGGGTCACAAATGCTGCTGAAAATGCATTTTAATTCTCTTTTTATTATTTATGTAGATGCTAAAGGACATTGTCCTAAACTGGCCTTTAATACTACTTTCGACTGAGTTGGCTTTTTAATTTGAGCAATGTTTCCCTTTAGATATCAGTGACAATGACTCAGTGAGAATCTTTATGAGTAAAGATGTTTCTATCAGAAATAAAATTTCCGACACCTTCTTAACACGGCAATTAGGTCTTGAATAAATGAGGTACCCTCAGAAATAAATGTAGAACCTGATCTGTGTGTCTTTTGATTACACACCTGTCTCAGTCTTTCTGTGTTCAACCCTGTCTCTCTACTAAACAAAGCAATTGAACAAGATTTTGCTGAGACCAACTGTGTGCTGTTTTTGTCTTTTAGATGTTCCTCTTGGCTCAGAGCGTTCATCTTTAGTTGTTTTCTCTCCTATGTGAAGTCATTAAATGAGCTACTGTGGCCATTTCTTTTTCAACAAAGAAAGTACTCCTGAATCAGTGCTACTGTTTTTTTTGTGAGTTTGAGCTGTCCTCTCAAAACCCAATTAGGTGTGGCAGATGATTGCTCACACCAATCCAGTTTCTGGTTCTGCTGGAGGTTTCTTCCTCTTAAAGGAGAGTTTTCCCCTCCACTGTCTCTATGCTCATCCAGGAGGAGTGAATGCTGCAAGTCACTGACTCAATGCAATCTGCTGGGTTTCCTTAGATAGAAAAACATTTTAACCAATTGAATAATAAACTTTATTTGACTGCGCTGTTTGATAACTAGGATCAATTGGAATGGATGTAACAGACGTTGCCCTCAGACATTTGTTATAAAGGTAAACTGTACACTGCTAAATCAGATTTGTCGAAGCATGTACTATTGTTAAACAAAAATGTGATTCATATCATCGGACGTTTTGTGAAGAGGCTTTATTTTCATTTGGAGTAGTTTTACCTTTTCCAGCAATTGTCGAAGCTGTTTGGTTCGAGCATCTCTGGAGCACACAGTCTGCTGTGGAGCCACAACTGTGCAAACACATCTACCTTCAGAGTCCTGAGCTGAACTGTAGACCTGCCAGCCCTCCTCAGGGGGTGAGGGACCCACCTATAAGAAAACAAAGAGTAGTATCAGCGAATTCCTTGAATGGCTAAAGAAAGACTCATGATGACTGAATTCACTCCATACCATTGTTAATTTCATTATTAGTTTACAAAATCTAGACTTAAACTAGAACAAGGAGTAAATCAGTATTACAAAATGTAGGAAGAAATCTGAATGAGAATCAGCTTTAGTGCCAAGTTTGTTCATTCAAACAAGGTATTTGACTCCGGCACATTTGGTCTCAGTGAGGATTTAAATTTTTTTTTTTCTTTTTTTGCGGCACTAGAGGCTTTTATTTTTTCATTTTTCTGATAATAGGTAGACAGGAAAGAGAGCAAAGAGAGGGGGAGACATTTGGCAAAGGTCAAATTAACCCCTACACCACCAGCACCGCGCCCATTAATTTATTTTTTAAATATATATACTATAATGGAATTGGAAATTATCTAATGTACACTATACCCAACTGACTTTACAATAGAATATAACGTGAGATCAGTCCAAGTTTGCATGGTGTTGTTCTGGAGCTCTGACGGTCAAGTGTTCATCAGAGAAACATCCTGGGGGGAGAAACTGTCTCTGGAGGCCCCCTAACAACCAGAAGTGAAAATAAACACTCAAATATGTCAACAGATGTAGGTGATAACTTTCCTTCTGTGTTGTGGGTTACATACTTCGGGTAATTCTTTGAAAACTGAAGGCAGAGAGAGTCATAAAATCTCAATAGACTATTTTAGCTTCTCTTATAAATGCTTCAAAGTACCCGAGTTATTCTAGAGAGCAGCAAACTAGAGAGGAGGCCCCTTTTAGACTGGCTGTAAAGGGATACCTCTAAGTGCAGTAGTCAGGATTTGGGATTTTTTTTAGATACTAACAAAGAAGATGACTTAAACTAAATTAAAGCATAAGACTGCTCCACACAGATACTGGGCTAACTAAAAAAACTGCAAAAAGTAATATTCTAAGAAAGGGGCCTCCAGCTTCAGTCTTCATGAAACAGATTTGTTGAAATAGGAAAATGTCTAAACGTTTCTGGACAGTGGCTTTCTGGGACTGAAGTTGGAGACTCATGTTCTAAAGTTTAAGTCTGTAAGATTTTCTGAGGAAAAAAAAAAACCTTTTCCTAACCCCATTCTTGAAATGTGCTGCCCTCTGCTGGCTGAACGTTGCAGCCTCTGTGTGTAACGAGTGTTGAAGGTATCAGAGGACATGTTCTCTCAGAAGAACTACTACTACAACAAAATGATGTTCATTAGAGAGTAAACATAAAAAAAAAAAAAAAAAAATTATATACAAAAGAAAACAAAATAATGAAATATTTCTGATTTCTGACCTAAAGACATTTCAAACTTCTGTGGATTGATTTTTGATTTTTCTTCCCTTCCCATGGCCATTGTCATTGGTTTCTTTTGCTTTGAACTAACTGACAAAATCCTTTACTTTTTTTTTTTTTTTTTTACAGAATCCAGTTCTCAGTTGGCTGAAGAACTGAAGGACAATAAAGATGTGTGAAAATCTGATAATGTGTTGGAGAAGTGTTAAAACTCGCACTGTGTAGATGATTTGTTCCATTTCTGTTTCACTTGGATAAAATTGGTAACTAAAGATTCACTGTGTTTTGTTGCATTTTTGTTCAACATAATATATTTTTATGCAACTGATTAATTTTCAGTTTCTTTGTTCAGTTTGTTTCTCAGAACATTAAAGTTGATGGTCGTCATGAAAACTTTTCAGCTTTCTTTCACAAGATGCTGAATGTTAATCATGTGAATCAGCTTGATTTTGTCCAACCTTTAAACTGTGATTTTATTTCTTCAGTAAAGCATGCAGTAATAGGAATGGTGTCAGTGTTTTTGAATATACGTGAAAAAATATACAGTTAATTAACACATTTCTAACTCATATTCAACTGTTTGGGGTGATTGATTGTCAGGGTAATGTTAAATGTGACATGAATTGCAAGAAAATCTGTTTTTTAAAGAAGTTATGAGTAAGGAGCTAAAAACCTGAACATGGATGATGAGAAAGGAGAGAACATAAAGAACATCAGAGAAACACAGGCAGCAATTGGAGGAAATGGAACAAAGAACAGGAATAAAACGAGGTGGAGAACATTAAAGGATGATTTCTGTTACCAGAGTGAAGTGAGAGCCGATCAGCAGCAGCTGCAGAAAAACATTCAGCAGATTCTCTTCAGATTCCATCTGTTTCTCCTAAAAATATAAACTCGCATCCAGCACAATACACCTCTTTCTAAAGCTGATCAGTTATCAAGTTATATGGTTACAGGTTCACCTGCTTTCTGCCTATCCTTCTGCTCCCCTCTTCTTCTTCCTTCCCTCTCCTCCTTGTTCTCTGATGCAACGCCAAAAACCAGTCGAGTGGAAACCAGATCCTCCTGCTCAGAGAGGGGGTGGGGTGATGTCACAGAGTGGCTACAGAACATATCTGTAGAAGAGGAGGGGATGAGGAGAAGCAGCAGGAGAAGGAGGAGCTGTCCGTTGTGCTGGCTGTTCTTAAATCTGTAGGTTTAAGAACATTTGCAGAAAACCTTTATTTAACCTGGTAAATTATTTAGAACAAATTTCCTATGTACAATAACGATCTGGCCTGAATGGAGTCAGCCCTAGCTCAGTTCTCCCTCAAGCCCACAGCCATCTGATAGAGACCCGACCGCAGCAGAACACATAACTAGGACCTGCAAACCAAAGGGATTCTTTTATGAAGCAGAAAAACAGCTCTGATGGGAGGTTTTGTCCACACACAGTTAAGTGGACCTGCAAAGAGGACATGTTCTGATTACAATCAGAATTAAAGCTGCAAGCAGCCTTGAAGGCCCTTGCACCTCAGCGCAACTCGGCCTGTGGACCCACTGCTGGAACCTGGCATCGCCTCCTACACGTCACCGACGATGACACTGCTTGACTTCAACACGTCGCAACTAGGTGGCACTGTGAGCAACATGTCACATGATCTTTGGTCATGCAGAGTTTTGGTTTGGCAAGAAGCATTCAAAATCTGGAGTAAAGCGGACATTCCAGATGTTTGTTAGTGGGCGGGGCTAAAACAACATCATGAATTGACGGTGCCAGCATGTTCAGCATTGATCCCTGATGATGTATATAACATTTCAAGTGGGTCCGATGATGTATGAGGGAGATAGAACAGTTGAAATGTCCTAGGTGGCGCTGTTGATCCAAATTTCAATGTAATCCAATAGAGCTGTTTGGGGGTTGTCGAAGATCAACCATATTCAGTTTGGAGTAAATTGGACATTCCATATGGAAGCTGCACTCATTTGTTTATTAGTTGGTGGGGCTAAAGTGATGTCATCTATTGACTGTGTCAACATGTCCATCATTAACTCATGATCATCTATACTACATTTCAAGTGGATCCGATGACGTATGAGGGAGATATAGCACTTGAAGTGTCCTAGGGGGCGCTGTTGATCCAAATTTCAATGTAATCCAATAGAGCTGTTTGGGGGTTGTCAAAGATCAACCATATTGAGTTTGGAATAAATCGGACCGTGCATGTGTAATTTAGAGCCAAACATATGGCCGTGGCGTGACATCAGAATTTGCCACGCCATCATAGCCACACCCTCCAGCCAAACCAGTCAGTACTGGAGACTGTCTTAGACCATCATGTTATCTGTTACTTGAGACAGTTTCACATTGATTAGGTGAAGAACATCAAACATTGATTCTCTAAAGGAAAACGTGACACTTTCTGTTCTCAGGGGGCGGGGCTTCAATGATGTCAGCATGTGTGTGTACAGCCATTTTCTATCTAAATGTAAAAATAAGTACAAGTCATAATTGGGGTTTGTGTGGTGGACCAAAAGGCAGACAAGCACGGAGAAAGCAGAATGGGATCGAAACTCCTTCTTTTAATTGTCAGAGTTCACTAACATGCAGGGAGGTGCAGGGGTACAAGGTAATCCTGGTAACAAGGCAATCTTCAAAAACAGAACCTAACTGGATCCGAAGCAGGGCAAGACTCCAAAAAGAGAGATCAAAGGAGACATCACGAGAGACATCAAAAAGACTTGATGACACCACGCCGAACAAAGGACAAAGATGAACTTAAATACAAACCAAGGTGGACAAGAAACAATAGGGCAGGTAATCAAGAGGAAACAGGACACAGGTGTGGACAGACCGGGAGACTGAGAGGCAGGTGAACCAAATACGAAGACTAAAACATGAGGAAAGGGACTAAGTAACAAGACAGTGAGCAGACCTGAACGAAACTATATACCAAGATAAAAATAAGGCATAAGAATCAAGAATAAACATGAACTAAAGGAAACTGAGAAACTGGAGGGAACACAACAACCTAAGATCAAAGAACTTAGCAAAATAGAAACCATAAAGAAACCCTGACTACAAAAGTAAACAACCCTAAACCAACACTGATAGAACAAACTGAGAATGAAGCGGAGGAAATGAGGACTAGAATGAAAGTAAACAATAAATAAAGCTAACCTATAAAGGAAGAACTGGAGAATAAAAATAAACTAGAGCAACAAAGCTAAGAGGGACACTGAGTGTAAGGGGAACTACAACAGAGTAATTAATAACTAAAGAGGAAAAACTAATGGCAAGAGGAATAACAGGAAGGAACCAATAAATAAGAGAGTGCAAGGGAACTAGAGAACTATAATAATAATAATAATAATAATAGGGAAACCATTCTAAGAAAATAAATAGGAAAGCAACACCAAGGGAACTAGGGGCAAGAGGAGAACACAATGGGGGCAGAGGAAAACCAGAAGTGTCAGAAAACAGAAAACCACAAACAACATGAATACAAAACACAAACAAAGTCCAAAATGTCCAAACCCTAACAGTTCAGGCTGTGGCTGTGCAATGTGTTTATTTCTATCCAACAGAGTAGCTGACTACTCACTGTGAGATGTTCATTGTGTCCATCACAGAGACAGCCTGGGTGGAGAAACTGTCTCTGTGATGGCTGTTTTCTGTCATTAGTACTTTGTAGCACCACCTGAAGGTAAAAATCAAAATAGATTGTGTCCTGCATGTGTGGGGTCTGCAGAGATGTTAGCTGCCATTTTCCTGACCCTGGACCTGTATAAGTCCTGGATGGAGGGAAGGTCAGTCCTGATGATTCTCTCTGGAGACCTGATTGATGGTTGCAGTCTGGACCTGTCCTGTTTGGTGGATGAGCCAAACCACACTGTGATGGATGAAGGACAGGACAGATTGAATGATGGCAGTGGAGAAGATGACCAGCAGCTCCTGGGGAAGGTTGGACTTTTTGAGTTGCCTCAGGAAGGACAGTCTCTGCTAGACCTTCTTGTGAACATTGTCTATGTGTGAGGACCATCTCAGGTTTTGAGAAATGGTGGTTCCTTGGAATCGGAAGTGGTCCACAGCAGACACAGAACTGTTAAGGATGGTGAGGGGAGGCAGTGTAAGAGGAGATCTCCGGAAGTGCACCATCATCTCCACAGTCTTGAGCGGGTTAAGCTCCAGATGGTTCTGAGCACACCAGCGGACCAGCAGTCCACTGGTATGCAGACTCATCACTGTCCTGAATCAGTCCAATAACAGTGGTGTCATCTTCAAACTTCAGGAGTTTCACAGATGAGTCTGCTGAGGTCCAGTCATTTGTGTAGAGAGAGAAGAGGAGTGGGGAGAGAACACACCCCTTGGGGGTGCTGATGGTTCTTGTGCAGGAGAAGATGCTCCCCAGTCTCACCTGCTGCTGCCGGTCTTACAGGAAGCTGGTGATCCATTGACAGGTTCTGAGCTTTTGATGGAGGATGTCTGGGTTGATGCTGTTGAACACTAAGCTGAAGTCCACAAACTGGATCCTGGCATACATCCCCAGGTGGTCCAGGTGGTGCAGGGTGAAGTGTAGTCCCAAGTTGACTGTATCATCTGCCGACCTGTTTGCTTGGCAAACTGCAGAAGGTCCTTCAGGTGCTCCTGCCTGCAGTGAGGTTTTTCAAACCATTCCAATCTGTGCAGTCAAAGCAGGCCCATGAGATCTGCTTTGACTCATCAGTCCACTGCCTAACCGTCCAAGCCACAGGCTTAGAATTTTTTTACTTGAAGGATGATTCATCTCCTTCATCAAGTAAACAAATTCTGGTCAGAAAGTCCAAAAATGGCCCTGGTGACAGCCTGATATGCATCTTTTAAAGCTGTGTAGCGGTTGTCCAGAGGGGGTTGGTCCCTGGTAGGACACTTTACATGCTACCTGCATTTCTGGAAGTTTTTTGGAGAAGTTTGAGCTGTTAAACTCCCTAAGAACAATGAACAGGTCTCTGGAGGTTTTTCTCACTGCAGGTCACACTCAGAAACTGGTAGTCTGGCATCTGTAGTGAGCAGTCCAAAGAGTGTTCATTAAGCCAGTTTTAGGTAAAACAGAGGGTGGCAGATCTGTGGAATTCAGTTTTTGAGTTGAGAAGCAGCATTTCGGCCATTTTGTTCACCAGGGAGCTGACATTGGACAGGTGAATTGAGGGCAAGGGTGTGCGAAATCCCTGTTGCTGAAACTTAATGAGCACAGCTGCCTGTTTACCTTGTTTGCGTCTCCAGTAAATCCCAAGGAGAGCCACTGCACCTCCAACCAAGATATCACTGAAGTTGGGGTCGATGAAAAATATAGAGAAAATACGTAGAGAGGACTGTATGATGTTTAGGAGTTCCTCTCTAGTTAAACAAGTAAAGTAAAAGAGGGAAAAGAACCAAGGCGGCCATCCGCAGCGCCATCTTGATGGCCGACATCTGCATTAAAGTTATGTCGTTTCCACACTCGATTTAAACTTGATCTGTTTAAAAGAAACAGTTGTTAGTTGTTGCTGCTGAATGAGATGATTAAGTAAGAGTCTGTTTCAGGATTTTATCTTTAAACATGCTTAACATCAGAACAAAGACATTTATAAATACACCAGGCAGGACTATAACTAGTTCACAGCAGGGTGTATGTAAACATGATGTCACTTCATGAAAGCGTGCTGATGTCTGGTTAAGAAAAATAACAATATTTAAAATAATGAGAAATTTACCTAAAGTTTCACACTTGAAGACATTAATGTTTGTTTGAACCTGGACAGTATAATTACTATGTTGTGCATGTTTCCGGGCTTTTCACTGCAGCTTCTGTCTGCTGACTTCATAACAAACTGAGCAAAAAATCAGGCAGCAGAAGAAGAGGAGCAGAGATCGCCTTTAAATAAATCATGTTCCTGTACGGGTTGTCATGGAAACAACATCTCCATCTGCAGCAGGCGCAGCATGTGTGTGTGTGCGTCAGATGGTTGTCAGCAAGATTCATACAGAGTGCGTTGGACAAAAACCAACACTTGAACGAAAGAAGAAGAAATGAGCTATGCTTCATAAAATGAAAAAAATGAAACCTTAGCAGACATTCAGATTTTATATGACCAAATGGTAAAACTATCTAAAGTTTCCATAGCAAGAACATTTTATTCTGTAAATTTGAAAGTATATTAAAAAAAACCTGAGTTTATGTGAAATTAAAGATTTTGTTATAATATTTTTATCAGTTCTGTTTTCAAAAGAATTACATCAGATCTTGTAGGAGAAGAAAGTTTAAGAATTATGAAGAGACAACTGGTTTCCTCTCAAAGTCGACATGGGGGACCTTTTATTCAGAACACATTTCTGAATACATCGTCATAAAAAATCCCAAAGAATCCCCAAATCCCTGACATGAGTCAAGATATACAGAGGTTGGACAATAAAAGTGAAACACCTTTCATTTTAGTGTGGGAGGTTTCATGGCTAAATTGGACCAGCCTGGTAGCCAGTCTTCATTGATTGCACATTGCACCAGTAAGAGCAGAGTGTGAAGGTTCAATTAGCAGGGTAAGAGCACAGTTTTACTCAAAATATTGAAATGCACACAACATTATGGGTGACATACCAGAGTTCAAAAGAGGATAAATTGTTGGTGCACGTCTTGCTGGCGCATCTGTTACCAAGACAGCAAGTCTTTGTTATGTATCAAGAGCCACGGTATCCAGGGTCATGTCAGCATACCACCAAGAAGGACGAACCACATCCAACAGGATTAACTGTGGACGCAAGAGGAAGCTGTCTGAAAGGGATGTTCGGGTGCTAACCCGGATTGTATCCAAAAAACATAAAACCACGGCTGCCCAAATCACGGCAGAATTAAATGTGCACCTCAACTCTCCTGTTTCCACCAGAACTGTCCATCAGGAGCTCCACAGGGTCAATATACACGGCCGGGCTGCTATAGCTAAACCTTTGGTCACTCATGCCAATGCCAAACGTCGGTTTCAATGGTGCAAGGAGCGCAAATCTTGGGCTGTGGACAATGTGAAACATGTATTGTTCTCTGATGAGTCCACCTTTACTGTTTTCCCCACATCCGGGAGAGTTACGGTGTGGAGAAGCCACAAAGAAGCGTACCACCCAGACTGTTGCATGCCCAAAGTGAAGCATGGGGGTGGATCAGTGATGGTTTGGGCTGCCATATCATGGCATTCCCTTGGCCCAATACTTGTGCTAGATGGGCACGTCACTGCCAAGGACTACCGAACCATTCTTGAGGACCATGTGCATCCAATGGTTCAAACATTGTATCCTGAAGGCGGTGCCTACACAGTCACCAGATCTAAATATTATTGAGCCACTTTGGGGTGTTTTGGAGGAGCGGGTCAGGAAACGTTTTCCTCCACCAGTATCACGTAGTGACCTGGCCACTATCCTGCAAGAAGAATGGCTTAAAATCCCTCTGACCACTGTGCAGGACTTGTATATGTCATTCCCAAGATGAATTGACGCTGTATTGGCCGCAAAAGGAGGCCCTACACCATACTAATAAATTATTGTGGTCTAAAACCAGGTGTTACAGTTTTATTGTCCAACCCCTGTATAAACAAAAGTCACATATTTGTGTAAGTGACATTTTTTGAACAATCATATGTATCCTTTCACTTAAGCACGTTTCTGGCAGCATGGACACTAGATTCTTAGCATTGCTTACAGGAATAATCGAGAATAGACTTACATCTGGAAGATATCAAGACCGGTCTATGTGACATTTGTACCATAACAATTTCATTCAATTCAATTCAGTTCAAAGATACTTTATTGATCCCCGAGGGGAAATTAGAAGTCCAGTACAACCCATCCAAACATACATCATGACACAAGACAAAGGGGGAACGGGTCACCGAGGCTTTGCTGCCCACTCACAGGCGCTGCCCTTGTTAGATGAGAAAAGAGGCCACATTAGGTAAGTAGAGGAAATAAATCATATTTCACACTTTATCCTCAGCAGGATACAGTTTGAGATTGTAAAAAACCTCAGAACAAAGAAGCAACAAGTTTACAAAACAACATCATGCCGGGAACGGTGAAGGTGGTGTGAGGGGTGCATATGTTTATCTTAAGCATGTGAGTGTGTGCAAGTAAGTCCATGAAGCACTGTCCCAGAGGCCATTGTCCTTGATGGTTCGTTGGTACTCCTGGATCAGTGCTTCTTTGTTCTCTTTATGTCTCTGCTCTGTTGTCTCTAACCTCCAGTGGGTCGTGGCAGATGGCCGCTCACACTGAGCCAGGTTCTGGTTCTGCTGGAGGTTTCTTCCTGTTAAAAGGGAGTTTTTTCTCTCCACTGTCGCTACATGCATGCTCAGTATGAGGGATTGTTGCAAAGTCAACGCCAGTGAATTGTGAATTGGTGCTATATAAATAAACTGAATTGAATGTTTTCAAGTCTAGAGGATAAAAGGGAGCACATAGAGTTAGTCACAGTAAAAGCTCAGTCAGTGGCTATGTATAGGAGAGACAGGGGTCTGCTTGGCTGGTGCTGGCAGATTTGGTTCATTTATGTATGGAAGGGTGAATGTGCCTACGTTACGCTGGCTGGTTTGCATTTAGGTTGGCCTGCCGTTTTGGGTTGGGTGTGGCTCATTTGCTGCCTCGATGTTGGTTCGGGGCATGGTTGTGGCTGCAGTGCAGTGTAGTGTAACAGTTTGCAGCAGTAGTGGCCTTTTATGCCTACTAACCCTACCCAGTCTTGACATGGGTTGGAGACAGGGGGAAGACATGCAGGAAAGTTCTAGCAGGGTTGAGACTCGAGCCCTGGACATTCGTGTCAAAAACGGAGGCCTCAATACATGGGCCACACGCTCTACCGTGATGCAATATGTTAGGTGATGTGTCTGGATAGTGTTTGGTTGATGGTCAGTGTTATAGGTGTATGTGCTGTAGACTGTATACCAACAAATTAATTGTACAGATGCATTTGTGGACATCGTAGACTGGATAATTGTGACATTGAGCACAAATTATGGGCAGAAACATTTATAATGTGAAACGTATTTAGCTATTCTAGACTGAAATGCATAATATATATATATATACTGGATGAGTCAAATGGGGGTAAACAATTTTTTTGCTGACATTTACTGTTTACATGTAGAAATAAAGAATTAATTAATTATATAATTCATTCATTCAACTGACTCTCTCTGAATCTCCTGGGCTTTTGCCACATTATTTCCTGCAGGATTTGTTTCATGGAGATACTGCCTCTTGTACTCCTTGGATTTTATAGTAATGAAATGATCAGACAGGGGAGCTACAGCCAGTTGGGTTGTGACTTCACCATCCAGTGCAGCAGGTGGCTTTTCTTTTCTCTGCTTGAAAAGTGGTAAGGGAAGGATGGACTTTTTACACTTGTAAGAGAGGATTGCATTGTAATGGTCCACAATATTAGATGCAATATAGTTGTTAAATGGTTATGTGAAATAACAGCTGTGATAAATTTACATCGCCTGTCATTAAGAGGCTTCCAATACTTGGTAACCTGTAGCATCTGTGTCAGCTCTGGGCATTAAAGCTTTGAGACTCCATCTAAATTGCTGAAAATATTGACATGGAAAGTACAAATTAATGATACTTGGAAAATATTAAGAATTGTTTTATTCCAAAGAGTCCTTTGCAGTATGTGCACATTGATATTGCAATTGCTGCACTGTTCAATGGTTAGGATTAATTGGAATGTATGAACCTGACCTTTGTGAAGAGCCTTGAGACAACATGTGTTGTGAATTGGCGCTATATAAATAAACTGAATTGAATTCAATGGGGACAAATGTGCTATATATTGTGCCACTCTGTTGCCCTGTATGACAGTGTATTAGGCTTAATAACATAAGCAAAAAAAAACTAATAAAATGAACAATAAATACATAGATCTATTTTAGGGATTTTTGTTATTACATAGAAAAAATGACAAATTCAATTATTTATTTCTTGAAATTGAAAGCTAATGTGTCATCATGCATCATCATCAATTTCAGGGTTTAAAATCCTCTGAATTATTGAACATTTAAACATGAATATATATATATATATAAATATACCTAGATAAAAATGGATAAATGACGCATCACGGTGCTCCCAGTTTCACTGTTTAGCTGTAACCTGAGTTCTGATGTCATACAATAAAATAATGGTAAATATGTACAAACACTCCCCACCTGCAACTGACCTGATTTCTAGCTCAACGAGCTGTTACAGGTCCTTCTCAAAATATTAGCATATTGTGATAAAGTTCATTATTTTCCATAATGTCATGATGAAAATTTAACATTCATATATTTTAGATTCATTGCACACTAACTGAAATATTTCAGGTCTTTTATTGTCTTAATACGGATGATTTTGGCATACAGCTCATGAAAACCCAAAATTCCTATCTCACAAAATTAGCATATTTCATCCGACCAATAAAAGAAAAGTGTTTTTAATACAAAAAACATCAACCTTCAAATAATCATGTACAGTTATGCACTCAATACTTGGTCGGGAATCCTTTTGCAGAAATGACTGCTTCAATGCGGCGTGGCATGGAGGCAATCAGCCTGTGGCACTGCTGAGGTCTTATGGAGGCCCAGGATGCTTCGATAGCGGCCTTTAGCTCATCCAGAGTGTTGGGTCTTGAGTCTCTCAACGTTCTCTTCACAATATCCCACAGATTCTCTATGGGGTTCAGGTCAGGAGAGTTGGCAGGCCAATTGAGCACAGTGATACCATGGTCAGTAAACCATTTACCAGTGGTTTTGGCACTGTGAGCAGGTGCCAGGTCGTGCTGAAAAATGAAATCTTCATCTCCATAAAGCTTTTCAGCAGATGGAAGCATGAAGTGCTCCAAAATCTCCTGATAGCTAGCTGCATTGACCCTGCCCTTGATAAAACACAGTGGACCAACACCAGCAGCTGACACGGCACCCCAGACCATCACTGACTGTGGGTACTTGACACTGGACTTCTGGCATTTTGGCATTTCCTTCTCCCCAGTCTTCCTCCAGACTCTGGCACCTTGATTTCCGAATGACATGCAGAATTTGCTTTCATCTGAAAAAAGTACTTTGGACCACTGAGCAACAGTCCATTGCTGCTTCTCTGTAGCCCAGGTCAGGCGCTTCTGCCGCTGTTTCTGGTTCAAAAGTGGCTTGACCTGGGGAATGCGGCACCTGTAGCCCATTTCCTGCACACGCCTGTGCACGGTGGCTCTGGATGTTTCTACTCCAGACTCAGTCCACTGCTTCCGCAGGTCCCCCAAGGTCTCTAATCGGCCCTTCTCCACAATCTTCCTCAGGGTCCGGTCACCTCTTCTCGTTGTGCAGCGTTTTCTGCCACACTTTTTCCTTCCCACAGACTTCCCACTGAGGTGCCTTGATACAGCACTCTGGGAACAGCCTATTCGTTCAGAAATTTCTTTGTTTCTTACCCTCTTGCTTGAGGGTGTCAATAGTGGCCTTCTGGACAGCAGTCAGGTCGGCAGTCTTACCCATGATTGGGGTTTTGAGTGATGAACCAGGCTGGGAGTTTTAAAGGCCTCAGGAATCTTTTGCAGGTGTTTAGAGTTAACTCGTTAATTCAGATGATTAGGTTCATAGCTCGTTTAGAGACCCTTTTAATGATATGCTAATTTTGTGAGATAGGAATTTTGGGTTTTCATGAGCTGTATGCCAAAATCATCCATATTAAGACAATAAAAGACCTGAAATATTTCAGTTAGTGTGCAATGAATCTAAAATATATGAATGTTAAATTTTCATCATGATATTATGGAAAATAATGAACTTTATCACAATATGCTAATATTTTGAGAAGGACCTGTATTAGTCCTAAACCTTCTAAAATATTACTGCCATCTGCTGGTTGAGGTTGAGTATTACATGTACATTAACTGATACCCCAAAGGAAATCTATTGGATGACCTCAAACCATATTGGAGAACAATCAGCTAATTTATTTTGTTATGCTGTGTTGTTAATGATGCTCCTTGCTTTGGTTTCCATAGTAATGCAGATGCTGGAGCTGAAATCTCTTGTTTTGGGTTTCCGTGGAAACCATGACTTTGCTCCTGTCAATTGCTGTATTGAAGCCATGATCCTGGTACATCCCACTCTGCAGCTGCAGTTCCGAAAACTGATGAGATGTCACCTTAAATTGAGTCTGAAACAGGAAAACATTCAAACAGTAACATACTCCACCTGCTGCTGGAATCAAATCAGCCCTACTCTCTTGATGAATCTACAAATTACATAATTTCAAACCTTATGATAATTTATTGTGAAATGTTAAACTTTTCTCACCGGCATCTCATGAACTGTTGGCTTCTGGCTGCCGTACGTTTGGTTCCAGGTCTGATATAAAGGATGACTCTTCTTCACCCTGAGAGCGACAGTAGCATTATTTTACTAATCCTATAGAGTTAGCACAATAGTCAGAGCCATAGCTGTGGTACTGTGTGCCACTTTAGCAGAATACTACTACTCCTACTAGTACTACAGAATACTTACTTGTCTGAAACACTGCAGTGATAGTATTAGTAGCGGAAATAAATAATGTAGTATCACTGCTACTTCTGTAGTGCAGTGTTGTTAGTTTACCCGTAACCATGGAAACAGTCTGGGTTGTTGAATCTCTGCGGCAGGTTTGGATCCGTCCGGTAAAAGTCACAGGTTTGACCTTTCTGATCCTCCATGTCTGACTGTAGAAAGACTTCAGTTAGCAGCAACAGAATTGTTACCATGGAGACAGGAAACAACAGTGACAGGACCCTCCTCCTTTACGTCTAAACTGCTATTTCCTGATCAGGTGGAATTAATTAAGTTCTTAGTCTGATCCTGATTCAGAAATGAAACCTCAGATGCCAAAACAATGGATCAACAGCTTGCAGTCATTGTGTTGCTAGGCAACATTTAAACAGAACGTGTTAATCGTGAGACAAGTCTTCTGTTTTCTCTCACCTGCTGTTGGTTTTGGACAGACTGACCACATTTACAAAAAAATCATTATAAACAGCCTTTAAATAACGGATTTAAGCCATCACAACTGTTTGTTTGGGGCAAAGCTGCTTTGGAACAAGGAAAGGACAGTTTATTTATCCAGAACCATTCATTCACAAAGCAATTTCATGTGCTTTATTAAACATCAAAGTAAAGAAGGGAAAAAACAAAGCATACAAGCATTGCATTAAATAAACAAATGCTTCAAACAGTGATTTATCAGATTCTTTTTTTTAATCAACAGCTGCCACAAATTCATGCTTTCAGTCCTGTTTAAAAGTAACCAACAGTTTGTGAACATCTCAGGTTTTCACAAAGTTGGTTCCTGGCTTACCTTTGGTCCTGGGAACATAGAGTAAGCAGGTCTCTGAAGACCCGAGGGGCCTACATGGTTCATGGGCTACAAGCGTCTTACCTGGGCTGAGAAGAAACAGGATGTTGCTTAGTGGTCCAAAGTTTGCATTTGATTTAGAAATCAAGGTCCCAGAGTCTGGAGGAAGAGTGGAGAGGAACAGAATCCACATTGCTTGAAGTCCAGAGTGAACTTTCCACAATCAGTGATGATGTGTGGTGCCATGTCATCTGCTGGTTCTGGTCCACTGTGTTTTTTGACCAGCCAGCAACCAGAACATTTTGCTGCATGCTTCCTTCTGCTTACAAGCTTTATGGAGATGCTGATTTCATCTTCCAGTAGGACTTGGTACCAACCCACACTGCCAAATGTTCCAAAACGTTGTTCAATGACCATGGTGGTACTTGGCTTGATTGGACAGCAAATGGGCCTGACCAGAACCCCACATGAAAACCTGAGGTATTATCCAGAGGAAGATGAGAGACACCAGAACCAATAACGCAGAAGACCTAAAGGCTGCTTTCACACAGCTTAGGCTTCCTGAACACCTTAGCAGAACCACATGCTGATCTCCTCCATGCCATGTGGCACTGATGCAGTAATTCATGCAATAGGAGCCCAGAGCAAGTACTAAGAGCATAGAAATGAACATAGTTTTCAAAAGCCTGACATTTTTCAAAGGGCCTGAAATATATCCCTTTATGTGTTATGGATGTATATATGAGTTTCACTTTCTGAAAATAAAGGACTAACACCACCTTTTTATGATACTTTAATTCTGGGAGCTGTACCTGTACATTTCTACAATGTTTGGAATGCCAGCTGTTGTTTTAACAGTATAGATACTATGGAAAAATGGATTACTGCTGTTTTAGTCTGATTTCACAGTTTCAAACACATTCTGGACTCCACTGTTGCGGTGGGGGGATGTGTGTCCTCAGATCACAGTGGCACCTGCAGGAGGAGAAGCCATTCAGCTTCAGGAGGCATAATCTACATAAATGGCATAATCTGCCAAAAACACTGGAAAGATAAAAAGCTTTCATGAAGTGAGACCTTTAGGACCAAAAAACGGTCTGCAGTCTCAAGTCTCTTCTGGCACAAGGACCTCATTGAGACTTGAAGAATGAAAAACCATCTGAGGTCACAGGCCTTATTGTTACCAGTACAAACCAACCCTACTGGAGGAAAAATGTTTGATGTCATTTTGGGGTTGGGGAAACTGCCATGAAGTTCTGCACAATGCTACGTTTTTGTAGAACAAAGAGCTGAATCATCAAAACAGTCTCATTGGTGTGGGTCAGATGGTCTGTAATCTGGACTTCCCTCCATCAACCCTAAACCTGAAATACTTCGAGAACAAAGCTCTGGGGTCCAGAACGAAGGGAAGACCTGGTTCACCTTTTTTCAACTTAATAAAAACAGCCGAGTCAACTAAGGATGAACTTTATTTTGAATGTTTTACATACAGGAAGTTAAAAATGGCATTCTTGTAAGACTCATAAAAAACAACCAGTTAATAAATAACTTGTTAGTAGGCTAATTATTAAGTCCAAACTTTCACATTTCACACAATTAATATATTAATTAATCATCGATTAAGGAGGCAGAGCCAAAATGAGCTCCTCCTTGGGGCATGGTTAATATCTGCAGGAGCTGGGCAACATGGGTGTTAGTGGGGTTCATATTTACAGAGGAACTGAGTGGTTTGTGTTCAGACCCACTGAGATGTTCAAACACAGTGACGATATCACAGCCTGAGACGTTTTGCTTCAGCTCCTGCTCATTTTTACTTTGACATTTCCTGTTAGAATCACATCCACCTTTAATTGAATTGATTTTTCTGTTTTTTTTATTGATCAGTTTCTTCGCTGATGATGTTGAGTCCTGCTGCTCTAACTTATCCCATAGCAGTTTACGCTGAACCAGAAACAGTTTCTCTGGACATCAGGATCTACTTTATCGACATTTCAATTATCAGAAAAACATTTCATAAAGTTAACCAGAGATCAATGAAAATAACCCCTAAAGACTGATCAGTCTCTGATTTGTTTTTCAGTCAAGAGGCTTCTGTTCATCACAAATGAATCATTCGCCAACTGATTGGGTGAAATATCTGAAGAGTTACTCTGTCCAATCAGACCGCTTTTCACAACTTCTTGTTGCAAGATGTCCTGATATGCTAACAGATGAGCTACAGAAGACGGCTGCTCTGCACAAAGCCTGCCAGACAGAGAGACAGAAAGGTAAGTAGACAGACAGGTAGATGTTAGAGGGAGACAGGGGCTGAGACAGAAAGGTTTTCTGAGTTTCACATTTAAAAAATGACTAACTGATGGGATCAATAACTGTTGATCTGGGACTCAAACCTCTGTTCACTCCAGAACATTTTGTTGCATTTCATGACAAGTACTTCAAGCTACAGATGCAATATGAAGGTAATCGTTTATTGTTTTTAAACTGTATACCTTGAGAACAGTAACCAGCCCATGCCTAGAACCAACACTGGTGTTGTCTAGTCAGGACAAAGATCTTTATTTTCTGTGAAATTAAACCTTTATAATTTTTCTTTTTCTTTATTGAAAATGAGAGAAGAAATTATGTCATTTGGCCAAGTAGTTCTGTAACTACTTTAAAGAACTGAACATTGACATTCGCCTGAAATATGAGACTTTTTTTGTGAGTTGTCAAACAAAGAAAAAGGACCTAACTGAGACCTTTAGAACCAAAAAACGGCCTGCAGTCTCAGGTCTCATCTGGCACAAGGACCTCATTGAGACCTGAAGGATGAAAAACCATCTGAGGTCACAGGCGTTATTGTGACGATGCCTGGAGGTCACGAAGAGTCTTATTTAAGCTCCCTTCATACCTTTAGCGCTGCTGTCCAGGAAGACTTTGATGTAGGACGTAGGAACATATCCTTCCTCCTCCAGGTTCCTACGAACTCTAGTCCAACCATCACCTTTATCCTCCTCCACCACAGACAGTAGTTCCCCCTCCACCATTGACAGAGTTCCTTCATTCTGACCTGCAAGGATCAAATATCAGATATTCAGATCACAGAAACAATCAAAACACCTCAGGAAGTCAGAACCAAACAACCACTCAAAAAAGGGAGACTCAATCACAACCGTTTAAAAAGGGTCACAACCAATCAGAAGCCAGGGTTTCTGCGGTCATTATATTACAAGGGGAAAATCTAATTATTTATATTTTTTGTACATCAAGAGTCAGATCTATACCTGGTCCATTTATTAACCAAATAAGATGTGCTGTTTGGGAATTTACTATATATTCAATTCAATTCTGTTTTATTTATATAGCACCAATTCACATCACAAATATATAGCACATTAATTCAAATTAGGTTCCAAATTCCTACACTAACGTTTCACCCTCTAATACAACGTGCCTCAGACTGAATTGTCCAAACCTCACAGCAGTAAAAGTGACTATTAACCTGTCCATAACCAATAAAACCTCATGCTGCCCATTTTGAAATAGAGTAGCCTGGCAGTCGTATAGGCACAAAATAAGCCAAAAACATGTGAAAAAAATAAATTCTACTGACCAATGATTCAACCAGAGTCTGCAGACTGACCAGAGCACACAACTGAACAGAACATGAGCGCCCACATATTTGCTGAGCACAGACACATCAGATGGGTAAAGGTTACTAAGCAAATGCATATCAATAGTACCAACAATGTCTTTTTATTGTCTCATTTAGATTAAACCAAAGATATCAAAAAAATCAATCTACAGACCAGCCCTAATAAAATCCCTGAGAAAGTTCTGGAAATAGCTGGATTTCCTGTCCCTCACACCTCACCTCCCTCTTCTGTGGTCTCTGAAGACCTGAGGGTCTTGAGACAAGAACTTACAAACACGGAGGAGTCAGGAGAGGAACAGAAGGCCAGCAACATACTAGTGAAGCAAGAGGACAGGCTAGTAGAAAACCCAGGAAACAGAATAAACTGACCAGAAGTCAAGAAAATTGAATGACACCTGACCATTGCTTTCAGAGCCTGCTTTACCCTTCCAGCGCCATGCGAGCGGACAGCATGTTTCAGAAGCTTCCACTCTTTCCTGAGTTTTTCGTTTTTAATCTAGTTTTGGTAGCGTTGCGTGTTCTTCTTTTTCTGTCTGTACAAATTATATAGCTGATCGTTTTGTGGCCAACTTTGTTTTTCTTTTCTTTTTTCAATAGTTGTGTTCAGAGACCACGTGAGAGGCCATGCTCCCATTGTTTACACCAGTGTTTTTTCCCCAGCCATGGGATGAAATATGGACTGAACTGCACACCATCAAAGAGGCTGGAAAGAAACTCTTAACATCTTATATACAGCATTACCTACTTTAGTCCAGCCCAGGACCACGTTCTTATTTACCCATGTCAACCCAGCTGCAGGAGCAGCACGTAAAAATGAAGGTCTTTGAAACTCCTTGGCGAGGATAAGACTTCACTACTTCAAAGAATCCTTGGATTGAAAGTTGACTATGATCAGATGTACCTGCCGAACTCTGCACACCTAATGTGTGCAGAAAGCTGGTGCCACAGTTCTTTGTTCACCATCCGCCACATAACTCATCGCCCATCAGACCTCCTGTTCATCAGAACCGTTCACGTGGTGTTTGGGCAGAGAAAATTAGTTTGGAGAAACAAGAACGAAACAATCTAAAATATTGTTAATTTAATGGTTTTTGCTTGAGGTGGTAAAAAGGCTACCTGGGGAACCGATGCAGCACCAGAGACCATCTGCAGTAAGGATATTGAAGATATCTATTACGGGAATTTATACGTTATTTTAGCATTGGTGTATACCAAGATCAGGGGTGGAAAAAAAAAATCTACAGGAAGATGGAGGACCAGCTGCAGCAGAACAACATAAGTGTGGTTTGGAAGAGCCGTAAAACATTTCAGGTCACAAACTAAAGCCCCAGGCTGTAGGAGATGTACAGTGGGTGAACAACTTGAACCAGCTCTTCAACAGCTTTAAACGGACACTCAGCCCTCCCTCAGCCAAGTCTCCCCTGCTGCAACCCCCCAGTCTTCGACGCCTGCCTGCTTTTCTTTTCAGAACTTCGCACCTCTCAGCTCTCAGTCACCACCCACCCTCTGTGGCGGCATCAGTCATCTTCTATGGCGTAGTTAATTTGAGCAACAACTTATCTACAACTGAGAGGAAGCAGTTTGATAAGCTAATCAGGAAGGCCAGCTCTCTCCTAGGATGCCCCCTGGACCAGGTGGTGGGAGACAGAAGGACTCTAGACAAAGTAACAGCATTGTTAAACAGTGTCCCCCACCCCATGCATGAAGCTGTTGCAGAACTGGAACTCCTTCAGTGACAGACTGTTGAATCCTAGATGTACAAGGAAGCATTATCACAGATCCTTCCCCCCAGCAGCTGTTAGACTTCAAATCATCACTGCTTCCAACAAGCTCAGTGAGTATTTACATCTGTGAGAGCAAAATTTTAATTGCTTTTGTCCTTCTGAGGTGATCTGTCTGACCTGACAATGACTTCCACCTTCCTTCCTGCTCCCTCCTGTTGGTTAGGGTTAGGGTTAACCCTAACCCTAACCCTAACCACACTACGTTTACAAGCAAACAAAAAGGGAAATTTTTTATCAGGAGTCAAGATGTCTGCGTCAAAGTTAATTCTCACCTCTGCTCTTCCTAGGTACCAGGCCACATGGGGTTTTTCCTAAGTTGATATAAGGAAGTGTCGACCTCTGTCTCATCAGATTGGTCTCAGCTCTGCTCTGTAATAGGTCTGACACTGAAAAAACTGTCTTCCTTATAAGGCTAAATTAATAAAGCTGATTGAATGGTTATCATCGTTCTCTTTCTTTAGAAAATAAAAAAAAATTTCAACAACATCCCTGCTGTTATTTGCAGTTTTTCCATTTTTTGTAAATAGCCTGGTGTTATTTTCTCATGTATAATTACGATGCACTTTTTGTTCATTTTCAACTCACCCTACTCATTTGCACATTTTATTAGTGTGGGTGTGCCACTTTTAATAACTGTACAGTATTTCTTTTTCTTACGTTGTACAGTTTCCCCTTTATAGTACAGTCAACTCTTGCTTTGTGAATTTTTATAGTTTCTACATGTATGCTTTCATTTGCCTTTTACTTTGCTGCTGACACACCTGAATTTCCCCACTGGGGAACAATAGAGGCTGTCATTTGTCTGAGCTTGTTCGCCAACTCGTCAGGATTGTCCTCATCAGATCAGAATCAGAATCAGAAAAGCTTTATTGCCAAGTATGTTTTTGGACATACAAGGAATTTGTTTTGGCATAGTCGGTGCAATACAATACAAATTAAACAGTATAAACATATCTACAATATAATATAAATATATGTGCACAGTTTTAAGTGAGTGAGAGTAAATATAGAGCAGTATAAGATGCAAGAGCAGTACAACAGTGCAGGTGATCATTGTGCAAGTAAAGCAGGAGTCCATGCTGAGCGTTAATGTAACTCATAGAGTTACAGGTTACAGGTGAAAGGGAGAGTGTCAGGGTGGTTTCTGGGCTTTGTTAACCAGGCTGGTGGCAGATGGGAAAAAACTGTTCTTGTGGCGTGAGGTTTTGGTCCGGATGGACCGCAGCCTCCTGCCAGAGGGGAGAGTCTCAAAGAGTCTGTGACCGGGGTGGGAGGGATCAGCCAGAATCTTCCCTGCCAGCTTCAGGGTCCTGGAGGTGTACAGTTCCTGGAGCGACAGTAGACTGCAGCCAATCACCTTCTCAGCAGACCGAATGACACGCTGCAGCCTGCCCTTATCCTTGGCTGTAGCAGCGGCGTACCAGATGGTGATGGAGGAGGTGAGGATGGACTCAATGATGGCTGTGTAGAAGTGCACCATCATAATCTCTGGCAGGTTGAATTTCTTCAGCTGCCGCAGGAAGAACATCCTCTGCTGGGCTTTCTTGATGAGGGAGCTGATGTTTGGCTCCCACTTGAGATCCTGGGAGATGATGGTTCCCAGGAAGCGGAAAGATTCCACAGTGTCAATTGTGGAGTCACAGAGGGTGATGGGGGCAGGTGGGGCTGGGTTCTGCCTGAAGTCCACAACCATCTCCACTGTCTTTAGAGCGTTGAGCTCAAGGTTGTTCTGGCTGCACCAGTCCAACAGATGGTCCACCTCCCATCTGTACGCGGACTCGTCACCATCAGAGATGAGTCCGATCAGGGTGGTGTCGTCCGCAAACTTCAGAAGCTTGACAGACTGGTGACTGGAGGTGCAGCTGTTGGTGTACAGGGAGAAGAGCAGAGGAGAGAGAACACAGCCTTGGGGGGAACCGGTGCTGATGGTCAGGGAGTCAAAGACCTGCTTCCCCAGCCTCACGCGCTGCTTCCTGTCAGACAGGAAGTCAGTGATCCACCTGCAGGTGGAGTCGGGCACACTCAGCTGGGAGAACCTCTCCTGGAGCAGAACTGGGACGATGGTGTTGAAGGCAGAGCTTAAATCCACAAACAGGATCCTGGCATAGGTTCCTGTGGAGTCCAGGTGCCGGAAGATGAAGTGAAGGGCTAGGTTGACTGCATCATCTACAGACCTGTTGGCTCTGTAGGCAAACTGCAGGGGGTCCAGGAGGGGGTCGGTGATGTCTTTTAGGTGTGAGAGCACAAGGCGCTCAAAGGACTTCATCACCACAGAGGTCAGGGCGACGGGTCTGAAGTCATTAAGCCCTGTGGTCCTTGGCTTCTTGGGAACAGGGACGATGGTGGAGGACTTGAAGCAGGCTGGCACATGACATGTCTCCAGTGAGGTGTTAAAAATGTCTGTGAAGACTGGAGACAGCTGATCAGCGCAGTGCTTCAGGCTGGCTGGTGAGACAGAATCCGGACCAGCAGCTTTCCGGGGGTTCTGTCTCCTGAAGAGTTTGTTGACGTCCCTCTCCTGGATGGAAAGAGCCGTCCTCGGCGTGGGTAGGGGGCTGGTGGGGGGGAACTTCAGGGTGGGGGTTGGAGGTGCCAAGGCCCCTCTTGAGGTTGGGGAGGTGGGGGTGGTGGATTGTGGCTGCAGCTGTTGGGGGGCGTCGTGGGGGATGGTTGCAGGACTGTCCCTTTGTCTTTCAAAGCTGCAGTAGAACTCGTTCAGGTTGTTGGCGAGGCGTCGGTCGTTGATGGAGTGGGGGGCTTTCGGCTTGTAGTTGGTGATTTGCTTGAGCCCTTTCCAGACAGACGCAGAGTCGTTGGCTGAGAACTGGTTTTGGAGCTTCTCAGAGTACAGTCGTTTGGCCTCTTTCACTGCCTTGCCAAACTTGTACTTTGCCTCTCTGTATATGTCTTTGTCCCCACTCCTGAAGGCCTCTTCCTTATCCAGTCTTAACCTTCTGAGTTTAGCTGTGAACCAGGGTTTGTCGTTGTTGTAACTCACCCTGGTGCATGATGGTACACAGCTGTCCTCACAGAAGCTGATGTAGGAAGTCACAGCCTCTGTGTACTCGTCCAGACTGTTGGTAGTAGTCCTGAACACATCCCAGTCTGTACAGCCTAAACACGCCTGGAGATTATCCACAGCCTCACTGCTCCACTTCCTTGTCGTCCTCACAGCAGGTTTGCAGAGCTTTAGTTTCTGCCTGTATGCAGGAATCAGGTGGACCATGATGTGGTCGGATTGGCCAAGTGCAGCACGTGGGACGGCGTGATAAGCGTCTCTGATGGTGATGTAACAGTGATCCAGAATGTTGTCCTCTCTGGTCGGACATTTTATAAACTGTCTATATTTGGGGAGTTCGTGGGTGAGATTACCTTTGTTAAAGTCGCCAGCGACGATTACTAAGGAGTCCGGGTTGGTCCGCTCCACACTCAGTATCTGGTCGGTGAGCATGCGCTGTGCGACCTGCATGTTAGCTTGCGGCGGGATGTAAACACCGACCAGGATGAACGAAGCGAACTCACGGGGGGAATAGAAAGGCTTACAGTTTATGATGAAGGATTCCAGGTCTGGAGAACAGTGCTGCTGAATCACTGTCACGTCGTTGCACCAACCACTGTTGAGGTAAAAACAGATTCCTCCACCTTTCGCTTTGCCGGAGAGTTCCGTGTCTCTGTCCGCTCTGTAGAGCTGGAATCCTGCCAGCTGCAGCGCAGAGTCCGGTATTAATCCACACAGCCACGTCTCCGTGAAGCACAAAACTGCCGATGAATAAAAGTCCCTGTTTTTCCCCAACAGCAGTTGTAGTTTCTCAATTTTGTTGGGAAGTGAGCGCACGTTAGAGAGAAATATTCCAGGTAACGGTGTTCGTAGTCCACGCTGGCGAAGACGTACCAGCACCCCAGCCCGTTTCCCTCTCTTCCGGCGTTTCACCACGTGAACAAAGGTGAGCGCACCTTTGACCAGAATGTCCACAAATTCCAGAGCAGTAGGCAGAAAAGTTGGAAATAACTCCTCTGGTGTAGTAGCCCTGATGTTCATGAGTTCTTCTCTGGTGAGAGAGCTCCGGGTACCATCACAGAAGACCGTTTTAAAGCAAAAAACAAAACAAAACAATGCGCACCAACACGCCGAGGCGACCATCTGCGGCGCCATCTTGCCTGGCAATCCTCATTTGCGCACACCGCTATGCATGTCCCCAAGACATGATGTAAAAGATGGGGGGATCATTCGTTTGCTGTTTTTGCTCCTAAGTTGTGGACTTCTTTACCAACAGAAAAAACTTTTTTATCACAGCTGAAAACAGGTGTTTAGATGGGCTTTTCACTGATAGACTTACTAAGGTGTGGTTAATGTTTTATATGTCACTTATTTGGATGTTTCCATCCAGATAATATCTTTTGCTGGTGATGCTGCTGGTGATGATGCTGCTGCTGATGATGATACTGGTGATGAAGAAGATGATGCTGCTGGTGATGAAGATGATGATACTGGTGATGATGATGATGCTTTCTTCAACTTCGTCGCCCTGAAAAACGTTTCCTCAGCACGGTTCACATAAGAGGTTGTGTTTTGGGCAGACAGTAGTTTAGAGTGAAATAATCTAAACATTTTTCGTTTTATGACATTTGGTTTTGTTTGTGTTGAAACTCAGCCATCTTAGTGCTTGCAGATTATCTGCTCAGTTTGTGTTCTGTGTTTGTGTTGTTTTTTTTAAAGGGTGATTTTAGACATAACACGCAGTCAACGCGTATGCATTTTAACCCTTTTATTAATGGTATTTTAAAGGTATGTGTTTGATTCTGATGATAAGCTATACGCTCCTTTTGTTAGCTCCAACCGCTAACAGCTAAGAACACGTGCTTGCTGCTAAGATCATTTACCCAAAAAAGTTATTAGTTTACAATCTAGTAAAATAATATTTCCCTAAATAGTATTTTACTAAACTTGATAACTAATTAAACACCATTAAGCCCCATTTCTCAAAGATTTGGTTCTTATTTAAAATATTTCCTTAAATATTTTACTATTTTCTTAATAATATTTCTTTAAATATTATTTTACTAAATAAAGGCAGCTAATTAAACACCGTTGAGAAATGGCCATCTAGAAGGTTGGTTTTATTCAGCAAATCATTCTTTAAAACATTATTTTATTAAAATAATATTTTATCTGATCTTGCATTATTTGCTGTTATTTCAGCTTTTAACTTTATGTTCTCTCTATTCTCTTCCTAGAAGCTACACCTGGCCTGACTCTGTGTCTACCTGTGACACCTTTCTGGAGAGGGGCATCTTCCAATTTTCTGCTGGCAACAACTTAATGCTCACCTTCTACAGATGATCCACATGGCCCTGTCTTTTAGTGTTTAACCCTTTCTCTCTCCTAGACATGACTACTGACTGAGCTTCTACTGTAACTAACTCTATGTTCTCTCTTTCAGACTCTAACCTTGAAAACTGGCTCAGAGTTTATCTGTTCTTTCTTTCTAGATGAAACGACTAAAGGAGCTACATCCATTAACATTTACTTTTCCTTCCCATAGAAAGTACTCCTGGATCAGTGCTTCTTTGTTCTCTTTGTGTCTCTGCTCTGTTCTCTCAAACCTCCAGTCGGTCGTGGCAGATGGCCGCTCACACTGAGCCTGGTTCTGGTTCTGCTGGAGGTTTCTTCCTGTTAAAAGGGAGTTTTTCCTCTCCACTGTCGCTACATGCATGCTCAGTATGAGGGATTGCTGCAAAGTCAACGCCAGTGACTGTCCACTGTCTCTACATGCTCATCCAGGAGGAGTGAATGCTGCAAGTCACTGACTGGATGCAATCTGCTGGGTTTCCTTAGATAGAAAACCTTTTTATCCAATTTGAATAAATAACTGAATCTGACTGAACTGTTCAATGGTTACAATTAATTGGAATGTATGAACCTGACTGTTGTGAAGAACCTTGAGACGACATGTGTTGTGAATTGGAGCTATAGAAATAAAACTGAATTGAATTGCATTGTGAATGGTTGTCTAGATGTTGCTGATTATTTCCTAAGTTAGTTCCAAGACTAACTTAACTTCATTTCCAGATTCTTCAAGATAATCCTTGGTTCTCAAACATAAACATTGCATGGTAATGTTGCATCACTCTTTTGGTCATAATTATCAATCATCTTTAATCAACTTGTGTATATTGTACATAGCCCATTAGTCTTCATTATTCTTTAATTCTGCTTGGTAGTTTAGTTGGATTGTTTTAGCAAAGTAAAGAGTTTGTTGATTGAAATATGTTTGACTTTGAGTTGACTTATTTTTGTTAATAAATTCTTGTATTTTAAGAAATTGTGTGAATTTATTCCATATATATGCAGAGTTTATGCTGTTCAATAATGTCAGAGCTCGTCTCACACCTTTCTATTTTGTCCTAATACCATCTCCTTACTGGGCTGGTATTCATAGGACAACCCTTAACAGACCCAAATAGGATTTGATAAAATATTAAAGTATTATTATTAAATATTAAATAATACATTCATAATCACAACAATGATGATGCTGCTGCTGCTGCTCATAATTATGCTGCTGATTCTGAAGATGACTTCATTCAGGCGTCAGACACTGCTAAGAAACACGTTGTTCATTTCATCAGTTCTACCAGCAGACCTTCATACAGTCTGACCCGTTAATTGTTTCAGGAAATCGTTCAAACAGACACTAATGAAACATCACAACAGCACTCTACAGCTATTGGATCATCCAAAAGAAGTCAGTACCTTGGAACGGGTACAGAGACTTGCAGGTTCCAATACTTGGTAAGGGTTCTTCATCATCAAAGTCATCATCAAACTCTGAGCTGCGGGACTTGAAGTGAAGTTCTGCGCCCTGGTCCTCGGTGTAGCTGCCGTCAGGACTAAAAGGGCAGAGCAAAGTTCAAGTCTGATCCAGTACAGTAAGAAGGGAAACCGGACTCAGATCATCGGTTAGAATAAGTAATTAATCCTGATCACCTCTCTCTGCTGGCTGGGCTGCGGTTATTCAGCTGCTTTAAGCTGCTGCTGCCTGGTGTTGTTGCCTGGGAGTTCAACCCACAACCTCCGCTCTGTCCCCTGCTGCTGTTATCAGACAGACCGCCATCCGCCTCTGAAAGCCACACCTGCAGACAGAAAAATAGCTCAGTAGGAAAACTGTTAGCACTCCTGGCTGGGTCTGAGACAACCTGAGTACTGTTGGTATTTACCAAGAGTACAGACTGTGTAGAAGGGAGATGATACATCAAGATGCCGACATGGAGGATTCTGGCTGATTAGCAAACATTAGAACTCATTGTCTTAATTGTATATATGACCTAATTTGATAAACACAAAAATGGAACTGAGATGCACTTCAATGCAGCACCAGGAAAGCCTTTGGCGAACACATGAGGTCATATACGCTGCATGCTCCCTGCGCATCAAAGTGAAAATGACTTGGAAAGGAGCCTCAGCATATTAACTCTGTGTGTGTTAAAATAAATTAAATATTTTATAACAACGACAAACATGAGGAACCATGTCACATGTTTCCCCTCAGAGGCAGAAGTAAAACAGCTGATCTTACCTACCGCCCTAACCCGAAAACTATCAAGCGAGCTGTCAAAGCTCCCCTCATTCAGAAAGGGGAAAACTAAATACAAAGTTCACAGCAACTTTTGATCAACTGGAGTTGAATCAAACTACTTTCGGGGAGAGCTCAGAAATGTTTGCAGAGGCAACATAGGAACGAGAAGCAAATTTACTCGCTGTTAGCTCCATAGAGCAAAAACCGGAATTCAACTGGAGTTGAATTCCGGTTTTTGCTCTATGGAGCTTCCTTCGGGTACAGCATCTGACCATGAGGATATTTCAATGTAACAGCAACCCCCCCACACACAACAACAACAACTAATCAAAGTGATAGGATCACTAGCAGGTAGAATGGACCGCTACTGCCACAAGATCTTATGTCACTGCAATGGCACATTTTCTGATGTGTGATGAAAAGGCAAATGTATGAGTGAGGAAGCAGGCAGCAGCATCCTGGATCAGCTGCAGCTGTCTGCTTTTAAGGCAGACCTGTGGCAGAAATCAATTCAACTAAAAAAAAACACCTGGATGAGGCTTTGACGATCCTGCAGGGACATTAGACCTTTAAATCCCGTAAATGTTCTTCAGGTGACAGAAGGCCAACTTAGTGACTGTCTTTATGGTTTTACAGTGAGCCTGTTGGGAGAGCCAAGTGAGATCAGTGAAAGACAGTCTCACAGATCTAAATATAAAACACATTAATGAAAATGTAGCTGTGAAACATCAGATCACTGAGAAGGATTTTGTTTTAGTTACAGGGGAACTTGTGGATGAGGTCAGTTGTTGGTGCAGCGGTCCACAACCCTCAGAGCAGGTGGGACAGATGTTTTAAAATCCTCTAGTTAAATTTCTGATTTTGTGTGACATGTTCAGTTTCTTTTTGTTGAACTAAAAGTTCTTGCTTGGGGACGTGTCTGTGTGTGCATAGCCTTTTTCACTGCAATCAAATCATGAAATGGTTGCCACCTCTGACATCGAGTGGTGTAGACAGGTATTAACAGGATGTACCCATAGTAGACTGAGTACTGACAGTCTTGCCAGCACCCTCTCTGAAAACCTGCAATGAACCATATTGACCTTGTGTGAGGACCACCCACCTGGTTCCTCCTCAGTTCCTCCTCAAGTCTCTGGAGGTTTAGCTTCACTTCCTCCAATCGAGGCTCCAAACTTCTGGCGTCACCCATCTGTGGACTTCGTTCATAAACTTCCCTCATCTTCAGCAGAGCGTCTCTGAAACAAATAAGATCTGAGTTTAATGGGTCCAGCAGAACCAGAACCTTTCAGAGCCAACATTACGAACTGAAGTGTACTTTAAAGCACGATGTTAGAAAATTGGAGAGAAAATGGCGCTCTACACACCTAGAGGATTCCTACTTAATCTGGAAAAATAACCTACTGTTGTATAAAAAGACACTTCACCAAGCTAGAACAGCTTATTTCTCATCATTAATAGAAGAGAACTAGAATAATTCTAGGTTTCTCTTTAATACAGTTGCTAAACTTACACAGAGTCATAGCTCTGTTGAGCCATCCATTCCCTTAGCTCTTAGCAGTCATGACTTTATGGGATTCTTCTTAAATAAAATTGATTCTATTAAAAATAAAATCTTTGACATACTCCTGAAGATGATTACTTCATCCTCAGCAAGTGAGACAACATTGGAAATAACTGTAGAACCTGATTTGTGTTTGGACTGTTCTGATCCTGTGAAGCTTCCTGAGTTATCAGAAATATTAGCTTCATCTAAACCTTCAACTTGTATGTTAGACCCAATCCCAACCAAATTATTTAAGGAAGTGTTCCCTCTGATTACCAGCCCCATTTTAGATATGATTAATCTATCTTTAGTAAATGGATCAGAACCACAGGCTTTTAAGTTAGCTGTAATTAAACCTTTACTTAAGAAACCTTCGCTTGATCGAGATGACTTGAAAAATTACAGACCTATATCCAATCTTCCATTCTTATCTGCTCTTGCATCTTATACTGCTCTACTTTTACTCTCACTCACTTAAAACTGTGCACATATATTTATATTATATTGTAGATATGTTTATACTGTTTAATTTGTATTGTATTGCACCGACTACGCCAAAACAAATTCCTTGTATGTCCAAAAACGTACTTGGCAATAAAGCTTTTCTGATTCTGATCTAAAATTCTTGAGAAAATAGTTGCTAATCAAATGTGTGAACATTTATACAGCAATGACCTGTTTGAAGAGTTTCAGTCAGGTTTCAGAGCTCATCATAGCACTGAAACAGCTCTGCTGAAAGTCACTAATGATATTCTTATGGCCTCAGATAATGGACTTGTGTCTGTTCTGGTTCTGTTAGATCTCAGTGCTGCATTTGATCCAGTCGACCATAATATTCTCTTAGAAAGGCTGGAATATGCTGTAGGGATCAGGGGAACAGCGCTAGGCTGGTTTAAATCTTATTTATCTGACAGATTCCAGTTTGTTCATGTAAATGATAAATCATCTTTAAACTCCAGGGTTAATTGTGGAGTACCACAGGGTTCAGTACTTGGGCCAATTCTCTTTACTATATATATGCTTCCAATAGGTCAAATTATCAGGCAGCATAGAATAAATGTTCACTGTTAAGCTGATGATACTCAGCTTTACTTATCCATAAATTCTGATGAGCCCAACCAGTTAGATAGACTACAAGCATGTCTTGAAGATATAAAAACTTGGATGAATTTAAATTTTCTGCTTCTAAATTCAGACAAGACAGAAGTTGTCGTCTTTGGACCGGAGTCTTTAAAAGAGAAACTGCTTAGTCAATCACTTAACCTGGATGGCATTAAATTGACCTCCGATAATAAAGTCAAAAACCTTGGTGTTAAATATAAATATCCTGTCCAGGAGTGACGCTGAAAAACTAGTCCATGCATTTGTTACTTCAAGGCTGGACTATTGTAATTCTTTACTATCAGGATGTCCACAAAATGCAGTTAAAAGCCTTCAGCTGATTCAAAATGCTGCAGCAAGAGTTCTGATGAAAATTAAATAGAGAGATCATATTTCTCCTATTTTAGCTTCCCTTCATTGGCTCCCTGTTAAATCCAGAATAGAATTTAAAATTCTCCTCCTCACATATAAAGCCCTTAATGATTTAGCTCCATCATACATCAGAGATCTGATTGGTCCATATGTTCCTAACAGAGCACTTCGTTCTCAGACTGCAGGTTTACTGGTGGTTCCTAGAGTCTCTAGAAGTAGAATGGGAGGCAGATCCTTTAGTTATCCCTAGATGCTTAGGCTGGTTCTAGGGACGTGGAATGTCACCTCGCTGGGGGGGATGGAGCCTGAGCTTGTGTGGGAGATCAAGAGATATCGACTAGAAATAGTCGGGCTCGCCTCCACGCACAGCGTGGGCTCTGGAACCCATCTCCTTCAGAGGGGCTGAACTCTCTTTTACTCTGGAGTGGCCCGCGGGGAGAGGTGGCGGGCTGGGGTGGGTTTGCCTGTTGCCCCTCAGCTCAGCCGTCTCGTGTTGGGGTTTATCCCAGTGGATGAGAGGGTTGTATCCCTGCGCCTTCGGGTTGGGGAGAGGTCTCTGACTATCATTTCAGCCTACGGGCCTAGTGGTAGTGCGGAGTACCCGGCCTTCTTGGCGTCCGTCAGGCGTGCTGGATAGTCCCCCTCCCGGGGACTCCATTATTCTGGGGGACTTCAACGCCCACGTGGGAAATGACAGTGACATCTGGAGAGGCGTGATCGGGAGGAATGGCCTCCCCGATCTGAATCCGAGTGGTGTTTTGTTATTGGACTTCTGTGCTAGTCACGGATTGTCCATAACGAACACCATGTTCAAACATAAGGGTGTCCATCAGTGCACTTGGCACCAGGACACCCTAGGCAGGAGGTCGATGATCGACTTTGTTGTCGTATCATCAGACCTTCGGCCGCATGTTTTGGACACTCGGGTGAAGAGAGGGGCTGAGCTGTCCACTGATCACCACCTGGTGGTGAGTTGGATCCGCTGGAGGAGGAGAAAGCCGGACAGACTTGGCAGGCCCAAGCGCATAGTGAGGGTCTGCTGGGAACGTCTGGCGGACCCCTTGGCCAGGCATGTATTCAACTCCCACCTCCAGGAGAGCTTTGACCAGATTTCGGGGGATGTTGGAGACATAGAGTCCAAGTGGACCATGTTCTCCTCATCTATTGTCGATGCTGCTGCCCATAGCTGCGGCCGTAAGGTCTGCGGTGCCTGTCGCGGCAGCAATCTCCGAACCCGGTGGTGGACACCGACAGGACCCCCTCTTCAGCTTGACAGCGTCCCTTACTATCGGTTGTGGTTGGCTTGTGGGACTCCTGAGGTGGCTGACGCGTACCGTGAGGCCAAGCGTGCCTCGGCCAGGGCTGTGACAGAGGCAAAAACACGGGCCTGGGAGGAGTTCGGTGAGGCCATGGAGGAGAAGTACCGGTTGGCCTCGAAACAATTCTGGCAAACCGTCCGCCGCCTCAGGAGGGGGAAGCAGTGCTTCGCCAACACTGTTTATAGTGGGGGTGGGAGGCTTCTGACCTCAACTGGGGACATTATCGGGCGGTGGAAGGAGTACTTCGAAGATCTCCTCAATCCTGCCATCACGCATTCACTGGCGGAAACCGAGGCTGGGGACTCGGGGTTGGACTCTTTCATCACCCAGGCTGAAGTCACCGAGGTGGTTAAAAAGCTCCGCGGTGGCAGGGCTTCGGGGGTGGATGAGATCTGCCCTGAGTACCTAAAGTCTCTGGATGTTGTGGGGCTGTCATGGTTGACATGCCTCTTCAACATTGCGTAGCGGTCGGGGACAGTGCCTCTGGACTGGCAGACTGGGGTGGGGGTCCTCCTTAATAAGAAGGGTGGCCGGGGGTGTGTTCCAACTACAGGGGGATCACACCCCTCAGCCTCCCTACTAAGGCCTACGCCAGGGTATTGGAGAGGAGAGTCCGGCCGATAGTCAAACCTCGGCTTCAGGAGGAGCAGTGTGGTTTTCATTCTGGCCGTGGAACTCTGGACCAGCTCTATATCCTCTACAGCGTGCTCGAGGGTTCATGGGAGTTTGCCCAACCAGTACATATGTGTTTTGTGGACCTGGAGAAGGCATTCAACTGTGTCCCTCGTGATGCCCTGTGGGGGGTGCTCCAGGAGTATGGAATCGGGGGCCCTTTATTAGGGGCCATCCAGTATCTGTACGAGCGGAGCAGGAGTTTGGTCCGCATTGCCGGCACTAAGTTGGAACTGTTCCTGGTAGATGTTGGACTCCGGCAGTGATGCCCTTTGTCACCAGTCCTGTTCAAAACCTTTATGGAGAGGATTTCTAGGTGCAGGTTTGGGGACCAGTGGATTTTGTTTCTTCTTTTTGCAGATGACGTGGTCCTGCTGGCCCCCTCTAGCCAAGACCTACAGCATGTGCAGGGGCGGTTCGCAGCCGAGTGTGAAGCGGCTGGGATGAGGATCAGCTCCTCCAAGTCCGAGGCCATGGTTCTCGACCGGAAAATGGTGGCTTGTCCTCTTCAGGTTGGAGGGGAGTTCCTGCCTCAAGTGGAGGAGTTTAAGTATCTTGGGGTCTTGTTCACGAGTGAGGGAAGAATGGAGCGGGAGATCGACAGACGAATCGGTGTAGCTGCCGCAGTAATGGGGGCACTGTGCCGGTCCGTTGTGGTGAAGAGAGCGAAGCTCTCGCTTTACTGGTCGGTCTACGTTCCTACCCTCACCTATGGCCATGAACTTTGGGTCATCACCGAAAGAACGAGATCCCGGATACAAGCAGCTGAAATGAGCTTCCTCCGTAGGGTGGCCGGCACTCCCTTAGAGATCGGGTGAGGAGCTCGGCCATCCGGGAGGGGCTCGGAGTAGAGTCGTTGCTCCTCCACATCGAGAGGAGCCAGTTGAGGTGGCTCGGGCATCTATACCGGATGCCTCCTGGACGCCTTCCTCGGGAGGTGTTCCAGGCACGTCCCACCGGGAGGAGGCCCAGGACACGGCCCAGGACACGCTGGAGGGACTATGTGTCTCGGCTGGCCTGGGAACACCTTGGGCTCTCCCCGGAGGAGGTGTCTGGGGAGAGGGACGTCTGGGTGTCTCTGTTGAGTCTGCTGCCCCCGCTACTCAGTCCCGGATAAGCGGAACACGACGAGTACGAGTACGAATAAATGTTGTGGTTCAGGCAGTTGTGAATTTCCAACCACCTAAAGAGTTTTACTGGTATGTCTCAATTGCGAATTCAAATAGCCAACTTTCTGCTATTTTCCGCAGATCTGGAGTGTACAACTTCTCCAAGATTATATCCTTTAACCTCTGAGTCCAACCGCTGCCAGCCTGCGATTCTGTTCAAGAATCGGGTCCAGCTTGCGATTCTGCTCTCTTAACATTTCAGTCTGAGTGTTGATCGCTCTACAGACTCCATCCAACATCGCAGGCAGCTTTGGAATGCTTTGAACAGCAACCCCCGTTTGCGAATCGCTCGATAAGCCAGGTAACCACCAACTCCAAAAAGCAGAAATCCTGTTATCAAAAGTCCAAATATGTACTCATTTTCTACGTCCTCGACCGACATCGTAGTCAGGAACACAATCTTCCACTGCTGCCAAGAATCCATTGTGTATCCAGAGAAGAACGTCCCGTCTGCACAAGAGGTTCTCCTTTACCCTGTCTTCCCGTCGAAAAAATTTAATCAATTACGTTGAGAGACCAGCTGACCAAATCCATAATTTGCAAGTTTGGAGGATATGCAAAGAGAGGCTCTGAGAAAAATACAGACAAAAAGCAGAAGCAGGGATCCGCAGGGAGGGAGGGAGAGAAAATTTGTGTCTTCCACCGAGAGCAAGAGAAAAGAGCTACATCCATTAACATTTACCTTTCCTTCCCATAGAAAGTACTCCTGGATCAGTGCTTCTTTGTTCTCTTTGTGTCTCTGCTCTGTTCTCTCAAACCTCCAGTCGGTCGTGGCAGATGGCCGCTCACACTGAGCCTGGTTCTGGTTCTGCTGGAGGTTTCTTCCTGTTAAAAGGGAGTTTTTCCTCTCCACTGTCGCTACATGCATGCTCAGTATGAGGGATTGCTGCAAAGTCAACACCAGTGACTGTCCACTGTCTCTACATGCTCATCCAGGAGGAGTGAATGCTGCAAGTCACTGACTGGATGCAATCTGCTGGGTTTTCTTAGATAGAAAAACTTTTTATCCAATTTGAATAAATAACTGAATCTGACTGAACTGTTCAATGGTTACGATTAATTGGAATGTATGAACCTGACTGTTGTGAAGAACCTTGAGACGACATGTGTTGTGAATTGGTGCTATATAAATAAACTGAATTGAATTGAATGAGAATAAGAAAGTACTTTCCTAATATCTTTAGGAAAACCTTTTTGTAATTTTTAAATTTGAATAAAGATTTCACAAATCAGTATTTGTTTTTAACTGAACTCTGTTCATAAAATAATCCGGTGCAGGGTTTGATCAGTGGACAGGTGACCAAAGGTGACCTTTATAGTAGGTTGGTAAATTAACCACCAGATTTCTAGGTGCAGGAGAGGATATCTGCTGATCTTCTTTGCAGAAATGTGACATTAAATGACAAAGCCCAGATTGCGTCAGACACAATTTCTCAAAAAATTAATCCTGCCTGCCTCGATAAACATCGTTAGTACAATTATTGATGAAAAACCTGGAGAGAAATTCCCAAGCATTCCACTGAGTGATACTACTGTTTCCACAAGCATTATTAATAATGTATTTCAAGTACCCTTCAGGATCAGCTTATTTCAAGACTAAAGACATGGGGGAATTTTCAATCCAGCTGGATGAAAGCACAGATGTTTCAGACTGTGTTGGTCTATGTGAGGTACACTATGTTCCCAAAAGTATTGGGTCCCTCCACCAAATCAATTAATTCTGGTGTTCCAGTCACTTCCATGGCTGTAAGTGTATGAAGTTTGGTGTGGAGAACCTTGACTGTCCTGCAAAGTCCTGATCTCAATGTTCTTGAACTTTTAAAACATTTTGTCTAAATACGTTTAAAATGTGTACATTCTTTGCAAGATATGAATTTAAACTTAACTAAAAAGTTTAAGATATTTTGTAAGTGAAACCCAAATAATGCTTAAAATATAATAAAAAATATAAAATAAAATTTTCTTTTTGAGATGAGTAAATAATGCCTAATTTAAATGGGGTCACAATGTTACTTCTTTTTAAAAATGTGGGTTGGTAATCAGACCAATAAACCCCGCTCTGTGTTTGCCTTTGTGCTTACCTGCCTTTGCTAACCCCAGCTCTGTTCCTCCTTGAAGGTTGCTGTCAACGAAACCCTACTCTGGATAAATCCTCAGTGGTTCTGGTTCTTACTCTGTTGGCTGTCAGCAAACCCGCTTCCTGGAAAACCTGCTGTGGTTCAGCCTTCTGCCCAATGGTAAATCCTTCAATGAATTTACCTCAGTCCAAGGACCGCTCTGGATCCACAGGATCAGATTGCAAGATCGCTCCTCGCTTCACTTGCCCTGCCTGTCCACCTTCCACCATTCACCATCTGGAGGAACCAGATCGCACAAAACGCTTGCCTGTCAACCTCAGTCTCCATGGCTTGCTCACTTCTCCCCAGAACCAACACACTCATCCACAAGTAAGCCTTGCATTCATACCTTAAACAGTCAGAACCGTCTTCCTGATAGTAACCGCTCTCTCTCTCCTAGTGAGCCCTGAAGCCTGCCGGCTACAGAATCCTTACACTGCCCAAAAACATTGTTTCAATAAACTTGTTTCAACCTTTCCTGTGTCTCTGTTGTGCTACTCTAGAGTCTCATGGTTCAAAACTCATCATGACAGAACAATCTGACCAACCAGACTCTACAGCACATTTTCAAAAGATACTATCTCAGCAAGGCATATTACTGGGCCAACATACCTCTTACCCTCAGTCCTTAGAACAGCAACAAGCCTCCATAAACTTAGCCCTGGTGGAGATCTCCTGAAGCAACCCGACCATCCAGAACCACCTCTCAGTGAGGACACCCAACCAGCCCAAAGCTCCTCCTCTGGCCGTTTGTCCAAACCCAGTTACCAGTCCAGCCTTCTACCGGAGCATATCACCTCCTACACCTGAACCCTTTTCTGGGGACCTGGAGAAAAGTAAGGGTTTTTTGCTTCAGTGTACGTTGGTGTTTCAGCAAGCAAGAAGTTCTTTTCCAGACGCGCCAGCCAGATTGCTTACATCGGCCTTTTGAGCGGACAAGCACTAAGGTGCGCCAAAACTCTCATTGATGAAATAACCATTCATTACTTCACTTTAACCAATTTCCAAGATCTTCAGAAAAGCTTTCACACACAAACACAGTGACGAAGCTCTGACCCAGAAAATTTGGCATCTTCGGCAGCACCAGCACTCCGTAGCAGAAATGACGATAGACTTTTGAACCCTGGCTGCAGAATCGGGGTGGAATGATCCAGCTCAGAAGGGTGCTTTCAGAAACACACTAAATGAAAATATAAAGGATAAATTAGCTAGTTGTGAGGAACCTGAAACCCTGGATGACTTGGTAAACCTATCTATACCCGTTGATAATAGGTTAAGAGAAAGAAGAAGAATCAGTCCAAAAAGGAAACCATAAATCACCAGTCTGTCACTTCATCACCAGAGACTAAAATAAAACCTGCTACTCTTTCTTTCACAGGTCAAACCCATCCAGCTTTGCCGGACCAGTCTCACCCTAGCTGAAAGAACCCAACGTCTCATCTGGAAGAGATTGTACTGTGGTGAGATGGGGCACTTTTGGCAACATTGCCCGGTTCGACCAAAAGAGAGAATCCGTCAGTAGAGAAGGGGGTACTGATGGGCCCATCTCCACTATCTAATTACCCCCACCTCCATCTAAAATTGCTCCTCTGTGTTAAACAAGAACAATTTCCTGTCCTGGCCCTCATTGACTCTGGTGCTGAGCAAAATCTCAGTAGCCCTGAATTAGTAAAAGAATTGATCATTCCTACTACAAATCAGGCCAATCCACTAAAAGTGTCTGCCTTAGTCTGCAGCGCATCAGAAACAGTTCTTCTAGAGACCCATCTTCTTCATTTCATCCCCTCAGGCAACATCACGAAGAGCTGTCTTTTTTTGTGTTTCCCAATAAAGTGTCCCACAGAGTTCTGGGACAACCCTGGTTAAAACTCCATAACCCCCACTTAAACTGGACCGAATCTCGTATCGAGACGTTGAGTGATCATTGTTATTTATCCTGTCTTCGCTTAGCCATCGTCTCCAGTCCTGCTTACTCCCCTGATTTTGAGCCGCAACCCGATCTGTGCCCTGTTCCACCTCAGTACCATAACCTTAAAATAGTCTTTAGCAAAGATCGCGCCTAGATAAATGTTGTTGTAGCTCATTATGAAGGTTTCTTCAAAGAGCCGTTGTAGATGCTGATGGCTGTGGGCAGGAAGGATCTCTTATAGCGCTCCGTCTTACAGCAGATCTGAAGAAGCCTCTCTGCTGTTGTAGGACAGTCTGATGAAGAGGATGCTCAGGGTTCTCCATAATGTTCTTCATTTTATGAAGAATCCGTCTTTCCACAATGATCTCCAGTGGTTCCAGAGGAGTCTCCAGAACAGAACCATCCTTCTTTATCAGCTTGTTGAGCTCTGGCTCTGATGCTGCTTGCCCAGCAGATGATGGCAGAAGAGATCACAGTCTGCTCTGTCCCTTCTTGTAGATGGCTTCACAGTTGCATCTCCACTCCAGTCTGTTGTCCAGGTGAACACCTAGGTATTTATACTCTTCCACCACCTCCACTTCTTCTCCCATGATAGAAATAGTGTGTGACCTGTCATTGTCTTAAAATCTACAATCATCTCCTTTGTTTTAGTCACGTTCAACATGAGATGATTGTTTCCACACCATGCCACAAAGTGGTCCACCACCATCCTATACTCAGCTTCTTGTCCATCTCTGATCCACCAACAACTGCAGAATCATCTGAGTATTTCTGCAGATGACAGGAGTCTGTCTTGTCCTGGAGGTCTGAGGTGTACAGAGTGAAAAGGAATGGTGAGAGTACAGTCTTTGATCCAGGAGATTGTTGAGGCCTCCACTTGAGTCTTCTGGAGTTTCTGACAAAGCAAATCAGGTTGGATTGTGTTAAATGTTCTGGAGAAATAATGATCCACACAGTGCTGCTGGCTATGTCCAGATGACAGTGGGTTCGTTGAAGCAGGTGATGGCATCTTCAACTCCAACTCCACAGAGATAAGCAAACTGAAGGATGGTTTACTGTTTGCTTACTCAGGTGGGCCAACAGGAGTCTATCCAGGACTTTCATATATAATATATATATATATCGTACTCGTCGTCTTCCACTTATCCGGGACCGGGTCGTGGGGGCAGCAGACTCAGCAGAGACGCCCAGACGTCCCTCTCTCCAGACACCTCCTCCAGCTCCTCCAGGGGGAGCCCAAGGCGTTACCAGGCCAGCCGAGAGACAAAGTCCCTCCAGCGTGTCCTGGGCCTCCTCCCGGTGGGACGTGCCTGGAACACCTCCCGAGGAAGGCGTCCAGGAGGCATCCGATATAGATGCCCGAGCCACCTCAACTGGCTCCTCTCGATGTGGAGGAGTGGCGGTTCTACGCCGAGCCCCTCCCGGATGGCCGAGCTCCTCACCCTATCGCTAAGGGAGTGCCCGGCCACCCTACGGAGGAAGCTCATTTCCGCCGCTTGTATCCGGGATCTCGTTCTTTCGGTGATGACCCAAAGTTCATGGCCATAGGTGAGGGTAGGAACGTAGACCGACCGGTAAATCGAGAGCTTCGCTTTTCGGCTCAGCTCTCTCTTAACCACAACGGACCGGCACAGCACCCCCATTACTGTGGCAGCCGCACCGATCCGTCTGTCG
Source organism: Girardinichthys multiradiatus (assembly GCF_021462225.1). Taxonomy (NCBI): domain Eukaryota; kingdom Metazoa; phylum Chordata; class Actinopteri; order Cyprinodontiformes; family Goodeidae; genus Girardinichthys; species Girardinichthys multiradiatus. The sequence goes on along the minus strand of NC_061805.1, from coordinate 53,521,098 downwards.
ATCTCCTGCTCCATTCTTCCCTCACTCGTGAACAAGACCCCGAGATACTTAAACTACTCCACTTGAGGCAGGAACTCCCCTCCAACCTGAAGAGGACAAGCCACCCTTTTCTGGTCGAGAACCATGGCCTCCAATACCCTGGCGTAGGCCGTACCAGGGAGGCTGAGGAGTGTGATCCCGCTGTAGTTGGAACACAACTTCCGGTCACCCTTCTTATGTAGGGGGACCACCACCCCAGTCTGTCAATCCAAAGGCACTGTCCCCGTCCGCCACGCAATGTTGAAGAGACGTGTCAACCATGACAGCCCCACAACATCCAAAGACTTGAGGTACTCAGGGCGGATCTCATCCAACCCCGAAGCCCTGCCACCGCGGAGCTTTTTAACCACCTCGGTGACTTCAGCCTGGGTGATGAAAGAGTCCAACCCCGAGTCCCCAGCCTCTGTTTCCACCAGGGAATGCGTGATGGCAAGGTTGAGGAGATCCTCGAAGTACTCCTTCCACTGCCCGATAATGTCCTCAGTCGAGGTCAGCAATCTCCCGCCCCCACTATAAACAGTGTTGACGAAGCACTTCTTCCCCCTCCTGAGGCGCCGGACGGTTTGCCAGAATTGCTTCGGGGCCAACTGGTAGTCCTTCTCCATGGCCTCACCAAACTCCTCCCAGGTCCGAGTTTTTGCCTCTGCCACCGCCCGGGCCGCGGCACGCTTGGCCCCACGGTACCCGTCAGCCGCCTCAGGAGTCCCAAAAGTCAACCACAGCCGATAGGACTCCTTCTTCAGCTTGACAGCATCCCTTACTGCCGGTGTCCACCACCGGGTTCGGGGATTGCCGCCACGACAGACACCACAGACCTTACGGACGCAGCTAAGGGCAGCAGCATCGACAATAGATGCGGAGAACATGGTCCACTCGGACTCTATGTCTCCAACATCCCTCGGCATCTGGTCAAAGCTCTCCCGGAGGTGAGAGTTGAATACATCCCTGGCCAAGGGGTCCGCCAGACGTTCCCAGCAGACCCTCACTATGCGCTGGGGCCTGCTGAGTCTGTCCGGCTTTCTCTTCCCCCAGCGGATCCAACTCACCACCAGGTGGTGATCAGTGGACAGCTCAGCCCCTCTCTTCACCCGAGTGTCCAAAACATGCGGCCGAAGGTCTGATGATACGACAACAAAGTCGATCATCGACCTCCTGCCTAGGGTATCCTGGTGCCAAGTGCACTGATGTTTGAACATGGTGTTCGTTATGGACAATCCGTGACTAGCACAGAAGTCCAATAACAAAACACCACTAGGATTCAGATCGGGGAGGCCATTCCTCCCGATCACGCCTCTCCAGGTGTCACTGTCATTTCCCGCGTGGGCGTTGAAGTCCCCCAGCAGAATAATGGAGTCCCCAGGAGGGGCACTATCCAGCACCCCTGACAGGGACGCAAAGAAGGCCAGGTACTCTGCACTACCACTCGGCCCGTAGGCTGAAATGATAGTCAAAGACCTCTCCACAACCCGAATGCGCAGGGATACGACCCTCTCATCCACTGGGGTAAACAGGGGACTACAGGAAAACAGCCCAGCAGCTTGTTGAGAAGGCAACAACTGTTGGAGCAATGATAAGAAAATGGAAGAAGTTCAAGATGACAGTGAATCTCCCTAAGTCTGGGGCTCCATGCAAGATCTCACCTGGTGGGGCATCAATGATCATGAGGAAGGTGAGGGATCAGCCCAGAACTACACGGCAGGACCTAGTCAATGACCTGAAGGACCTGGGACCACAGTCTTAAAGAAGACCATCAGTAACACACTACGGCGCCATGGATTAAAATCCTGCAGCACACCCAAGGTCCCCTGCTCACGCCAGCGCTTGTCCAGGCCTGTCTGAAGTTAGCCAAGTACCATCTGGATGATCCAGAGGAGGAATGTGAGAAGGTCATGAGGTCTGATGAGACAAAAATAGAGCTTTTTTGTCTAAACTCCACTCGCCGTGTTTGGAGGAAGAAGAAGGATGAGGACAACCCCAAGAACACCATCCCTACCATGAAGCATGGAGGTGGAAACATCATTCTTTGAGGATGCTTATCTGCAAAGGGGACAGGATGACTGCAGCTACTTTAAGGAATCTAAAATATAAAAATATTTAAGGTTCTTTTACAATTTTTGTTTGTTACATATTTCCATATGTGTTCATTCACTGTTTCATGCCTTCATTGAGAGTCTAAGTACAATAGAAATAGTCATAAATATAAAGAAAATTCACTATCCCTGTCCAAATGAAACCAGAACTAGCTCACAAGCAGCTATTCACTCACTCACTCACCCATTTTTGTTTACTATCTCTTAAAATGTCTAGCCTGGTTTTAATGATTAGTCAGTTTATTCGTACATTATTAAAATCCTTTGAAATGTTTATAATCTCATTAAATCAGCTTCAGCTAATCACCTAAACTGTTTGTTAAAACTTGCTAAAGAAACCCTAATAATCAATAGTGCACATTTAATCAATCAATATTAATTGAAAATCAGTTTGTATCAACACCTATTTTTGTGCTTTGAATCAATCTCTTACTGTAAGCACTCTTATTATTAATGAGGTGAACAATGAAGGTGATTAGATTAAAGTGAGGGACCTCCTTCTTGGCCTTCGCTTTAGATTTTAGCGGTGAGACATAATCCACGTCCATGCACTACCATCACTATTGTATTCTCCCATCTGCCTTCTACTGCAGGTTTTTCATTTTTACCGTGTCCTGTCCGGCAGAGTAGCTCAGTATTGTTGTCTGAGTGCCAAGAAGAAGACCAGCAGATTTATTTTCACAAGTGGAGCATTACAGCTAACGCTGTAAAGCTCTGCTTGATATTTATAAATAGAAACTTTATTAGAAACTGCTTTGGGATTATTTCAGTTGTTATGGACACAAAGACAGAAACGAAAAGAAAAAAAAAGAAGCACGAAAGAGAGAGGTGGGGCAAAAAGAAAAGGGGGGAGAAGGAGAAAAGAATGGAGGAGAGAAAGAAGGATGAAGAGAATACAAGATAACCCCCTGCTTGCTTCTACACCTGCAGAAACATTCATATTACAAGCTTTTTTACCAAAAGGTGCACGGTACAAATGAAACCACCCAGCAGCTACAGTGCAGAAGCCCCAGGGAGCTGCAGCAACGAGCCCACAGGCCCCGCCGGCAGCCATCTACGCCCGAGCAGATCCAGCCATGGACCCAGAAACCCGAGACTCCGGGACATATCACTCCCCAAGCAGAGGCCCGACAGAGCTCAGGGGTCCAGGCCCCCGGCAAGCAGCCACCGGGAGTGAGCCAGCACACACCAAAGCACCCAGCCCCGGACTCCGAGAACCACAAGTACACCAGCGGGCAGAGACGCCAACCACCGGCAGGCTGTGTGGCGAGGAGGAAATACACCCCACATTTGATGGGGCCCTAAACTGATCCAGGAGAGGGAGTAGTCACACAGTCACAATCACACATTCCCACCCTCATGCGTACACATGAAAACACTCACACCCACGCACCCAACGTAAAGACAAACAACAACGGATGTCTTACACTCACTCACATTCCCCATACACACTCTATACTCCCAGGTCCAGGTGCCGATACCCCATAGGGACAACCAGCCCCCAACCCCAGGAAGTGGTCCCCTTCCCTAGGGTGGAGACAGGCAGACCGTCCCAGCACCAACCCAGACTAGTGCCGGCACCGCCCAAACCCGAGCGACCCCGCGACCCCTGTAGCTAGATAGGGTTTTCTGTCACATAAAGGAGACCGACTTCCATGTTTACCACAACAGCCAATGAGAACAACAAACGTAGACAACCATGGCTTAGTGTGTGTGCTGGGGAGGGTGGGGGATGGGGGGTTAGGTTCATAGGGTCACTGTGTGTTACCTTTGCTCTCGCTCTCTCTGGATCACCTCGTTGAGGTTTTTTATTCGGGCTAGAAGTTTTTTGCGTCTCTGCTCAGGTGGAAGGTGGCTGCAGTCTGTTAGACTAGAGCCCTGCAACAATTCAGGAACATTCATTAGGAACTACACTCACATCAGATCTTTCAGACACCAGGATTTTATTGGCAATTGACATACTGACCAGTTTTAGGGACAGCTGTCCAATCAGAGGAGAGGCATGAAAGAAGCAAAACAAATTATTTTAATGTCCTCATTTAGGAGGAAGATTTAAACTTACAGTGCAAAAGCTGAGGAACATCGTAGATCTCCGTTCCGTGACTTGGAATAAACATTAAACCTAGAGTGTTTGAGTGAAAAGTTGTTGGGTTTGGAATGCAACAGAATATCTTGCTTGAAAACTTTCCATAGTTTCTTAGATACTGTCCTGTGGGAGAAAAAACAGAGCAGATATATTTTTAGAGCAGCTTTCAGTCTAATAGTTCTGTTGACAAAGCATCAGAACATTCCCATTATCTCAACTAATGTCTAAATCCTGAGAACACATCTCTTCTTTCTGGAAAACAACAGCTATGACACAGCCTCTGCTCCAAATATTAATGTTTACTCAGCACACATGACAGAAAAATATGAAAACTAATAAAGAACATCCTCCCACAGTCCAAAACAATGACTTTTAGGGTTAATTGATCCCTCTAAATTGCCCTTGTGTATGAGTGTATCCATGGTTGTTTGTCCCATGTGTCTCTGTGATGGACTGGGGAACTGTCCAGGGTAGACCCTGCCTTACCTCCAATGACCGCTGGAGACCCTGTAAGGATGAGCAGGTTTAGACAATGGGTGTACAGATAAATGCAGGTCAAAATTTTACAAAACTGGAGATCAAGTAACTTATCTCCAAATTCAAACAAGCTTCCTGTGCTCTGCCCATGAGCACACAGTGAAGCATTGACATGGGTGCAGAATCATTACTCAATAGTTCATTTAGTTCCACACAAAAATCCACACATTTAAATCAAAAATCAAATACATTTAGACTGCAGACATGGTCTCCCAGGGAGTCCTCAAGGGAGTCTTCCAAGGAATCATCTAATGAAGTGAAATTCAGACAACAAAAACACACATTTAAGCAAAAGCCCAACAAAAAATCTACAAAATCAACCACAGATCACGGGTTACAGTACTGGGCAGATGTGAGAACAATGTGCTGATATCTGTGTTGTTCTACACACGATAAACTAATGTTGAGAAAAGAGCCCTTCCTGAACAAAGGACAGGTGAAACATGCTTTTCTGAGTACTGCTTTCTGATGTTATAGCTCTAGATACAACTAGATCTATGCTAGCTTACAGGAGCAGATGTGGTCACAGTCTACATGTCTACATCTGCTCAGAGAATAGTGTACAGAGATGGAGCAGAAAGTCCAGCGTCGTCCCGCCCTGTTTGAGTTAATGTTCTGAAATAAGGCGGTCCTGTGGGGCGAGTCCATAAAGATTCCCTTCAGATTAAACTGCTAAATGTGGATCATTACTGGCCCAGTTCCTGGTTAATCTCAGGCCTGAGTTCATTCCAATACTCGGTTCTGGGTTCTGACACAAGTTATGACCCCCTCCTGTCAGGTCAGAACCATCCAATAAATCTAGATTGTGACATGAGGAAATTTCCCAACAAGTGTGTTTATAAAATCCTGCTCTATTGAATATGTGATGCATGTGACAGCCTTCCTATAAGTTCACTAAGGTTTGTGGAAGCCTATAGTTGCAGTAGTCTTGGTCACCTTTGTGAATTTATAGCATGTTAAACAGAAGCACATAGAACAGTACAGTAAATGTGATTGTCTGATGTTTGATCAAGTAACATCCGTAGATGTGATGCGAGTTGAAGTCCTTTAATTTGACAGATAACTGATAGACTTCAAGTGAACTATATTACAATTATTAATATTACAATCCTCTAAAATTTGACTGCATTTTCTCTGAATATCCTTTTCAACATGATCATAAAAATCTAATTTGAGTCCACGTTGGTCATGGTACAGATAGAATCCCACAGCCTCCTAGTGTTAGATTTGGACAGATCCAGTTTGACTCGTTTTCTGTGGTGCAGCTGAGCTGCTGTCAGCAGCTGGTGGAGATTATTTTGTCTAACCTCGACTCCTGCAGTGTCCCCTGATTTGAAGGCCCAACTCCTCCTATATAGGTCCTTCTCAAAATATTAGCATTTATTGTGATAAAGTTCATTATTTTCCATAATGTCATGATGAAAATTTAACATTCATATATTTTAGATTCATTGCACACTAACTGAAATATTTCAGGTCTTTTATTGTCTTAATACGGATGATTTTGGCATACAGCTCATGAAAACCCAAAATTCCTATCTCACAAAATTAGCATATTTCATCCGACCAATAAAAGAAAAGTGTTTTTAATACAAAAACGTCAACCTTCAAATAATCATGTACAGTTATGCACTCAATACTTGGTCAGGAATCCTTTTGCAGAAATGACTGCTTCAATGCGGCGTGGCATGGAGGCAATCAGCCTGTGGCACTGCTGAGGTCTTATGGAGGCCCAGGATGCTTCGATAGCGGCCTTTAGCTCATCCAGAGTGTTGGGTCTTGAGTCTCTCAACGTTCTCTTCACAATATCCCACAGATTCTCTATGGGGTTCAGGTCAGGAGAGTTGGCAGGCCAATTGAGCACAGTGATACCATGGTCAGTAAACCATTTAGCAGTGGTTTTGGCACTGTGAGCAGGTGCCAGGTCATGCTGAAAAATGAAATCTTCATCTCCATAAAGCTTTTCAGCAGATGGAAGCATGAAGTGCTCCAAAATCTCCTGATAGCTAGCTGCATTGACCCTGCCCTTGATAAAACACAGTGGACCAACACCAGCAGCTGACACGGCACCCCAGACCATCACTGACTGTGGGTACTTGACACTGGACTTCTGGCATTTTGGCATTTCCTTCTCCCCAGTCTTCCTCCAGACTCTGGCACCTTGATTTCCGAATGACATGCAGAATTTGCTTTCATCCGAAAAAAGTACTTTGGACCACTGAGCAACAGTCCAGTGCTGCTTCTCTGTAGCCCAGGTCAGGCGCTTCTGCCGCTGTTTCTGGTTCAAAAGTGGCTTGACCTGGGGAATGCGGCACCTGTAGCCCATTTCCTGCACACGCCTGTGCACGGTGGCTCTGGATGTTTCTACTCCAGACTCAGTCCACTGCTTCCGCAGGTCCCCCAAGGTCTGGAATCGGCCCTTCTCTACAATCTTCCTCAGGGTCCGGTCACCTCTTCTCGTTGTGCAGCGTTTTCTGCCACACTTTTTCCTTCCCACAGACTTCCCACTGAGGTGCCTTGATACAGCACTCTGGGAACAGCCTATTTGTTCAGAAATTTCTTTCTGTGTCTTACCCTCTTGCTTGAGGGTGTCAATAGTGGCCTTCTGGACAGCAGTCAGGTCGGCAGTCTTACCCATGATTGGGGTTTTGAGTGATGAACCAGGCTGGGAGTTTTAAAGGCCTCAGGAATCTTTTGCAGGTGTTTAGAGTTAACTCGTTGATTCAGATGATTAGGTTCATAGCTCGTTTAGAGACCCTTTTAATGATATGCTAATTTTGTGAGATAGGAATTTTGGGTTTTCATGAGCTGTATGCCAAAATCATCCGTATTAAGGCAATAAAAGACCTGAAATATTTCAGTTAGTGTGCAATGAATCTAAAATATATGAATGTTAAATTTTCATCATGACATTATGGAAAATAATGAACTTTATCACAATATGCTAATATTTTGAAAGTACCTGTAGATGCGTTACTGTATTTCCTGTGTGATGTACGGCTTGTTGTTTGGGTATTTTCTTAGGGCATGAGTTACTAAGATCCCAAAATAAGAGGCTGTTAGCGACTGTCAAACAAAGTCGCTGAGCAGCTGAATAGGGGAATCCTTGTTGACGCGCCAGCTTATCAAAACGCAGTCCAAGATGCAGTTAAGATGATTTTATTTTGTTGACATTATCAATATCCAAGGTAGAACAGTATCCAAAGCAGCATAAAAATGGATTCGTAGGATTAAACGGTAATTAAGGACAAAAAACGTATTAGCTTAAGGCAGTCAGCAAAAAAGGTAGACCTCCCCCATCACCCACTCACTAAAATCACCCAAGCCGCAACAAGTGATCTACAATCACTGATAGCACCACGTGATCCCCCGCTACGCCTATCCACGACATTCCGGCACCTAATTATTACATCATTACACAGTAATAATTACTCATACAACACCAGATATATACAAGATATACACTACACTGAAACACACATTGAGACAACATATTCAAATAGTCCATGAAGGTCATTTTCAAAAAGTCAAACAGTCCTTATCTCCCTTTTTTCCAAAATAGTCCATCCATAGTCAGTCAGTCATAGGCCAGAGGTTACCAGCACTTAGCCTAAATATAGTCAGTCTGCGATGTACATCTAGTTGTGGTAAAGTCAAGTCAAAAGGTCATGTCAAAAGTTGAGTCAAATGTGTTGTCTTCATTGGTCACAGGAAGTCTCCTGAAGAAGGCATATCTTTGTGATGGGTCTGCATAAGTGGCTGGTTGGGGTCTTAATCCAGACCTGACATACAAGTCCATTCTTATCTGGCACAGTTTCTGTGATTCTGCCAATGATCCAGGAACCACGAGGTGCAGAGTAATCCATTATAAGAACCACATCTCCAGGAACAAAGTTGCGTCTAATCTTCATCCACTTGTGGCGCTGTTGAAGTTGAGGCAGATATTCTTTAATCCATCTCTTCCAAAACAGATCAGATATGTATTGGACTTGTCTCCATCATTTCCATGCATAAACATCATCTTTCTGAAATAAACCTGGTGGTAAGCTTGGGTTAGACTTGAGTAAGAGAAGATGGTTCGGTGTTGAAGCTTCCAGATCATTTGGATCGGCGGATTCCAATGTAATAGGTCTACTGTTGAGGATTGACTCCACTTCACAGAGAGCAGTTTGAAGTCCTTCCTCGTCCAAATGCTGTGTCTGCAGGACGGAAGTAAGAACCTTTCTGATGGAACGAATCAATCTCTCCCATGCTCCACCATGGTGCAACCCAGCTGGAGGATTGAAGATCCACTTCACTCCCTTCAGTGACAGCGCATCAGAGATCTTTTCCTGATTCCAATCCTTGATAGCTCGTCTCAGTTCGCGCTCTGCGCCCACAAAGTTGGTACCATTATCGGACTGCAGCTCTTGTACTTGGCCTCTCCTTACAATGAAACGTCGTAAGGCATTAATGAAAGAGTCTGTATCAAGAGATGAGGCAACCTCAATATGTACTGCTCTGATCGCCAAACATGTGAAGATAACTCCACATTTCTTCACAAGACTTCTCCCACGCTTCACTTCAAACGGACCAAAATAGTCCATTCCAACAAAACTAAAAGGAGGTTTCTCAGGGGTTACTCTGCTTTCAGGTAGGTCAGCCATTTGTTGCTGGCCTGCATCTCCTTGCAACCGTCTGCAGATCACACACCTTGACATGATCTTTCTAATCAATGCACCACCACCAGGAATCCAATATTTCTGATGGAGCTTTGAGAGTATGTGGTTCCTACCACCATGACCCACCTCTTTATGGATGTATCAGAGAATAAGATAAGCAATGTGAAGATCTTTAGCTACAATGATAGGATGTTTAGAATCTTCAGACATGACAGCCCTGCTGAGACGTCCTCCAACACGCAGCATATCATCCACCAGAACAGGATGCAACCTGTATATGTGACTGCTTCGTTTGACGTTCTTTCCTTTTTGGAGACAGGAGATTTCCTCAGAATATCTTTTCTTCTGACAGAACTTGATTACCTGCATCTCAGCATCCTCAATCTCTCCCAATGAAAGACAGCCAGTACGCAGCTCAACCCTATGATGAGCACCTTCAGACTGGGTTGTTTCAGATGCAGACTGGAAATGTGTCTTGTTTCTTTTGTAATGCAAGAGCAGTGTTTTGAATCTCAAAATCCAACCCATCACCCTCACAAGACGAGTCCAGGATGAAGCACGATGAATCAAAAGAGCCAAAGGATGATCGTCATCTTGTACGGGGGAAACACCAACAGAAGCAGACACTTTGACTTCAGGATCATCATGTGGAAGTTCTTGTAAGTTCTCGGGGTTTACAGGCCAATCTGTCTCTGGCTGTGTAAGAAATGCAGGACCACATAACCATGTAGTGTCATGTAGAAATGGCTCTACCTTCATACCCCTGGAGGCAATGTCTGCTGGGTTATTAGTTGTGTTCACATATCTCCACTGGGAGACCCCAGAAGCCCTGAGAATCTCTGACACTCGATTTGCCACAAAAACACAGAACCTGGAAGTCTTGTTATTGAGGTATTTCAATACAGAAGTACTGTCTGTCCAAAACACTGAATCTAGGAGCGGTAGCCTTAGTTCTCTTCTCCACAGTATGTTCATGTGAACTGCCAACACAGCCGCCATCAATTCCATACAGGGAATTGTGACTGGTTTTAAAGGTGCCACCCTGGACTTCCCCATTATGAAGGAACTGTGCATTTGGGAGAGACTGTTCTGCAGCAGCAGGTAGGTAACAGCGCCATACCCTTTCTCACTCGCATCTGCAAAATGGTGCAACTGAGCGGTGATTGTTTTCCCAAAATCAGTAGATTTCAAACATCTTTTGATGCTGATGTTGTCCAACAGCTGCAATTCTTCCATCCAACGTTTCCACTCTTGAGCAACTGCTGATGGAATAGCATCATCCCATCCTATTCCCTTGTGACACAGGTCTTGAAGGATTCTTTTAGCTACGAAAATGACAGGAGCTAAGAATCCCAAGGGGTCATAGAAGGTGCTAACAGTGGAAAGGATCCCTCTTCGGGTCAATGGTCTGTTTGGGATGGATATGCAGAACTTAAACGCAACTGACTGTAGACACCACCATACTCCCAATGCTCGTTCAACAGGCAAGATGTCACGATCCAGATCTAGCGTTTTGACCTCTTTAGCTCTTTCCTCCTCAGGTATTACTGCCAAGACACTGCGGCTATTGCTTATCCACTTCGTTAAGTGGAAGCCGCCTTTGGCGCAGATGAGTCTGAGGTCTGAGTAAAGAGATATGGCTTCCTCTTCAGTGCCTATTGAGACAAGACAATCATCCACATAGAAACCATATAGAATGGTATCAATCACTTGCTGGCTGAAATCTGCTTTGTTGTCTTCTGCACATTTCCGCAGGGCATAGTTAGCACAACTCGGAGATGATGTTGCTCCAAATAAATGAACGCCCATGCGGTACTCCTGCATGCCCTGAATGAAGTCACCACCAGGCCACCAGAAGAACCTCAATAGGTCAGCATCTTCCTCTGGCACATGCACCTGATGGAACATGGCTTCAATGTCAGACATCAAAACAACAGGCTCTTTTCTGAACCTAGTCAACACGCCAACCAGGCTATTTGTTAAATCAGGACCACTCAGGAGCTGTGCATTGAGAGAAATGCCCTGGAATGACGCAGCACAGTCGAAGACGACCCGAAACTTTCCCTTGATAGGACGGTACACCCCATGGTGAGGGATATACCAAACCTTTCCATCACTGCACTCCAAATCTATGGTTGGCACTCTTTTTGCATAACCTTTGGATAGAAGATCTTTCATGAAGGCAATGTAGTCTTTGTGGAAGTCTTTATCTCTGATAAACCTTTTCTTTAAACTTAAAGCACGTTGTTCAGTAATTGCGCGGTTATCAGGCATTCTTATACAATGAAGCTGTCCACAACTTTCTCTTGTCCCATGGTGTGCAAGAGAATCTTTGTTTTTCTCCCAGTGAGATTCAGCTTATCCAAAAGAACCATTGTACAAAAGGATGCTGAACTCCCTTGATCCAAAAAGGGATATGTTTCCAGTGTCCGTTGACCTTTCTTTGCTTTCACCTTAACTGGCACAATGGCAAGCTTGCAGTCCTGTGCACTGGCCCCAGTAAGACCACTAGTCTGAACTGTGTCAGGAGAGTTCACTGCTTCAGCATCAAGTTGAACTTCATTCTTCTTCTTGTTGTGAATATGGAGTATGCTTGCATGTCTGAAACCACAGATTTTACATGAAAGGCGTTTTCTGTATTCTTTGCTGATATGCCCTGTACACAAGCAACCAAAACAGATTCCATTTCTCCTAAGAAATGAAATCTTCTCATTATGAGGTTTCTTTTCAAGCAAAGAGCATAACTCCAGTTTGTGTCCACCCTTGCAAAGCAAACAAATCTTCACATTAGTCTGATGGTCTTGAGCCTCTGACGGATTATTTCTCTCAACAGCAGAGGTAGTGATGCCAAAGCTATTTCCTGTGGTTCTTGGGCGAGAAAAACGTTTCCCTCCATCTATGCTCCTGGCTGATGAATTTATTAATGGAACATCACTTAGGTTTCCAAAGACAGGATCTGTAGTAATTTTGACTTGACGCTCAATAAAGAAAACACCCACGTAAAACAAACAGTATGCCTGAAGGGCTTTTCCATCTTCTGATTTAATCAATGGCCATGAATAAACTTTATTCAGGTAAGCAGATGCAATAACATGTCCATTTCCAAAATGCTCATTCAGCATAGTCTTTGCTTTCGCATATCCACCACCATCAGGCATATATTGACAGCTTTTGACAAGTTCATTGGGCTGCCCCCTGGTGTACTGTACAAGGTAAGGCAGGCAATCATCAGGATCACCAGTCTTTGATTCAATGGCCTGTTGAAATGAGCGCATAAAGGCCAGAAAATGAAGCGGATCGCCATCAAAAGGTTGAATTTCTCTTTTGGGTAGCGAAGAGAAACTTTGTTGATGAACCAACATGCAAGTTAATTCATTTTGTTTCTCCATAATGGATAACAGATTTTCGTTGGTTGTTGATTGAGCAGCATGTTGCAGAGGCATATTTGATATTGTTCTGCTTACAGGAGAAAGTCCAAGAAGAGGAGGTGCAAACCTTTCCTTTGTCACCTTCTGTTGCACTGTTTTTATTTGAAGCTCTGCCTTTTCATTAACTATATTTCTCTTTGTCTGTGGGACAAAAGTATTAGCATTAAGAGTTTCAACAGTATTTCCTTTTGTTTTAAAATAGGATTCCATACCATTGGATTTCCATGAAGCTGAGCTTTACACTGCAGATCCAGTTTTAAGCACATTTACTTTCTTGCTGACAAATGTTAGCGACTGTCAAACAAAGTCGCTCAGCAGCTGAATAGGAGAATCCTTGTTGACGCGCCAGCTTATCAAAACGCAATCCAAGATGCAGTTAAGATGATTTTATTTTGTCGACATTGTCAATATCCAAGGTAGAACAGTATCCAAAGCAGCATAAAAATGAATCCGTAGGATTAAACGTTGATTAAGGACAAAAAACGTATTAGCTTAAGGAGATCAGCAAAAAAGTTAGACCTCCCCCATCACCCACTCACTAAAAATCACCCAAGCTGCAGCAGGTGATTTACAATCACTAATAGCACCACGTGATCCCACGCTACGCCTATCCACAACAGAGGCGTTAAATTCAAAAATTCAAAAAACAACAATTGCACGTGCAGTTAGTTGGCATGTTGCAGGTGATCTACTAAGACTGCTTGCGCCAATGATAACAGCTGCAAAAGCGGTGAAGGCTGCCCTATTTAAATGAGAATTTTACATGCTACTGGCTGCCATTATGGAGAGTTCAGGAGCGAGATGCCGGATAACAAGCATGAAGTTCAAAGCAGTGGAGTTGGAGGTAATAATAATAATAAGATGATGAAGAAATATAATGCATTTTTTTAAAAACAGAGTAAAAGATGAAAATAATAAAAGCTAAAGTTAAAATATGAAACCTGGCAGGAGTAGGAGATAGCAGAGCACACTTTCAGGAGCGCCAAGTTTTTATTAGTTTTCCCTTTAAGGTCCCTTTTTCTGGTCTCTGGTGGCTGCAGGTTTTCAGATTTGTTTGTTCATAAACATCCTACAGTATTTAGGTTCAGTCATGTAGTTTTTGGTTTTGGTTTATTTGCATTAAGATTGTCTGCAGTCCTGGTCCAGACATGCTTGGGTTGTATAAAAGCACTTCTCTAATGCATCCAGACCACAGAGTCATCCCATAAAGTGACGATGCGCTGGATTTATAATGCTGCAGCTTCAATGTGGCCTTGCTAGATGAATTATATCTCTACTAATTTTATTTCTGACACAGAACGATCTCTCTCTCTGCCGTCTGTTTCTATGCCTCCTTCTCGCCACAATGACCACAGACATTCTTGCTGCCAGTTTGCACCCGCCTCAGGTTTGATAAATCCCGTTGTGGGTGGTAAGAAATAACATTTGCATATCCTCCTCCCAATATTTTGCACATTCTGATGATCAGCATATGTTCTGCATATTCTTTGAAGCAAACACGCTAAATGGATTGCGTCTGCTAATTTGCTCATGTGACAGACCTAATCCTCGTTGCACCTGGTTAGTAGACCAGCTTTGTGAATGCTATCAGGTTTGCACATGTTTTACTCAAGCAAACCTTAAGTAAAACAGGCCCTTAATGTTCTTTCTTAGAATAATTTCATCACTGCAAAAAGATGTGACTGATTCTGCAGCAATGTTAACATCTGTACCCAAGAAGAAAATGTTCAAGTCCATGCTAAGAAAGCACCCTTTCAGCTCCTCAATTTTATCAGCTGACCACACTTTAACAGATTAAACTTTAGGTTTGTTTGCTTAAAGGCTGATTTATAGATGGGGAGCGGATGGATAGCATTATGGTTGAATGGCCCAGGGGAGTCTGGCTCTGGCAGTATGGGCGTCTTAATGTAGGTATGCTGGTAAAAAGGTCGATAATGGTTAGTTTCAAGATGGAAGGTTTGGTAGAAGTAAGGTAGGCTTCCTGGAGGGGGAGATTGGGTAACAATTCTTGTACACAAATCTTCACGACCTTGGCTAAGAAGCCATGGGGATCAGAGGCCTTGCCCAGCTTACATCCACTGAGTTGGCACCCCAGAGCTTCCACAGTGAAGGAGGTCAGGTCATAAGTCTCAAGAAGACTGAGGGCTGTCAGACATTTTCATATTTAGCTGAAAGTTCTTATTGTCAAAACAAGCGACAAATATATTGAGTTCCAACTAATAGTGCTGGCAGATTGTTTTCTGATGCACATGTTGCATCTTTTGAAATGCTAGTTTGATGTTCGTGTTAAAGAAAGAATTCATGTTCCTGGTTGTTTAGCATTTCAGTTTTGCTCCTATTACATTGTTTCTTTTATATTGCTGTTTTGCGAATTTCAGCATAGCCAGTTTTTCCTCTCTGAAGGTTCTGAGCGTTTTATTTTGGGATGATTCGTAGTTGCATATAGTTAGTGATGACTGAACCAGTTCAAATCTCTACCAACAATGTCTCAGTCACTGCACCCCAGGGAACCCTGGAGGTGGGTGATGGCATCACCTGAACACTGTGGGGCGCTATGTTACTGTGGAGTATTTGGTTTTAGTTGTTCGCTGTACAGCAGAGGTAAGGAAATGACATCATGGCCAGCAGTGGGCAGTACTGGCCGTGAAATGCATTAAGTATGTTGCTAAATATTGGTCTTTTCACATACTGATGGAATGACACAATATAAATGTATTTACGTAGCAGCAGAGAAACAGGACACTTGACTAGCATTTTGTTAGCTTCTTCAGCCATTAGCTCCACTGTTGTGTTGAGGTTAGTGGGTATGTGTATACATACCCCTCTCTTTAGACTTCGGAGACAATGCTTCCTGGTTCTGGACCCAGAGCTCATGAGATCACTAAGCCGCTGTGTGATTGGTTCTCTGGAGCCTGTGGGCGGGGACTGTGAGCTGTTAACCACTTCTCCAGGTGAAGGTGAGGTTGGAGGTGGAGGTGGGGGCTGCCTTGGGGATGAGAGGAGATGGAGCAGCTGCAGAGAGACAAACGGGCTTCATTTCAGGCAGGTGACTTCACCAGGGGCTACGTGTACAAAAATAACCCAGAATATTGTGATTTATGCCTTGTTCCATGCAAAAGTTAAGATGCATCAATAATGAACTGAGTGTGGAAATGTAAGCCGACCAATGGCAGAGTCAAGGCATAAGCACGTTTTTCAGTTATGGGGTCGTTGGCGACACCTAGAGGGTACTCTTGGAAACTTATTATCTTTTTTAAAGCAAACTAGAACTGCACAAAAAGGCCTGGAAGCTTGTCAGAGAGCAAGGATTTTATGGCCCAAAGATGAAGACTGGCTCAAGAGAAGCCTTAAGGGGTCGGGTGGAAGTGTGCACAGGCTGCAGCAGGTCTTGGAGCATGCCATAGCTCTTCGTCTTGTACCCATTCAGCTGTTGAGCACACTGGGGTTTTACTGATCAGCCATGTGCCAGTTGAACCTGAGCCGAACCACGGCCAGTGAGTGGGATAAAATTAGCCGTATGTCAGCCACGTTTATCAAATTTCTATAAATTGGACCTGAAAAGGAAACGCCTAAAGTAAAGTTTACTAACTAAATGCTTCCTGTTTCTTGCTGGTTAAAATCCAGTTTCAAAGTGTGTCACTAAGCCTCTCAGTGTCTGTGTTCACAGTAGGTATGCTGCAGGATCATTATTTCCTTGGTGCACTTCTGCATTCGTGTACTGTTAGAATGTAGGATGCATGTGAGTGGTGCACATCATTGATGGAGGTCTGACTTTGCACATAAAACTATTTGCTACCTCTGTGGTTTTGGACCTTCTCTCAGTTACATTCTGATGAAGTTCCTCTTCTTCATACATGTAGATGTGAATTTTTACCGTGCCGAACTTGCGCAGGAATGTACATCTATCTGCACAGGTGTGCTCAGTTCAATGCTGATTAGAATTTACAAAGGAAACATGCTTTAATTTATGCATACGCACAGTTTCATGCATCTGGATGTTTTTGAGCCTAGTTTTACTGATTTAAATGCATGCCATGTTTTTGTAGGAAATCCACACAAGTCTTGTACAAGAGGCCCTAGGTGAGCCGACCAGGTGACTCCAATTTGTTGTGGGGTGAGTTCACCTTATTTTTCCGTAAGAATGGCCACAGCTTCCTAGTGTGTCTCCGCCCCTCAGCCCGGTTGTCAAGATAACTGGATTCAGAGATGCTCCGCCTCATGGTGGCACTGTAATCTTCAAACTCAACATCGCCTGGAGGGTCGAAGCCGGATTTATAAACCTCCACCACATGACCGGTGTCCTGCACACACACGCATAAGCACACATACAGTGATGATGCACGAAGCAGGACAGAGAGGCACACTCAGCTGTAGCTCTAAACAGCCTCCCGGAGGAGGGGCTGAAATCTTTCAGGTCCAATAAAATATTTTCCTGAATCTTATGCCCCGTTTGCAGAAGCAGAAAGAAGAGACGCTGCTGTCTGGATGCTAAAGCTCCAAAGGTTCGCCTGAAGAAGTTAACATTTTGGCTTTATGAGGAAGTTCTTGTCTCAGCCATGGCAATAACCAGAACAAAGAGGACGTCTCTGTAATTCATCCTCACCAGGAGCGATGCAGCCTCACTGACTGGAGTAAGCACCAGACCTGGAGAAGGAAACCACCAGCAAACAGAAACACCAATCTGCTAAGATGTTTCCTTATTTATTTTCTTTGGTTTAGACCAAGACTGTTTTTGGCCCACCATTATTTATCAGGATTTATTTTTGAGTGTTTGTGACTTTCAAACCTGGAAGGAGGATTTATTTCAGAGACACTTTGTGTTTTCTATCTGGACTGTTGCCTGAGCGTTTTCCTGGTGGTATTGTTTGTGTGTTTTGGGGGAAATGTCTGTGTCTGAACAGCTGATTTTATGTGATCAGGTTAGGATGTTATTAACTACAGCGCCCCCTACCTGCGTGTCATTCAGAAAGCTGATGTGTCCCTTTTCTTTCAGCCTTCAGGCTGGTTTATGATTTAAAAAATAATTAAAATATATTTGGGTTTGACCCGCTTGGTCCTGAACATTATTGAAGTTTCTCCCTGCTCTGCCTCTTGGAAACCTTCTCATTCTTCCTGGTCCCACAGCCAATCAGTGAACAGCAGTCTGTTCACGTCACATGTGGTCCCGACTCAGTCCCGATTGGACCTGCTCAAGAGCAGGGACCAAAACACTAGGTACCAGTATGGAAAAAAGAGTAATGGAAACGCTCGCAAAGCGGGTTGAGTGGAGCGGAACCGGGCCAAATGGAGCCAGGGGAAAAGACTGCAGCATCCAAAAGACAAAATCCGAATCAGGAACAACAACACAGTGATCCTGAAAAGGTTTCTGAACCGGAGCAGAATCTGTCAGGGTTCCCAGTATCCACTGTATGAAACTCAGGTTTATTAACAGTGAAAATCTAAAAGTGAAAATTGTTTCACTGAACAAACAGTTGCTCAGAGCACCTCCTGCAGGATCTGCTGTAATCACAGAATAAATTCTGTTAGAACCAAGACTGCTGACAGTTTAGCACGTTTTAAATCCAACAGGTGTAAAGATGCACAAAACAGTCAGATGAAAAAATTAAACAATGATTATGAAAGAAGCAAATCATATCAAAATATATAAACAGCAAATCCAAACACAATGAATGAGATGAACATAGACAGGAATACAGGAAGTTTCATCCAGCCTGGAGCCAACATCAGACTCACCTTCCTGGGCTGGATGCTTTCAGCAGCATCCATCATGACGTCCAGGCAGCGACTCGCCACAGGAAGAACTTTTCTCTCCGATTCCGCCGATAAACGCATCGCTTCAGCGATTCGTTCGATCCGCCGCTCCTCCATGTCCTGAATACGCTGAAACACAACCACACAGAGCCACAAGATCTGTCATACACTGATCTATGACCAGAAAGGGTAGGATCTTTTATACATGGATCTCTAATCAGAGATCACATATAGAAGGATCTATGACCAGAGATAGATACACATGGATCTATAGTCAGAGAGAATTCACTCTGATGCACACAAATCTATAGGAAGTAGTTTTTAGAGGTTTTACCTCTGCCAATCAGGTTATGTTTTTGTTTGCAAAATATCTAAAAAAGTTGTGAACAGATTAGGACAAGGAGCAGCTCATTAGATCTTGGTGGTGATGCACCATCTGGATCCCAGATGTTTTTGAAGGATTCTTTATCATAGATTTAAAAACTTGGATGACTTTAAATTTTTTGCTTCTAAATTCAGACAAGACAGAAGTTGTCGTCTTTAGACCGGAGTCTTTAAAAAAGAAACTGCTTAGTTAATCACTTAACCTGGATGGCATTAAATTGACCTCTGATAATAAAGTAAAAAACCTTGGTGTTAACTTTGACTAGGACATGTCATTTAAATCCCATATTAAACAGGTTTCTAGGATCTCCTTCTTTCACCTCCGGAACATTGCCAAAATTAGAAATATCCTGTCCAGGAGTGACGCTGAAAAACTAGTCCATGCATTTGTTACTTCAAGGCTGGACTATTGTAATTCTTTACTATCAGGATGTCCACAAAATGGAGTTAAAAGCCTTCAGCTGATTCAAAATGCTGCAGCAAGAGTTCTGATGAAAATTAAAAAGAGACAGGTCCTTCTCAAAAAATTAGCATATTGTGATAAAGTTAATTATTTTCCATAATGTCATGATGAAAATTTAACATTCATATATTTTAGATTCATTGCACGCTAACTGAAATATTTCAGGTCTTTTATTGTCTTAATACAGATGATTTTGGCATACAGCTCATGAAAACCCAAAATTCCTATCTCACAAAATTAGCATATCATTAAAAGGGCCTCTAAACGAGCTATGAACCTAATCATCTGAATCAACGAGTTAACTCTAAACACCTGCAAAAGATTCCTGAGGCCTTTAAAACTCCCAGCCTGGTTCATCACTCAAAACCCCAATCATGGGTAAGACTGCCGACCTGACTGCTGTCCAGAAGGCCACTATTGGTACCCTCAAGCAAGAGGGTAAGACACAGAAAGAAATTTCTGAATGAATAGGCTGTTCCCAGAGTGCTGTATCAAGGCACCTCAGTGGGAAGTCTGTGGGAAGGAAAAAGTGTGGCAGAAAACGCTGCACAACGAGAAGAGGTGACCGGACCCTGAGGAAGATTGTGGAGAAGGGCCGATTCCAGACCTTGGGGGACCTGCGGAAGCAGTGGACTGAGTCTGGAGTAGAAACATCCAGAGCCACCGTGCACAGGCGTGTGCAGGAAATGGGCTACAGGTGCCGCATTCCCCAGACCTGGGCTACAGAGAAGCAGCACTGGACTGTTGCTCAGTGGTCCAAAGTACTTTTTTCGAATGAAAGCAAATTCTGCATGTCATTCGGAAATCAAGGTGCCAGAGTCTGGAGGAAGACTGGGGAGAAGGAAATGCCAAAATGCCAGAAGTCCAGTGTCAAGTACCCACAGTCAGTGATGGTCTGGGGTGCCGTGTCAGCTGCTGGTGTTGGTCCACTGTGTTTTATCAAGGGCAGGGTCAATGCAGCTAGCTATCAGGAGATTTTGGAGCACTTCATGCTTCCATCTGCTGAAAAGCTTTATGGAGATGAAGATTTCATTTTTCAGCATGACCTGGCACCTGCTCACAGTGCCAAAACCACTGGTAAATGGTTTACTGACCATGGTATCACTGTGCTCAATTGGCCTGCCAACTCTCCTGACCTGAACCCCATAGAGAATCTGTGGGATATTGTGAAGAGAACGTTGAGAGACTCAAGACCCAACACTCTGGATGAGCTAAAGGCCGCTATCGAAGCATCCTGGGCCTCCATAAGACCTCAGCAGTGCCACAGGCTGATTGCCTCCATGCCACGCCGCATTGAAGCAGTCATTTCTGCAAAAGGATTCCCGACCAAGTATTGAGTGCATAACTGTACATGATTATTTGAAGGTTGACGTTTTTTGTATTAAAAACACTTTTCTTTTATTGGTCGGATGAAATATGCTAATTTTGTGAGATAGGAATTTTGGGTTTCCATGAGCTGTATGCCACAATCATCCGTATTAAGACAATAAAAGACCTGAAATATTTCAGTTAGTGTGCAATGAATCTAAAATATATGAATATTACATTTTCATCATTACATTATAGAAAATAATGAACTTTATCACAATATGCAAATTTTTTGAGAAGGACCTGTATTTCTCCTATTTTAGCTTCCCTTCATTGGCTCCCTGTTAAATCCAGAATAGAATTTAAAATTCTCCTCCTCACATATAAAGCCCTTAATGATCTAGCTCCATCATACATCAGAGATCTGATTGGTCCATATGTTCCTAACAGAGCACTTTGTTCTCAGACTGCAGGTTTACTGGTGGTTCCTAGAGTCTCTAGAAGTAGAATGGGAGGCAGATCCTTTAATTATCAGGCTCCTCTCCTGTGGAACCAGCTCCCAGTTTTAGTCCGTGAGGCAGACACCCTGTCTACTTTTAAGGCTAGGCTTAAAACTTTCCTTTTTGATAAAGCTTTTAGTTAGAGTGGCTTAGTTTATCCTGAACTATCTCTGTAGTTATGCTGCTATAGGCTTAGGCTGCTGGAGGACGTTGTTATATAAATTTTAGTGTCTTGCTTGATTTGCTCCTTGATTCTCTACAGGAACTGACAAAAGTATTAGAACCCCTCAGTGTCGATCCATTCTTCTCTTATTTAGTCTTAGAGTAATGGTTTCTCAGCCTTCTGCTTGCAGCTGTGTGAGATAATATGTACTGTTAAGATTATGTCTAGGACAACAGGTCTCATGAGAGGCACCTTGAAAACTGCTGTGGGTTAGGGTTAATCCAGAAAGAACTTGATTTTTCCCAGAGATGGTGAGATCCCGAATCCACACAATTTAATAATTATTATCCTTAGGTTTTATTAGGAAAACAAATGAAAACAAAGGCCTATAAATTAAATGTAAAAATAGAAAAAATAATAATAGGCTTAATAATAATAATAAGGACTTCTTAAATTTTAACCAAAAGGTTAAAACAAACAGTTTTCTACTGGGGACAAAGGGGATCTGGGATTTTTCCCGCCTTGGAACAGGAGCGAGGTGTACGGACCTCGCTGGCGCGGTTGATACCACGCTGCGCGCGGGTGACCAGTAATTCACCAGTAGAGACCCTCCCTGTACGGTTGAGTGAGGCTCTCGTAACCAGTAAGTTAGGGGGAAGGCGATTAGGGTGCCAGAAAGCTCTAAACTCTTGTGGAGATGTCTGCAGGTTTTAAAGGAATACTCCCCCATTTACCAGTAAGTAAAGGCTGTCAGTATGGGACAGCAGTTCAGTTCTAAGGGATTACCTCCTCCTCCCCAGGGAGAAACGTTTGATTTTATGGTAAAAAATATGGTCCACAAAGCACTGAGTGCATCAATATATGGGTTAAAGAATTTTTGAATAATAAACTGAATCTGACTGTTGGATAGTTAGAATTAGTTGGAATGTATGGACCTGACTGGGAATCTGTATGAATCGAATGAACTGACTTTGTAAAGTACCTTAAGACGACATGTGTTTTGAATTGGCGCTATATAAATAAACTGAATTGAATTGAATTGGAGTTCTCACATGGTTCCTCACCTGTCAGCAGCTGACATGCAGGGCCAGAAATTATCCTGGGTAGAGTTTATCAGTATAGAAATATGCTGACATGCGTCAAAGTACCTATGGCCTTGGCAGAGATCTGCACTCTCAAAGAGCTTTTCTAGTTTGTTCTCTGTCTTGTTTCAGTACACCTAATTAAGAACTTTAGCAGCAGGCCCAGTTTAGAGCTGGATGTGCTGTGGTGAAAAAGCACCAGGAAGGATAGAGTCATATAAACCAGCTCAGTCCACCCCACTGCTACCATAGTCATAAAACAATGTCACGATTAATAGAAATGTTGTCTATAGACCCTCTAGATAATCCACAGGCCCAGTTCCTGCTTAGGCTTTTATTGGTTACCTTTTAAAACTAATAAAATAAACCAACCTCTTTAAGACTAACAGGAAACTAAGACTCCAATAAAAAAACACCAACAAATTGATTCAAATAACAATGCATAAAAGGTGCTAAGTGTGAGCAGTACATATTTCTCTCTGTTTGAGGCTAATCAACAATATCAAACCTCATCCTACTCTTGATGAGGAAGATAATGCTCTTGAAGCTCATTCGTGCTTTTATCTTTTCTAGACTGGACTACAGCAACTCTGTTTATAGTGGGACTTACCAGTCTCTCCTCCACTGTCTCCAGTTGGTCTAAAATTCAGCTGCCTGCCTATTAACTGGGACAAGATGGCTTAACTGGGACAAGATGGTGTGATCACATTACCCCAATCTGCCTGTTTATTTTAGTATTGTTTTTAAAGTTTTACTCTTGGTTTTCAAATGTTTTAAATGGTCCGGCACCTCCTTATCCTTCTGAGCTCCTACATAGTTATCATCCTGGTAGAGCTCTGAGATCTGAAGATCAAATGCTCCTGGAGGTTCCATGGACCCGACTTGTGATCAGTGGAGACAGAGCTCCTAAACTGGAACAATCTTACTCTAAATCTCCTTTAAAAACTCATCTTGTTACACTGGCTTTAATTCCAGAGAGCACTCCCATTAGGCCAGTCCAAGCAGTGTCCTTTGCCTTTTATTGTTTTTATAATGTTGTTATTGCTTTTATTATTATGGCTTTAGGACATTTTTATTCACATGTGCAGTACTTTGGTTGACTTATAGTCTGTTAAAGCACTTTGTAAATAAGGTTTTCATGAATTGAATACAATAACGATGGTAAATCACAGCTCTTCTACAGAATAGAGTTGATTGGGTTCTCTGGCAAAAATATCAGGTCTCTTTATTGTTCTTACTGCTCACTACAACAGGAAGTATCTGTCCTTGATCCTCCACTTCTCTGTCTTCTCAGTGTGTTCAACTTTTATACTTTGACAAATGCGCCATCATCGTTACTCAGATAGGTTCTGTTCCTCTAACTTTCACATGAGAAAGCACATTTTGTTCCTAAACTATCGAGGAACTCAACTTCTCTAGGGCTGCTCTGCATTAGAGGCTGACATTTTTTCGGGAATCCCGCGGGACGGGAGACAGCATCAGTAAAGATCACGTGATTGGGACGGTACAGGATAAAACATGAACTGGACCAGATGGGAGCGGGAGCTAAGCAATAGGAGGGAAAATAAACTAGGATCAATTGTCCTTGGAAATGTAAAATAAAGACTTTGTTATAAACTTTAAGAAAAAAAAACTTGAATCGACGTTGTGTAGTTGTGTAGTTTTTTTCCAAGAAGCCTATACTATAATGCGAGTCAAACGAACTACACGACCCACAAGCCAACAGTGCTCGATGTTTTCCACCTGCGTTCAGAATGGAGGGAGCAAACGCAGGTGGAGAACTGGACGTGATAAAATTGGATTTGTAACGTAAAGTCAGAAATAAGGACTTATCTATTAAACTCATAGAGCTGACAGGAAAGTCGCAAATATTACCGAACTTCAGGAGAGTTGAATGTAGCGGTTTTAACACACAGTCTGCTGCTTGTAAAACGTGTTTAGTTGTAATCAAGTTCACCAGTGATTAAGGAACACTTATAAGGCAGATTCTGGATTAAATCAACCCCGCATCTCTTCATTCATCAAACCAAAAGTACCATCATGTGTCAAGTCTCATCTGACCAACAAAACTGCTGCATGTGCTCTAAAGATTTAAGAGGTAAGGTACGGAAGCCCGTGAGGAGACATGGGGAAATTTATTTATTTTGCATCCCCACGCAATACTTTTGTGTTCAGCATTTTGGAACAGCAGCACAGATGACAAACTGCTCATAAAACAAACACTGATATGTCATTGAAATGGTTTATTTGTCATATGCAGGTTAACACGCAGTAAACAATGTGATAAAATGCTTAGGATAAGAAGAACCGTTCAAATCACGATAAAAACAAAAACACTAATGGCGTACAAAAAAAAAGTACACATCATGCAGCAGTAATAAGGAAATAAAGTGTCACAGATGTGGTTTCGTGCAGCATTATTGTTCAGTAGTTTGTTTGACAGCTTGTGGATAAAAACGGTCTTTTAGTCTGATTTGAAGATAATTTTATTTAAGGTTGATTTCAAAATAAAACTCAATAAATCTCAAAACGGGTGTAGTGTTTGTTTCAATTTTGCAGTTATCTGGTTTGGAAACTATCCCACAAAGTATTGCGAAATAACGCAAAGACTATTGCGTGGGAACACAAAAAAGAAAAAAATCCCCCTTGTCCCCTCGCGGACCTCGTAGAAAGGCTTCATCAAGAGAAGATATTAAATAAATATGTTGTGAAATAGAAAAAAACTTTATGTACCATTAAATGTACAATTTATTTAATACATCATTAAATATTAAGTGTGCCACTAATTACGTCATGTCGTCTTTAAACTTATACTTAATTATTCAGTGGCACATTTAATTGCATAATAGTCCATTTCATGATATAATGGTACATTTATTGTTTCTAATGATGTATTAAATAAATAAATGGTACCTTTAATTTAATGGTACATTTAATGTTACATTTCTTTCATGTTACATTTACTTCACTTATGGGACATTAACAACATTTATTTATTTAATGATGATTTTATTGTATTAATTTTGTCCAGTTTGACCCTCCATTCTTGATGCCTGTATAGGAGGTCATGTCAGAATTTAAATCAGGTGTTCTGGAGCAGACAAACATCTAAAACTAGCAGGGAAGAGGTCCCTGAGGACCAGGGCTGTGAACCATTGAGGTACAGTTTCTAAATTATGAAGGTAATGCCTTTTTGGCCTTTTGTACAACAAGTAGAGTTCTCTTACTAGGTGCATTTTTCTTTCGTTTCAGCAACTTGAAACATAAAAGTGATGTCATTGTTCAAAGGAAACAATCACTTAATAAATGAGTAAAATACAACTATGTACATTTTGTTTATTCAACTAAGATAGGCATGGTCTGTTTCCTTGTTTGATATTTTATTATTTCTTCATTATTATTCTTTTTACTTTAACTAGCCTTTACTACAGCTAAAAACAGGGACCTAACTGATCCTTCAAAGAAAGAAATTACCAAAAGACTAAATGAAGAAAACAAAAATAGGAGTGGGACGGGACAGGATTTCTTTCGTTATGCTGGCCTGGGATTGGGATGGGACAAGACATTTTTCTGTGGGAGCAGGATGGGACAGGAGAGAAAATCCACTCCCGTGTCACCCTCTACTCTGCATTCTGTTGTGGACAGACAGATGTATGTGAGAACAGGGCATCTCCAGCATGGCCACGTAATGTCAAAAAGTTCTGGCTAACAAAGAAGCTAAGCTAAAGGTGCTAGATACACTGCTACCAGGTGCTGTAGCTGCGTCACACCTTGTCATGTCACCATGGAAACACAGATGTATTGACAGCACAACCCAGACTCCACCCTGAACACCCCCCATCAAAAGTTAAATATTTAATAATGTGGATATTCTACCTTTAATATATCCTATATACAACATAAATACAGGTTGGTTTACCTGGTATATTATTGGTACCAGTGTGCGGTAGTGCTGGTGCTGGTCCTGGTTAAACTGGTTTAAACTGGTAACGTATTCTTTTCTGGACTCCTCAGCAGTTTGTTGTTTCTGCTGAGTCGTTTGACGAGCCTGAAACAAGTCCAAATAAGGAAATGTAAAAAAACAATTTTCAGTTTAAAAACTGTTCTTATTTTAGAAACACAAATGAAATGACATGTTTATAGGAAGTCAGACTTACCTTCAGAGAGCAGCGCTAAAACAAAACACAGGGACTTGATCAGTTCAACTGAATCAGAATACCTGTTTAAACTGCTTGATTGGTATGAACTGTTTCAACTTGACTGTAACAGGTGTGCAGCTAACTGACTGTAACAGATGTGCAGCTAACTGACTGTAACAGGTGTGCAGCTAACTGACTGTAACAGATGTGCGGCTAACTGACTGTAACAGATGTGCAGCTAACTGACGGTAACAGGTGTGCAGCTAACTGACTATAACAGGTGTGCAGCTAACTGACTGTAACAGGTGTGCAGCTGACTTTAACAGGTGTGCAGATAACTGGCTGTAACAGATGTGTCACTAACTGACTGTAACAGATGTGTCGCTAACTGACTGTAACAGGTGTGCAGCTAACTGACTGTAACAGGTGTGCAGCTGACTTTAACAGGTGTGCAGATAACTGGCTGTAACAGATGTGTCACTAACTGACTGTAACAGGTGTGCAGCTAACTGACTGTAACAGGTGTGCAGCTGACTTTAACAGGTGTGCAGATAACTGGCTGTAACAGATGTGTCACTAACTGACTGTAACAGGTGTGCAGCTAACTGGCTGTAACAGATGTGTCGCTAACTGACTGTAACAGGTGTGCAGCTAACTGACTGTAACAGGTGTGCAGCTGACTGTAACAGATGTGCAGCTAACTGACTGTAACAGATGTGCAGCTAACTGACTGTAACAGGTGTGCAGCTAACTGACTGTAACAGGTGTGCAGCTGACTGTAACAGGTGTGCAGCTAACTGGCTGTAACAGATGTGCCGCTAACTGACTGTAACAGGTGTGCAGCTAACTGACTGTAACAGGTGTGCAGCTAACTGACTGTAACAGGTGGGCAGCTAACTGACTGTAACAGGTGGGCAGCTAACTGACTGCAACAGATGTGTCGCTAACTGACTGTAACAGGTGTGCAGCTAACTGACTGTAACAGGTGTGCAGCTAACTGATGTAACAGATGTGCAGCTAACTGACTGTAACAGATGTGCAGCTAACTGACTGTAACAGATGTGCAGCTAACTGACTGTAACAGGTGTGCAGCTAACTGACTGTAACAGGTGTGCAGCTAACTGACTGTAACAGGTGTGCAGCTAACTGACTATAACAGGTGTGCAGCTGACTGTAACAGGTGTGCAGCTAACTGGCTGTAACAGATGTGTCGCTAACTGACTGTAACAGGTGTGCAGCTAACTGACTGTAACAGGTGTGCAGCTAACTGATGTAACAGGTGTGCAGCTAACTGACTGTAACAGGTGGGCAGCTAACTGACTGCAACAGATGTGCAGCTAACTGACTGTAACAGATGTGCAGCTAACTGACTGTAACAGGTGTGCAGCTAACTGACTGTAACAGGTGTGCAGCCGACTGTAACAGATGTGCAGCTAACTGACTGTAACAGATGTGCAGCTAACTGACTGTAACAGGTATGCAGCTAACTGACTGTAACAGGTGTGCAGCTAACTGACTGTAACAGGTGTGCAGCTAACTGACTGTAACAGGTGTGCAGCTAACTGACTGTAACAGGTGTGCAGCTAACTGACTGTAACAGGTGTGCAGCTAACTGACTGTAACAGGTGTGCAGCTAACTGACTGTAACAGGTGTGCAGCTAACTGACTGTAACAAGTGTGCAGCCGACTGTAACAGATGTGCAGCTAACTGACTGTAACAGGGGTGCAGCTAACTGACTGTAACAGGTGTGCAGCCGACTGTAACAGATGTGCAGCTAACTGACTGTAACAGATGTGCAGCTAACTGACTGTAACAGGTATGCAGCTAACTGACTGTAACAGGTGTGCAGCTAACTGACTGTAACAGGTGTGCAGCTAACTGACTGTAACAGGTGTGCAGCTAACTGACAGTAGCAGGTGTACAGTTAGGGTGAATGTAGGTTACAGGTAGGTTACATAAATCGTGTTAATCCAGCTTTGAGGAATAACTAAGCTCCCCTTGATGACTAAACCTTGAGTTCAGGTGTACTGCAGTCAGTGTATAAAACCTTTTCTCCATCCGCCTTGTTCTCCAGGTCAATCCTGTCAGAGATGTGTTGAGCTCGCTCCGCCTCCTTGCAGTCACGCTCAAATCGGCGTTTACTCTAAACAACGCAAAAAACAACAACCTCAACCTTTTCATTTTAAACTCCAGTTTATATGAACCACTTTGAATTTCATTGAGGGGTAGACGGTGGATAAAGCGATAGACTATACTGGAAAAAAAAACATGCGCATTTACACCTAAAATGAAAGCTGGTGCTGAGCCACAGTATGAGTAAAACAGACTTACACAGTGTAGGACACCACTAACAGATCCATGAACACTGTTAAACAATTGTGATGCAGGATTAAAGAAGGCTTATAAAGTTTTATTTTTCAAGCGTTAAAAACCCTAGGTGGTTTGCAGTGCTCCAGTATAGTATTTGGGTTCTTTTGGTATTAGACACACAACATTTTTGTCTCTGAGGACATATCTGACAGGTTTCGACGGAAACTTCCATCTTTCACTGTCACTAGATGCTATGTGATGTGCCAAAATCAGCTGTTGTTCCCTTCTGTGTTTTACCTGTTTTTGTCTCTTTTAAAAAAATGTACAGAAAGTCAACACATACTGACCGATATCTACTTTGGACATCAGAACACCCACCATACACAAATGTCAATAATAAAAACTCTTTATGAGCGAGCCCAAATGGTAACAGATGAGGAAGGCAGGAAAGAAGAGGAAAAATGCATCCACAACACACTTGCCAGATGCCAATACCCGCTATGGGAAATAAAAAAAAAGGGTCAAAGACAAGTAGAACAGATAACATATAAGCAAACAACTCAAAGAAAAGAGGGGAGAACAGAAAGCAAAGGGACGGTTGCAGTACCAGAGATCAGGGGGCATCACTGAGTGCATTCAAAGAACTATGAAAAAACATCAGATTACCACAATCATCAAACAATAGATAAAACTCAAACGACTCCTGGTGCACCCCAAAGACCAGGTTCACACACACTACAAATGCAATGTAATATGATATACAATGTCACTCCAGCAACAAAAAATACAAATAAGAAACAAAATGGATCTTCGCCACAGGGACAAAAGAGCATCGGAAAGAAACGGAAAGAGACTTACACTATCAGGAAAAGAACAAGCATTACAGAAAAACATTAAATCAGCGATAGCGGAGCACACAATTCCTTAAAATACAAGAATTTATTAACAAAAATAAGTCAACTCAAAGTCAAACATATTTCAATCAACAAACTCTTTATTTTGCTAAAACAATCCAACTAAACTACCAAGCAGAATTAAAGAATAATGAAGACTAATGGACTATGTACAATATAAACAAGTTGATTAAAGATGATTAGAAATTATGATCAAAAGAGTGATGCAACATTACCATGCAATGTTTATGTTTGAGAACCAAGGATTATCTTGAAGAATCTGAAAATGAAGTTAAGTTAGTCTTGGAACCAACTTAGGAAATAATCAGCAAACGTTTAGACAACCATTCACAATGTAAGATCAGATAAAATATTATTTTAATAAAATAATGTTTTAAAGAATGATCTGCTGAATAAAACCAACCTTCTGGATGAATAATTCTCAACGGTGTCCAATTAACTGCCTTTATTTATAAAAATAATATTTGAAGAAATATTAGTAAGGGAGTATTTTGGAAAAGAGCCAAATCTTTCTGGAGAAATGGGGCTTAATGGTGTTTACTTAGTTATCAAATTTAGTAAATGATGTTCAGGAACTATTATTCACTAGCTTGAAAACTAACAACCTTTCTGTTAAATACTCTTTAGTAGCAAGCTCTTGTTCTTACCGGTTAGCCGTTAAGCTAACAAAAGAAGCTGATAGCTTAGCAGCAGAATCAACACATACCTTTAAAATACCAGGGTTAATAAAAGGGTTAAAATGCATAAGCCCGGACGGCGCGTTATGATCAATCTTCTGTTTAAAATCACCCTTTAAATAAAGTTTGTCTTAACTTTAAAAACACACCAACACACAACACAACCTGAACACGTGTGCTGCAGATAGCCTGCTAGCACCAAGATAGCTGAGTTCAACACAAACAAAACTTCATAAAATGAAATTTTTTTAGATCATTTCATCCTAAATTACGTCTCTCTCTAACCAAACCCCTAGCCTCATGAACCATGCTGAAGAGAAGTTGTCCGGGCGACGACGAAGTTTGAAGAAAGCTCTGTGAACAAAGGGTTAGCTTCAGCTAACCTCTGTAGCTGTGGGGAATGGCGGCTAGCCCTGCCCGCCGACCAAACTGCACGGTTGCTACGGTAGTGGCATCATGGGAAGTCCGCTGTTACCCCCCTTTCCTAAGTTGTGCCGGAAGTAGGTTAATGCAATTTATTTTGAAAGTTCCAGAAAAGTTTGTACCGCATCTTGATGTTGTAATCCATGGCTGGGTCCCAATAGGTATGTCCTCAGAGACAAAAAAGTTGTGTGTCTAATAACAAAGAACACATAGACTATACCCCAGTGCTAAGTCCAAAGCAGTAGAACCACTTAACACAGAAGAGGAGGAACACACATGGAGCACCCTAACACGCTGGGTAGGCATCAAAAAGTTGCCGCGGCTAGAATTTAGGGTGACCAAAGAAGGAAAGGCACTATGTTATGCAACCAGGTAAGATAGCCTTGGGGAGGTCAGCTCAGTCCATGCAACCCACAGGTGGGCCATAACATTGCTGAGAGTCTCTGGTACAAGCATGTGTGTTTGGTAATGTGAAACATCAGAATCAGAATCAGAATCAGAAAAGCTTTATTGCCAAGTACGTTTTTGGACATACAAGGAATTTGTTTTGGCGTAGTCGGTGCAATACAGTACAAATTAAACAGTATAAACATATCTACAATATAATATAAATATATGTGCACAGTTTTAAGTGAGTGAGAGTAAATGTAGAGCAGTATAAGATGCAAGAGCAATACAACAGTGCAGATGATCATTGTGCAAGTAAAGCAGGAGTCCAAGCTGAGTGTTAATGTAACGCATAGAGTTACAGGTTACAGGTGTCCTGTCAGCAAAAACAGGGGGGGGGGGGGGGGGGGGGGTGAAAGGGAGAGTGTCAGGGTGGTTTCCGGGCTTTGTTAACAAGGCTGGTGGCAGATGGGAAAAAACTGTTCTTGTGGCGTGAGGTTTTGGTCCGGATGGACCGCAGCCTCCTGCCAGAAGGGAGAGTCTCAAAGAGTCTGTGACCGGGGTGGGAGGGATCAGCCAGAATCTTCCCTGCCCGCTTCAGGGTCCTGGAGGTGTACAGTTCCTGGAGCGACAGTAGACTGCAGCCAATCACCTTCTCAGCAGACCGAATGACACGCTGCAGCCTGCCCTTATCCTTGGCTGTAGCAGCGGCGTACCAGATGGTGATGGAGGAGGTGAGGATGGACTCGATGATGGCTGTGTAAAAGTGCACCATCAGAGTCTTTGGCAGGTTGAATTTCTTCAGCTGCCGCAGGAAGAACATCCTCTGCTGGGCTTTCTTGATGAGGGAGCTGATGTTTGGCTCCCACTTGAGATCCTGGGAGATGATGGTTCCCAGGAAGTGGAAAGATTCCACAGTGTCAATTGTGGAGTCACAGAGGGTGATGGGGGCAGGTGGGGCTGGGTTCTGCCTGAAGTCCACAACCATCTCCACTGTCTTTAGAGCGTTGAGCTCAAGGTTGTTCTGGCTGCACCAGTCCAACAGATGGTCCACCTCCCATCTGTACGCGGACTCGTCACCATCAGAGATGAGTCCGATCAGGGTGGTGTCGTCCGCAAACTTCAGAAGCTTGACAGACTGGTGACTGGAGGTGCAGCTGTTGGTGTACAGGGAGAAGAGCAGAGGAGAGAGAACACAGCCTTGGGGGGAACCGGTGCTGATGGTCAGGGAGTC
Organism: Girardinichthys multiradiatus; assembly: GCF_021462225.1. Classification (NCBI taxonomy): domain Eukaryota; kingdom Metazoa; phylum Chordata; class Actinopteri; order Cyprinodontiformes; family Goodeidae; genus Girardinichthys; species Girardinichthys multiradiatus. The sequence continues at coordinate 53,488,521 of NC_061805.1, read as the reverse complement.
AGAGACGTGCTTCCCCAGCCTCACGCGCTGCTTCCTGTCAGACAGGAAGTCAGTTATCCACCTGCAGGTGGAGTCTGGCACACTCAGCTGGGAGAGCTTCTACTGTAGCAGAACTGGGACGATGGTGTTGAAGGCAGAGCTGAAATCCACAAACAGGATCCTGGCGTAGGTTCCTGTGGAGTCCAGGTGCCGGAGGATGAAGTGAAGGGCTAGGTTGACTGCATCATCTACAGACCTGTTGGCTCTGTAGGCAAACTGCAGGGGGTCCAGGAGGGGGTCGGTGATGTCTTTTAGGTGTGAGAGCACAAGGCGGTCAAAGGACTTCATCACCACAGAGGTCAGGGCAACGGGTCTGAAGTCATTAAGCCCTGTGGTCCTTGGCTTCTTGGGAACAGGGACGATGGTGGAGGACTTGAAGCAGGCTGGCACATGACATGTCTCCAGTGAGGTGTTAAACATGTCTGTGAAGACTGGAGACAGCTGATCAGCGCAGTGCTTCAGGCTGGCTGGTGAGACAGAATCCGGACCAGCAGCTTTCCGGGGGTTCTGTCTCCTGAAGAGTTTGTTTACGTCCCTCTCCTGGATGGAAAGAGCCGTCCTCGGCGTGGGTAGGGGGCTGGTGGGGGGGAACTTCAGGGTTGGGGTTGGAGGTGCCAAGGCCCCTCTTGAGGTTGGAGAGATGGGGGTGGTGGATTGTGGCTGCAGCTGTTGGGGGGCGTCGTGGGGGATGGTTGCAGGACTGTCCCTTTGTCTTTCAAAGCGGCAGTAGAACTCGTTCAGGTTGTTGGCGAGGCGTCGGTCGTTGATGGAGTGGGGGGCTTTCGGCTTGTAGTTGGTGATTTGCTTGAGCCCTTTCCAGACAGACGCAGAGTCGTTGGCTGAGAACTGGTTTTGGAGCTTCTCAGAGTACAGTCGTTTGGCCTCTTTCACTGCCTTGCCAAACTTGTACTTTGCCTCTCTGTATATGTCTTTGTCCCCACTCCTGAAGGCCTCTTCCTTATCCAGTCTTAACCTTCTGAGTTTAGCTGTGAACCAGGGTTTGTCGTTGTTGTAACTCACCCTGGTGCATGATGGTACACAGCTGTCCTCACAGAAGCTGATGTAGGAAGTCACAGCCTCTGTGTACTCGTCCAGACTGTTGGTAGTAGTCCTGAACACATCCCAGTCTGTACAGCCTAAACACGCCTGGAGATTCTCCACAGCCTCACTGCTCCACTTCCTTGTCGTCCTCACAACAGGTTTGCAGAGCTTTAGTTTCTGCCTGTATGCAGGAATCAGGTGGACCATGATGTGGTCGGATTGGCCCAGTGCAGCACGTGGGACGGCGTGATAAGCGTCTCTGATGGTGATGTAACAGTGATCCAGAATGTTGTGCGACCTGCACGTTAGCTTGCGGCGGGATGTAAACACCGACCAGGATGAACGAAGCGAACTCACGGGGGGAATAGAAAGGCTTACAGTTTATGATGAAGGCTTCCAGGTCTGGAGAACAGTGCTGCTGAATCACTGTCACGTCGTTGCACCAACCACTGTTGAGGTAGAAACAGATTCCTCCACCTTTCGCTTTGCCGGAGAGTTCCGTGTCTCTGTCCGCTCTGTAGAGCTGGAATCCTGCCAGCTGCAGCGCAGAGTCCGGTATTAATCCACACAGCCACGTCTCCGTGAAGCACAAAACTGCCGATGAATAAAACTCCCTGTTTTTCCCCAACAGCAGTTGTAGTTCCTCAATTTTGTTGGGAAGTGAGCGCACGTTAGAGAGAAATATTCCAGGTAACGGTGTTCGTAGTCCACGCTGGCGAAGACGTACCAGCACCCCAGCCCGTTTCCCTCTCTTCCGGCGTTTCACCGCGTGAACAAAGGTGAGCACACCTTTGACCAGAATGTCCAAAAATTCCAGAGCAGTAGGCAGAAAAGTTAGAAATAACTCCTGTGGTGTAGTAGCCCTGATGTTCATGAGTTCTTCTCTGGTGAGAGAGCTCCGGGTACCATCACAGAAGACCGTTTTAAAGCAAAAAACAAAACAAAACAATGCGCACCAACACGCCGAGGCGACCATCTGCGGCGCCATCTTGGATCGATCAAACATTGCTATAAATACATACGTGCATGTCCAAAGTGCATTAAAACTGGGGCAGAAGGTGGTATTTTGGAGACCCTACTGCTTGGTGGCAGCGGAGTCTCCCCCACCCCAGCTCCAAACACCATGTGTCTCCCATATATTAAAATAGAGGTGTAGGAGGGGCCAAGCAAAGCAGAGGCACTGCAAGCTAAATTCACTATGCCTGAAAAATTCATCATTCCCAACCCAAAAACCACATTGTTTTGTGGTATGTCATCTGTTAAAGAGAAGGAAATGAAGGGAACCGCCTCGACTCTTCCGCCCGTGGACAGCTCAGCAACTGGCCCCATCCATATCCCACCTCCACTGACAGCATAACAGCGAACACCATGGCTAGAGACCTCCCAGATACTACCAACAATGCCAGAGAGGAGCAACTGCAGGGTGACCATCCCCCAGGTGGGACCAGTCCAGGAACACTTAGGCCAGCAGGAACCAGCTTGCCACAGTAGATGCACCCAGCCCCTCCTTCCACATGACCTCCCACCCCACACCTGCCTCCACGACCCTAGTCAACCAAGCCCCAGCCACTATGACTACTAGCCAATCAGCCAGGCCAGGGAAAGGCAGAAACCCCCACCCAATTCAACCACACCAGCCAGGAGTGGCAGCAGGTAGGTTAAGAGGTCTCAGCAACCACAACCGATTCACGTCACAGTGCCTGCAACTGCAGCACACCCACCCTAAGCCAGATGTTAAGCCACAGCCCCTGTTCCACCCAAGGACAACACCTCCCCTGGTGCCAACACCCCACACCCCCTTGCCCCCGGGTACCCAAGTGACGACGTCCGTAGCCACTAGATGATGTATTTAATTGTTGAAGACCAGATCTATTTGTATTCACATTCTAATCTCTTTATTGGTGGCAGAAGTTAGAATCTGGTGGGAATGGTCAGCTGGTAAATGGAAGGAGTCATATCAATAGGTAGGAGGGTTCAATTCAGATGGGAGGGTTCAGTAAAAATGAGTGGGCCTGATCAGCAGATTACTTACAGATTCCAGCTGCTTCCAGGAGCTTTCAATGTGTTGCTGAGCACGGCGACCGTCTTGGAAATGCTGAAATAAAAAACACAAATTGGTTATGCTGGTAAATTTGGAACCCAAGGGTGACATCATTGTGTGCCAAAAAAAAACTGACTGCATGGCAGCCATGACAAATGTAAAGCAATTCAAAAAATGAGTCTTTATGATTATTTTTTTGTTCATTTAACAGATACTTTTAACGAGTTACTTCTAACTAAGAAATATCACAAGGGTTTAGTTGGAGCGCCAGGTGTGTCCCTTAAACCAGTTTAAAGGACAGTCAGCAGAACACCACTCCCACTATCCTCAACAACACTGTGTCTGCTGTTGACCACTTCCGATTCCTAGGAACCACCATTTCTGGAAACTTGAGATGGTCCTCACACATGGACAATGTTCAGAAGAAAGCCCAGCAGAGACTGTACTTCCTGAGGCAACTCAAGAAGTCCAACCTTCCCCAGGAGCTGCGGTCATCTTCTACACTGTCTGTCCTGTCTTCCCCATCTCACCTGCAGAGAGAATCATCAGGGCTGACCTTCCCTCCATCCAGGACTTATACAGGTCAAAGGTCAGTAAAAGGGCAGCTAACATCTCTGCAGACCCCACACACCCTGCACACAAACTGTTTAGGTTTTACCTTCAGGTGGCGCTAAAGAGCTGGATTCTCCGACAGGCAAACACATGTCGGCATGGGAGCTCAGACTGACAACACCGTCATGGGATTGTCCTTAATTTAGTAGTTGGTGTGGTGTTCATAGTTTAAAAACTCCCTGGTGTCTTTCCCCTGGTGCTGTACTATGGCTGTTAGTCATTATGCGGTTCTTTAGACACTAAGGAGAGGTGCGATGCTAAATCACTCAACTGCAACTGAAATTCGGTCACCCTCACTTCTGAGATGATGTTTACACCCCTAAGTTTTATTTTTTTCCAAGGTTTTTTTTCTCAATGAACATTTTAATGAGTTTAAGATTTCAGGAAGTTTTCTTGTCTTTCAGGTGACTTGAATTGAAGGGATTTTTTTTAAATCATTCATTCCTGAATCGTATTAATGGATTATTTTTGTTTTTGTATTTGATTTGAAATATATTTTCTGATGTAAATCAGGTCAAAGGGTTTTGACCATTCGTTATTCACATCTACAGGCTGGAAGTAATGCACAAACTGAAGAGAGAGACTCTGACCCACTTACTGTGGGTTGTTGTATGCAGAGTCTGATGAGATGTCAGAAATGATTAAAGAAACAAAGTGGAGAAACTCTCTGATTGACTCTAACCATCTGAATGACGGCAGGGGCAGGGCCAAGCGTTTCAGTGTTGGGTTTATTAAACAGGAGGCGTCACTCAGGAATGAAAAGCTGACATTAAACCACTTAGAGGCTGCCTAACAGGAAACACTGAGAAAGAACAGGAAAAGTTGCAAGTTAATTGTAACTTTATCTCCAATTCTTTATTTTATTTCCTCTAACATTTGTATATTTATACTTAATGTCTATCTGATGTGAGCGATTGAAATCAAACTCAAATTCCTTACTTAGTGCACACAATCTTGCCAAACAAAGCTGATGCTGATTCTTCTCATTCTGAACTGATTTGCACCAAAGTAAACAAACCACAGATATGAAATTCCCTTAATTTCCTGAAGAGGACAGTCCCCTGTGCCTGATTTGTGATCTGTTGGAAGCCATGGTTTCACTTCGATTTGTCCTCAGACTTTCTGCTCTGATTCTGATGAATTCCCAATCTGCAGCAAAAAATGAATCTGGACCTTTTGTTATGATTTGGGGTTGTTTGGTTTTTGGTTTCTGGTTTTTTCTCATGTTTTTCACAGTTAAGGTTTTGACTCGTTCTTTTGTTATTATTTTCCTGTTTATGCTTTTGTTTCATTTTTTCTAGTTATATTTCTGTTAGTTTGTTTCCTTGGATTTGCGTTCTGTTCAAGCCATGTTTTGCTCCTGTCACGTTGTGTTCTCTGTCAATTAAGTTTATTCGGTTCATCAAGTCGGTTCCAAGTTAATCTGTCTCCTTGCTCCACCTGTACCATGCTCCATATATACACACCTGTTCAGTTAGTCGTCGTGGAAACATCTCTCATGCTCATGTCTTGTTCGCAAACCAAGTTTTGTCTTTTTGATCATGCCTGTCTTGCCTGCCCGTTTGTTTTGTTCCTGCCTCCAGCTGAGTGTGAGTTTTTGTAATTAAACCTTTTTTCACTTACCATCACGCTGCCTGCTCGTCTGCATTCTGGGGTCCAATATCAAGTAAACCGTAACACCTTTTGCTCGAGGAAGCCTCTATCAGTCAGAATCAGCTATTATTTAATTCATTACCAATGAAAAAAATGTAAAAAGTGAGCCGAGCCGCAGCAAACCGCTCTGAGTTGCTAGTAGTGGAAAAGGAGCAATATCGGTATTGTTGTGGGTTGGGATTGCAACATCTACCAGTTTTCAGCTTCGTTCCCCACAACAATGTCCGGTTGGTTAGCCATCACCTGGTGATTGCTCTGAATTCAATCCCATTTCAAACCCTTTGTAAAGAGCCTTGAGATGACATGTGTTGTGAATTGGCGCTATATAAATAAAACTAAACAGAATTGAATTGAATCTCGAAGTCACACAGGTTCTTAGCTTTATTATTTTCCAACAGTCTTGGTGGTTTCTCCCACTTTGATCAGGATTAGGGACCTCCAGCCCATACTCCGCACAGATGTACACTGTTCAAGCAACCTGGTTGTGGTATTCAATTGCCCCTTTTCCACTGGCTCCATTTGGCCCTACTCGACTCTACGCTGCGAGCTTTGCCATTACAGTTTTTTCCGTACCGGTACCTAGTTTTTTGGGACCTGCCCCTGAGCAGGTCCAACCGAGTCTGAGTCAGGACCACATGTGACGTGAACAGACAGCTGTTCAATGATTGGGCGTGGGACGACCAGGAGAAATGAGAAGGTTTTTGTTGAGACAGTACTAGGAAAAGTTAATAAAACCCAAGAGAAACTACAATAATATTAAGGAACACAGTGACCAGAACAGGCCATACATGAAATTTGATCATTTACAGATCATAAATGATGCCTGAAGGCTGACAGAAAAGAAAAAGAACAAATCAGCTTTCTGAATGACACGCAGGTAGAGGGCGCTGTATTTAATAACATCCTAAATCAGCTGATCACACATAAAATCAGCTGTTCAGACACACAAACATTTCCCCCAAAACACACAAACAAACCACCATGAAACAGCAGGTTTGGTTCTGACATTTATTGGCAGTCCTCCAGAGAACCTGCAGGAGGAGGGAGCAGGCAGAGAGCAGCTGCCCGTAATCAGACTGCCTTCATTGGGTCAAACGGGACGAAGACCTGCTGAATCCATGCAGCACGAAGATCCAACAACCAACCTAAAACTAACTTCACCGCAGTCAGAAGTCCACGGTTCTGGGCTTTAAAGTCCTGGTCCTCGTTTTTGCCATGGAGGAGACAAAAACTTCTTCATAAAACCCAAAATTGTAACTTCTTCAAGTAAACTTTGGGGCCGCTAAGCCTTACTTTAAGTTCTGGCTGGGCTGTGGTCCAGATAATTATCCTAGTGGATCATTTTAGACATAAAAAACATAAGACATTCTTGCATATACACGTTATTAGTATTTAGTTTATTTATGTTTATGTTTTTATCTTTTATTTATTTATTCATTAGTATCATTTCACGCAGATTACTTTAACGTGAAAACGTAACACAGTAACATTAGTAGCAGCACAGCGCTCTACACTCATAGCTGGAGGCGGGGCTTCAGTCGCCATAGGTTCAGCCATGGCGTGTCAGTGGAAACAGAACTGGTACCGTACCGAGTAGAGCGAAACCGAGTGGTGCAGAGCAGCGCCGGCTAAAAGGAGCCTGTGGAAAAGGGGCAAATGGTAGCCTTTCCTGCCAGCATCTGGCACCCAGCTGTTATTTAATTTAATTTAATTTAATTTAATTTGTTGGACTCCTTCAGGGACATCTTGGGTTCTGTCTGGTGTGGTAGACCCTGGCCTCTATTGCTCTGGTGCTGAGAACCCATTCCTCTGCTGCCATGGTTAGTCCCACTGCATTGTCCTTGAGTCTAGCCCTCCGTAGGCATTGACTAGACTTTTGAACAACAGAACAACGTTGCCCCCCCCCCCCCGCCATGTGAAACTTGTAGTTTAGACGGAGATAAACTCTGTATTTGTTGTGGAAGCTGCTAGATGGAAGTGTTGGTGTCTTTGTGGACTCACAGTTTTCCTCTCAGCCTTCAGCTCCTGGGTGTACCTCATCAGTTCACAAACAATCTGCGTGTGAAGGTTGTCGGCCAAATCTTCTCTCTGAGCTGCCATTTCATTCAGCTGCTGCAGAGTCGCTGCAAACGCCAAACACCAGGTGTACCTAGAGGAACCAATCACAGAGCAGACAGCACCCCATGATTAAAGCGTGACCATTTTCCACCATAGAAACAGTTGCCATGCTGTCAGTCTGTAGATCCATGGTGTTGATGTGATGTTAGTTGGATGTTAATGTGCGAACATGTTATGTGTTTTTAGCATGTTAACATGAAGCTAATGTCAAGTTAAAAAGACATTAACATGATATTAATCTGGCAATAACATGTTAGTAACGTGTATATTTCACACACACTCCATGCCTTCTCAAACCAATTCACATGAACCGCTCATCACCTGGCCTCTGCAGAGCTGAATGACTGACGGCTGATATGGGAAGTCAGCCATTTGATTCAAGTGTGTTGGAGAAGCAATGCATTTACGAGTGGCAGGATGGTAGCTCTTCAGGACTGGAATTTGGCTCCCTGATATAAAATACATTTATATATAATACATTTCTCACCTTTTCATCAATTAAAAAGGAAACATAAAGATTTGCAGAATCTCCAGGATTAAACAGGAATATGTGAGAAGCTCCTGGATACGTCAGAGCTTCTTTGAAACACTCTGGTTAGTCGATTGGCACAAAAATTAAACCACAAAAGATTCTGAAGGTTGATTTAACATTTCCGATGTTTGTTGAAGGACTAAACTGTTCAACTGAAGCGGAAGAATTTAGATGTATTTATTAAGGTTTCTATGATCTTTTTATCATGATCCTTTTTTTTCACCCCTGACCTCTGAAGGTCTAGACATGATTCAGTAGGTAATGCTGTCCCATCTCTCCCCATTATTGATTTCCTCCTGGACCCCCCACAACAAACTGACTGGACAGGTCACAAGAGGAAGAACTGAACTTGCCTCTGCACCCTTTTTTGTCGCACCAGGACTCCACAAAAGCCTCTGCCACATTACTCTGGGTAGATTTAATATCTGGCTGTTAAAACATAAGCTGGCCCTGCTCAGAGTTGCTCCTTCCACCTAATGAGAGATCCCACCCTATCAAAGTTGCTGTTCCCACCAGCTTTGTATTTTTGTTTCAATGTAGGTAAAGTCCCTGGTTCTACCTGCTCAAGGTCCCACCTGCAGGTGGATCACTAACACCCTCTGACATGAGACAACATGTGGAGCTGCCAGGTATATATCTGACTCTGACCATCACACCGATCTTTTCACTAAGCTCGATCTCACCAGTGCTCCTCGTGGTCAGAATCCATGAGAGGGAGGATTGGAAGACCACCCTTAAAACCCCACTGGGATATTTTGTTTACCTTCTGTTTTCTTGAGCTAACTAACACCCAGCAATATTAAAGCTTTTGTCAATGATGCTCTCCATGATTTCTTGAATCTCTTTGTTTTTGTGTCCCAAGATGACATAATTTCTTCAGTCCAACATGTCCACCTGGTTTCCAATGCCTCCTGGCAAACTGGTTATACGATCAAGCTGAGAAATGTGAATCTGACAAAGCCTTGAATGAACTAAAAGGATGAAGGAGACTGATATTCTCTTCATTAAACTGTCCTTTGAATGGTAGCATTGGTTGGAGGTTACTAAGCATCCTATGCTGGTTTGGACATTAATACTTTATTTACAGTCCCGGCTCAAATATCGCAAGCCTGACGTCCAACCAGCCTTCCTCTGTATTGGACAGCTTTGACCGTCATATATGAGATTGAAGACTTGTACCTTGGATCTACACCACCAAAGTCTCCTGCCATCTGGAAACCAGCTCTCAAGGTCTGGTGGACATATCTCCATAAAGATGTTAAAGACTAAATTCTCACCTGTCCATCTTGTGCCTGAAACAAAATCAGTAATATCCCTACTGCTAGCCCTCTCTTACCTCTCTTCATCCCAAACTGCCTCTGGTCTCACATCCCTCTGACATTTTGTCAAACGTTTACCAGTTTCACGAGGTACAGCCCACATCTTCACCATCATCAACTTGTCATCTTAATTTGTTGAAGAAACTTCCATCATCTTTGACTGTGGTTCAAGTGTCCATGACATGAGAACACTGGAAAGTTGAAGTTCCAAGACTCTGACACGTGGTTCTACCATTTCATTCATTTGTTCGCTCGTTTCTTTGTTCATTCATTTAAATTAGGTACTCAAATTTAGGGAATAAAAACTGAATTAGGTTTTATCCTGACTTAATATTGACTCCTGAGTTGAGTTGCTGATGTCACCACAGCTTGTTTTCCTCCTCTGAGGAGCCTGACTGTAAAACCATCTCCACCTTTTGCTCACCTGAAGAACAGAACCAGTGAGCTCAAAGACAGGCAGCTGAAGGATATCCTCATTTATTCCTGATTCCCTTTAGTTTTCCAAAGATCCATATGATTCACCACAGGTGGATTGAAAAACTGGATGGAGTCTGATCGGTCAGAGCTCCGGTAAGACGGATGAATCCATACAAACAGTTAGTTTAAACACTGACCTGTTCTCATCTTCTCTGCTTCGCTTTGGGTGGTACTTCTTAGACAGGCTCCTGCAGACAGACAGGGAGACACAGACTGGTTGTCAGAGACAAGGAAAGACAGGTAAATATAGCATGCAGGTGACCAACAGGGAACAAACTTACCTGATTTGCTTGGCGTAGCTCAGTTCAATGTCAGCTCGCTCTTTAACAAATTTAGTGTATCTTTCTAGGAAGTCGATCCCCCAGCTGGTATGTTTTTCCAGATTGTCAAATTGATCCTGGAACAACAGAAAACATCAATTTTACTGGAACTGAAACTAATCATGTTCCCACTGAGAGTTTCTGGTTTTAGTGTTGCTAAACCTGACACAGTCTTCTTACCTTACATTTATGAATAGCTCCAGAAACAAGTTGTTGAAACTTAAAGGATCTTTGATGGATTCAAATCTGTAGCTGCTGTCAGGGTCATCAGTGTTTAGAATTAAAACTTTCTCTCTTTTGTGATAACTGTTGCTAAAACGTCTGACAATTCAGAAACAAAAGGGCCGACTGGACAAGAATTACAGTACAGTAGAATAAAATTTCCCAAACCAATTTGAAATAGCTGAAATTCAAAAGAAGTAATTAATTTTTAATACATCAGATTTCAGATGTAATTGTCTTTAAAGACCACAGCAGAACTTCCACCACTAGCTGACACACGTGGTAAGATAAAAACAAAGCACTCTAGGGGACATATTTTCATGTATAATGTACAATGATCCGGTTCTGTTGCCATGGTTCAGCAAGAAATAAAAAGTCCAAATTCTCCCTGATTATGAGTTCATTCCAAGACAGAGTCAGAGTTTGGACACATGGCCCACAGCTGTGAAGTAAGTGGATCTGTTGTCATATATAAACTCAAAGTACTGCCATGTTTTAATCAGCACACTTCACAGCTTGTAAAATGACTTTATTTTTGTTACACTAACCCGTCCGAACCCGTCCAAACTCTCAACAGATGTCACAGACTAATATGCGTGCACCGACAGCAGAAAGCGAGAGCACAGTCTTGTAATCCCTGCGCACAGACTGCAAAACTGAGCAGTTTAGTAAAGCATGAGCATGGATTTCCACCGGCGTTTCTTTTCTTTAACCGCTGACACTTGCTGGGCCCCGTAGGAACCTTCACATGAACTGAGTGAACTGGAATGTGGCAAACCTCCATGTTGCCAGCAGGACAGGAAGTTGGGGAACTTTGGCTCCAGGAAGACATAATGATGATGGTTGTATGATGGGAGGGCTGCAGAGGGCGCTGGTTTTTGGACCGGTAGTGTGAACAGCAGCCAAAGAACAGGAGAGAGGTGTGGATCGCTGAGGTGTAAACCATCATGATGTGCAGCATCACAGCATACCTGATGTTAGCGGTTAGCATGTTTAAGCCCTGATGGTTGGATAGCCCAACCAGTTAGATAGACTACAAGCATGTCTTGAAGACATAAAAACTTGGATGACTTTAAATTTTCTGCTTCTAAATTCAGACAAGACAGAAGTTGTCGTCTTTGGACCGGAGTCTTTAAAAAAGAAACTGCTTAGTTAATCACTTAACCTGGATGGCATTAAATTGACCTCTGATAATAAAGTAAAAAACCTTGGTGTAATCTTTGACTAGGACATGTCATTTAAATCCCATATTAAACAGGTTTCTAGGATTTCCTTCTTTCACCTCCAGAACATTGCCAAAATTAGAAATATCCTGTCCAGGAGTGACGCTGAAAAACTAGTCCATGCATTTGTTACTTCAAGGCTGGACTATTGTAATTCTTTACTATCAGGATGTCCACAAAATGCAGTTAAAAACCTTCAGCTGATTCAAAATGCTGCAGCAAGAGTTCTGATGAAAATTAAAAAGAGAGATCATATTTCTCCTATTTTAGCTTCCCTTCATTGGCTCCCTGTTAAATCCAGAATATAATTTAAAATTCTCCTCCTCACATATAAAGCCCTTAATGATCTAGCTCCATCATACATCAGAGATCTGATTGGTCCATATGTTCCTAACAGAGCACTTTGTTCTCAGACTGCAGGTTTACTGGTGGTTCCTAGAGTCTCTAGAAGTAGAATGGGAGGCAGATCCTTTAGTTATCAGGCTCCTCTCCTGTGGAACCAGCTCCCAGTTTTAGTCCGTGAGGCAGACACCCTGTCTACTTTTAAGGCTAGGCTTAAAACTTTCCTTTTTGATAAAGCTTATAGTTAGAGTGGCTTAGTTTATCCTGAGGTATCTCTGTAGTTATGCTGCTATAGGCTTAGACTGCTGGAGGACGTTGTTATAGAAATTTTAGTGTCTTGCTTGATTTGCTCCTTGATTCTCTACAGGAACTGACAAAAGTATTAGAACCCCTCAGTGTTGATCCATTCTTCTCTTATTTAGTCTTAGAGTAATGGTTTCTCAGCCTTCTGCTTGCAGCTGTGTGAGATAATATGTACTGTTAAGATTATGTCTAGGACAACAGGTCTCATGAGAGGCACCTTGAAAACTGCTGTGGGTTAGGGATAATCCAGAAAGAACTTGATTTTTCCCAGAGATGGTGAGATCCCGAATCCACACAATTTAATAATTATTATCCTTAGGTTTTATTAGGAAAACAAATGAAAACAAAGGCCTATAAATTAAATGTAAAAATAGAGAAAATAATAATAGGCTTAATAACAAACAGTTTTCTACTGGGGACAAAGGGGATCTGGGATTTTTCCCGCCTTGGAACAGGCTCAAAGAGCTTTTCTAGTTTGTTCTCTGTCTTGTTTCAGTAGACCTAATTAAGAACTTTAGCAGCAGGCCCAGTTTAGAGCTGGACGTGCTGTGGTGAAAAAGCACCAGGAGGCTGCTGGAGGACATAATGACCACTTTCACCCTCTTCGCTACATTCTCATACTACTCTCCAATTTTGCATTATTTGCCGTTATTTCAGCTTTTAACTTTGTTCTCTCTTTTCTCTTCCTAGAAGCTACACCTGGCCTGACTCTGTGTCTACCTGTGACACCTTTCTAGAGAGGGGAATCGTCCGAGCTTCTGCTGGCAACAACTTAATGCTCACCTTCTACAGATGATCCACATGGCCCTGTCTTTCAGTGTTTAACCCTTTCTCTCTCCTAGACATGGCTACTGACTGAGCTTCTACTGTGACTAACTCTATGTTCTCTCTTTCAGACTCTAATCTTGAAAACTGGCTCAGTTTATCTGTTCTTTCTTTCTAGATGAAATGACTAAAGGAGCTACATCCATTAACATTTACTTTTCCTTCCCATAGAAAGTACTCCTGGATCAGTGCTTCTTTGTTCTCTTTGTGTCTCTGCTCTGTTCTCTCTAACCTCCAGTCGGTCGTGGCAGATGGCCGCTCACACTGAGCCTGGTTCTGGTTCTGCTGGAGGTTTCTTCCTGTTAAAAGGGAGTTTTTCCTCTCCACTGTCGCTACATGCATGCTCAGTATGAGGGATTGCTGCAAAGTCAACACCAGTGACTGTCCACTGTCTCTACATGCTCATCCAGGAGGAGTGAATGCTGCAAGTCACTGACTGGATGCAATCTGCTGGGTTTCCTTAGATAGAAAAACTTTTTATCCAATTTGAATAAATAACTGAATCTGACTGTTTGATAGTTGGGATTAGTTGGAATGTATGAACCTGACTTTGTGAAGAACCTTGAGACAACGCTATATAAATAAACTGAATTAAATTGAATAGACACCATCTGAGCTGAAGAATAAAAACCTCTCCCAGTACAATCAGATCCACGACCATCTGTGGGTTTCAGACCAGAGACAAAAATAGACGTTCCACTGCTCCTCAAGAAGTCAAAGATGTGGTGGAAATGCTTGTTTGTGATGACAGATTCTGGTCTGGTTCGGTCATTTGATCCCACATGAATCATCACTATTTCGTTTTTGAGGAAAAAATATTCCACTGAAACTCTTGATTATTTGTTTCTAGAAAATATCAAGGCTTTAAAAGGAGGGGCATTACAAGGCATTTTTCTTGCTTAAAAACGCTACGGGGTCCTTATTGTCAACATGTTTCTTGTCAGCCAGTGTGGTAAAAATGCATAAAATCACATCTGGGTAACGACACAACGATCACATTGATTACATCTTTTCTCAGATGGTTGATAATCACTGTTGGTGTTCAGATTGTTTCAGCATCACTGACCTCTGACCAGGAGACAGCTCTGGAGATGAAATATTCAGGCTTCCTTGCCCTGGGTTTTGCCTTAAAGGCTATCCTTAGCTGCATTTTAGCAATGTGATCAGGATTGACAAAGTGTTCCTGCTGGAATTGAAATCAGTTTGTCTCACATTTGAAACTTCACTGAACGAGAAGTTGCGGTCTGATAAAGTCAAGAGTTTGCTGCTTATTGATTATCGAGTTAAAAGAGAAGCTAAAAGAGTCTAACTCAGATCACCAGGAAACATTTCAGGTTGTCAACACTAATTACTCCATCTCTGCAGCTCCTCTGCATCCTCCATGATGCTGCAGAGCCAGACGCTGTCGTCACCCACCGTGTTGCTATGGCAGACAGAGGCACCAGGGCCGCACACACGCAAATACACGCAAACACACGCACCGACGGCCATCCGGTAACCGGCCGCTGATTACCGTTCAGGTGAGAACAAGCTCACTTACCCACAGCTCGGTGCCCCAGTTACAGCTCATGGTTTCGTCCTGCTGTTAGCGCTCCGTTTGACGGTACCGAACCTCAATCAGCGTAACCTGCTGCTGCCGACGGCTGCGGTGCGCATCCTCCGGACGGAACCGACTACTGTCCGTGGATCTGTCTCCGTCTCTCTCTGAGCAGCAGTACGTGAAGAAGACACGGTCACGCACCGCTCATCCCCTCGGAGATCTTTTTGTCGTCACAGAGGGGATGCTGAGAAGCATGCTTCAGTATGGCGCATGCGTAGTGACATTACTGCTGCTACGCACCACATGGGACTTACGTAGCTTTAACAAATCTATTCAGTTGAGTGTATTTCAATTCAATTCAATTCAAAAATACTTTATTAATCCCAAAGGGAAATTAAATGTTGTTATATCTCATATTATGAAGGTTTCCTCAAAGAGACGTTGTAGATGCTGATGGTTGTGGGCAGGAAGGATCTCCTGTAGCGCTCCGTCTTACAGCAGATCTGAAGAAGCCTCTGACTGAAGACACTCTGTTGTTGTAGGACAGTCTCATGAAGAGGATGCTCAGGGTTCTCCATAATGTTCTTCATTTTATGAAGAATCCTTCTTTCCACAATGATCTCCAGAGGTTCTAGAGGAGTCTCCAGAACAGAACCATCCTTCTTTATCAGCTTGTTGAGCTTTTTTAAGTCCCTGGTTCTGATGCTGCTTCCCCAGCAGATGATGGTAGAAGAGATCAGATTCTCCACAACAGACTTATAGAAGATATGCAGCATCTTGCTGCAAACACTGAAGGACCTAAGCTTCCTCAAGAAGTACAGTCTGCTCTGTCCCTTCTTGTAGACGGCTTCACAGTTGCATCTCCACTCTAGTCTGTTGTCCAGGTGAACACCGAGGTATTTATACTCCTCCACCACCTCCACTTCTTCTCCTATGATGGAAATAGTTTTTGACTTATTCCTGTTTCTCTTAAAATCTACAATAATCTCCTTTGTTTTAGTCACGTTCAAAATGAGATGATTGTTTCCACACCATGCCACAAAGCGGTCCACCACCTTCCTGTACTCAGCTTCTTGTCCATCTCTGATCCACCAACGACTACAGAATCATCTGAGTATTTCTGCAGATGACAGGAGTCTGTCTTGTACTGGAAGTCTGAGGTGTACAGAGTGAAAAGGAATGGTGAGAGTACAGTCCCCTGTGGTGCTCCTGTGCTGCTGACTACCTGGTTAGACTCACAACCCTTCAGTCTCACAAACTGTGGTCTGTTTGTCAGGTAGTCTTTGATCCAGGAGATTGTTGAGGCCTCCACCTGAGTCTTCTGGAGTTTCTGACAAAGCAAATCAGGTTGGATTGTATTAAATGTTCTGGAGAAATCAAAGAACATGATCCTCACAGTGCTGCTGGCTTTGTCCAGATGACAGTGGGTTTGTTGAAGCAGGTGTATGATGGCATCTTCAACTCCAAAGCGATAAGCAAACTGAAGGAGGTCCTGAAGGTTTATTGTTTGCTTACTCAGGTGGACCAACAGGAGTCTCTCTAGGACCTTCATGATGTGAGATGTCAGGGCAACAGGTCTATAGTCATTGAGGACTGATGGGGGAGTTTTCTTTGGTACCGGAACAAGACAGGAGGTCTGGAACCTTCTTCTGGGCCAGGCTAAGGTTGAAGAGGTGCTGCAGAATCCTGCAGAGCTGCTCTGCACAGACCTTCAGGACTCTAGGGCTGACATGATCTGGACATGCAGTGTTAATTCTGGTTTAGTCTAGTTTTTGCTCAGTTCCTCTTGTCCCTGCTTTCCTCCTGCTCATTAGTTTCACCTGACACATTCCCTCAGCCACCCTGCAGCCTGGTCTACACCTGTTACATGTTTCCTCTGATTACCTGCCTCCTTGTCTCATTGGGCCACACTCCACTTCCCTCAGTTTATAAGCTCTCTAGTTTAATTGTTTCCCGCTGGTTCCTCACGTTAACCACCCTTGTTATCTTCCCGAGATCATGTGGTTTGTTTTCTGTTTGCCTCCTGAACTTGTACCTTTGGATTACCTGCCTGTACTCTGCCTGTAAGTCTGTGACCAAATTCATTAAACCTCAAACTATTCACCATGCGGCCTCCTCTCCATGTTCTGCATTCTGGTCAAATCTCCACGACTCTGACATTAATATAGTCAGTGACACACTCAGTCATGGCATTGATGTCCTCTCCATGTGGCTGGCACAGTGCGTCCCAGTCTGTAGCCTCAAAACAACCTTGCAGAGCTTCTTCAGCTTCCTGTGACCATTTTCTCACAGTTCTCTTTATTACAGGTTGTCTCTCAACAAGGAGCTTATATTTTGAGCAGAGAAAAACAAGACTGTGATCTGATTTGCCTGGAGGAGGTCTTGCTGTAGAGATGTATGAGTCCTTGACATTAGTCAGGAGTCTGGGATATGATCCTGCAGCCATGTCTCAGTGAAACACATAATACTGCATTCCTGATACTCTGGCTGGGTCCTTTGTAGGGGTTGGAGTTCATCCAACTTGTTTCCCAATGATCTCACATTGCCCATCAGAATTGGTGGAAGAGATGGTTTGAACTTCCTCCTTCTCTCTCTTCTCTTTGCTCCTGCTCTGCATCCATGGCATCTCATCCTGGTGACTCCTGTGGGATTTGGGTTGTACTTGTAGTTTTATAAAACAACCCCATTGCCATGGTGATGCATCATAACAAATGTCCAAAAGTAAAGTATCATCAAAAATCCTCACAGCTGCACAGCATCCGATACCAGAGAGGATAATTGTCCATCCAATCGGAAAAAACCATTTAGCCGTTTCTTGGCTATAAATGAA
The DNA here is from genome assembly GCF_021462225.1 of Girardinichthys multiradiatus. NCBI lineage: Eukaryota > Metazoa > Chordata > Actinopteri > Cyprinodontiformes > Goodeidae > Girardinichthys > Girardinichthys multiradiatus. The sequence continues at coordinate 53,471,084 of NC_061805.1, read as the reverse complement.
CGTTTTATTTTTTTTTATAGAAAACGCGAGGTTTCAAAAGCTGTGTAATTGTGACATCATAATAACAATGGCACCTAGCAACGTTACCCGAGTCCCGCCCTGACGAGCAACTGAAGCAGAGTTCCAACCATTTGATTTCCAGTAGAGGATCACGTCTCTCCAGCTGGTTTTACCTTACAGGTTCTTACAATGGCTGCCCTCAAAGGCAGATGTTCTGTTGGCTGCAAAGATCCACATGTGTCCAAGTGCTCTGTTAGGAACATATGGACCAATCAGATCTCTGATGTATGATGGAGCTAGATCATTAAGGGCTTTATATGTGAGGAGGAGAATTTTAAATTCTATTCTGGATTTAACAGGGAGCCAATGAAGGGAAGCTAAAATAGGAGAAATATGATCTCTCTTTTTAATTTTCATCAGAACTCTTGCTGCAGCATTTTGAATCAGCTGAAGGCTTTTAACTGCATTTTGTGGACATCCTGATAGTAAAGAATTACAATAGTGAATAACTGGGTTTATTCAAAATGCAAAGCTCAATCTGTCAGTTTATTGACCATTTTAATGTCTTATAGGACCACAGGCATCTTTTAGACTGAACTGTACCTCCTCTTTCTGTAAGGTTGGTGTACAAACTCAACTGGTCTCTGATACATGGCAATGTTTTCCTTACATTTATAACATTACATACAAGCATTTATCTACACTTATGCTGAATAGCTTAATGGTGACTTTTGCATATTTTTGTTTTTGCCATTTATGGTTACAGTTTAAAAAAAAATTCAGCTTTAAACATTTTCATGATGGTTTTCTTTTACTCCCAAGTATTAACAGAACGTTCACTGTTTTGTTTAGTGCATCATGATTTACTGCTAAAAACGGATTGAAAGGCCAGTTAGGACATGCTTGCTATCACTCGTTAGGTGTGGGTTTCATTTGGTTGTCACAGTTTAAGATGAGAACATGGGAGTCATTATGGTACGTTACTGTAACACACACCTATTTTGGTATATTGTAAACAGTTACATATAGTCAACAAGTTATGATCTTGTTAATTTTTATAAACTCCTACATAAGTAGGAGAACATTGGAGATGATTCCAGCAGACCCAAAGCGGTCTGTTTTCATTCACTAATAGCGTTTTTTTCAGCGGAAGAACTCTCGTTCTTGAACCAATTCGGTTCGGTGGCCTTCAAGCTTTGTTTTGTAGAGCACCGACGTTTTCACCAGTTTTGAGAACCAGGCCATCAACAATGGGCATTACACTGTGTGGTAGCCAGACAGCGGAGTCTGAAGAGGTGCGCGTAACGTTCCTTCTTATGCAGAAAGAGAGCGTCCACTATCTACAGTTAATAAGGAAAGGGAGACAGCGACTCCGTGCAAGAACAATGGTATGTACAATGTTCTTATCTATGTATGTTCAGCATCTGCAAGTTTAACGGAGACAAGTAGTTATGCAGATGAGTGTTTAGTGTGTTTTTGCAAACATATATAAATATTTATACACTATGTTCTTCAGTGCCATACTTGTTGCTTCTACTGTCTGCAGCTGTGACCCAACAGGTGACATTATGGTTCACGCAGAAAAACCAGATGGTCTACGGAGCCCGAGTTGAACCAGCGTTTGTCGGTGGAAACAGGCGTCACCGGTTAGAAATTACGTTCAGGAACTGCAACAGGCTCCGAATCATGTTAGTTGAAAATAGGTAAAAGAGTTTCAGCTCCGTCTCAACCCAACCGATGTCTGGATTTGAGGTCAGGAAAGGTTTAAATGTCGATGAAACACAATTTTCTGATTTTCCATTTGCCTCTGGAAGAAAGTTTTTGTCAGAATAAAATTCCTGAAGGCTGAAATGTTGTCATGCATCTAGATGGTCTCAGTTTTTTTATTAAGTTGTGACAGAGGGTTGAGTTAACCGAATACTCTGTGACTGGTTTTTTTTTTTTTTTTTTACATGGTGACAGAAAAATCTGAAGGCCGTCTGTCATTTTGACAGACTGTAATTCACCCCTGGACCACTTGGTAGCAAGTTAGTATATTAACTGTTTCCTTGCTGGATCAGGAAACCTCTCGTTCAGACCCTTGCTGACTTCTGATCACTTCAATTGGAGAAATGTTCCCTTATATCAAAACTTTGGCAGAAGTGGCACATCTACTTCCAGTCTCCAGTGTGCCAGCAGAGGCAGATTCAAAACGTTTCTGACTGTTAAGAGTTGTTCTTTTCCACGGGCACCACATGCATGATCTGGAGGAACAAGCATCAGATTGTTCGGATTATGTACGTCTGTGTGTGGGTTGGACCATGTCTTTTAGTGTCTTGAGATGACATTTGTGAATTGCTGCTATATGAAAAAAACTGAAGAACCGACTGAAAGAACTGTTCATGGTACAGGTCATCTTAGATTATTAGAGATTTCACATTGGTAACTTTCAGCACCAACAGAAAACACTGCAATAGAGTAAAGCTCTTTGAGTGGTCCGTATGACTGGAAAAGCGCTGTATAAATCCATTTCCCATTAAATCCTTTACACCTGCCCTGATGAGGTCACGAGACAAAGATGCACAACAGCTGAAAATAACCTCCAACTTTATATACAAACAAAAAAAAAACAATTTACAAACGACAGGTATCATGGAAGGCTTCCAGGGTCCTAAAGTCCCTCCATGTTGGAGGAAGACCTTCCTGAAGGAACCGACCGCAGCGCTGACAGGAAGACTGAAAGAGCTTGATGTAGCTGCGAAGCCAAGTCTGTGAGGAGGACAAAGGTGAGACTAAGACACTAAGACAGCTGGAACAATTGGCCTCAGACAGGTGAAACAGAGAAACGAGTGTAAAAGTAACAGATTATTTCTGGCTGTCTCACCATGAAGGAGCGGACCACAACATCAGGCATCTGGGGGAGCTGATAGTGTAGCAGGGCTGTTGTTGCATGGTCAGTTACCTAGCAACAACACAACCAATTAGAAAGCAGCGCACAGACTATCAGAATATAAAGGTATAGACAGCGAATTCTTACTTTCTGGAAAACAAGGTATTGAGACTTGGTCCAAATGTCCAGCTGGGGTGGAGACACATAAATATTACCATGGAGACACTCAGTAGGATATCAATAGTCACATGCACAGGTGAGCCATGCCCTCACCTTTCCATCCTCACTGTAAACATTCTCGTTAAAACCTCGGACGACTGTTCTGTCAATGAAGAGTGAACGCATCACAACGATCGCCTTCAACACCTTCCCCAAAGTCACCTGAGAAGAAAAAAGTTGAGATGGGGAGACCCCAACCAGTTATCCAGTGACAAGGTACATGTTACCTGTTATGTTTGGCAGTAACAGCATCATTTCAACAGAGTTTTAAAACAATCCAGCAATCTTTGTCTTCTTTTAAACTTGCATGAAACACCAAAGTAATGTGGTTTGGAAGGAAAAGTAACTTACAACCACTTACAACTCCAAACATCACCAGCTCAAATGGAACAGGTATTAAGAAGGTTCCCAAGCACAAAAACCTGGCTGCATAATTGTCTCTCATTCTGTCAGCACATCGGTAGGTCAAAATCAAGTCCAATGTTCAATTTATCTGCAAGGAAAGCCTTGGTCAAATGACCATCAGGCCTAAATGGCCCAAATTCCATTGCTTTAGAAAGCCCAGGACATGTTTCCATACAAAGTAACCCAAGTAATGTCACTTTCCCTGGGCTTTACTTTCTCGGGTAAAAGGTCCTGATCTGGAATAGGTCTTTCCAGATGACCCCAGGACTGTTAAAGGGGCGGAGCTGTGAACGGCGAGGCATGGCACCAGAAGCTGTAGTAATAATGGAATGTACTAATTTATCATTTTTAGACAATTAATTTGACACAAAAAAGTAGTGTTAAGATGTTTTAAAGCATGAAAGTAGACCTGAAAACTTCATCGGTGCATTCAGTTCATCCAGAATAGGCCTACTATGAAATGTTCTGAGTTTTTGGAGCAGTGGAGCTCCTCTTACAAACCAGTCTGGGTGCCCATTTCCCTTAGATTGTCTTTTCATGTAAACCTGACTTAGTGAAGTGTGAGCTCTTTATTATTTTTCACAGTTTTCTGCAGATGGCTCTGCAGGAGGAAAGACCACAGTTCCAGGTTCGCAGAAGCTCAGTGATCCTCCTGATGTCCTGCCATCCTCTGCTCCACATCTTCTACTTTATATAAACATTTGCTCATAATTAGACAGTCAAATTATTAATTCCCTGTACTTCTGGACTAGAATAAAACTGCTGTTTTATTCTAATAAATAACTTTTTTTTACTAAAACCTGTTCTGCAGACATCTGACGTGTTTACCTGAGGATAATAAAGAAAATAATCAGTGTTTAGTAGTTATTGTAAATGAATCATGCAGTTGTTAAGCAACAACTCTGGCCTGATGCAGGCAGGTAAAACATTTAATGTAAAATAACGATTTAACTTTTCCTGCTTATGGATCCAGAGAAACAAGGAATAACGGAAGGAATTAATCGACTGTATAACTTTAAAGCTGCTCATCATCTATTATTTAAAATTACTTATTAGCTAAGTCTTATAAACTAGTAAAGAAGGGATGCCATCTGCTGGACTGGAGTTGTATTGCAGTTTTCTTCACAACTTCCCCAGACATCATCAGGCTGATTTATGATCTTTATGAGTAATGGAAACAGAACGTACTGGAATTCCTTTACCCGGGTAAAACAAATCCTGGGGCTTTCGGTGGAAAAGGGGCTTATGGTGACATCATACATAGATCAGCTCCTAAATCTTCACTACAGAAACTTGATGTTATGTACCACTCTGCTTTACGTTTTGTAAAGAACGTTCCTTTCACACACATCACTGTCTGTAATCTGCTGTAAATTGTTTATCCTTACAGAGCTGAAGGAAAATCCATTGGAATGTGTTTATATATAAATGTTTGTGTCATTTCTTAAATGCTCTGCCAACTCATTATTATCAATGTTCCCAAAATGTAATCTGGAGAACTACCTTTCTATTAAGCTGCAGCAAAACTGGAATGCACTTCTAAAAGCATTAAAACTGAATACCTGTGCATGAATGTCTCAATTGCAACTTTCTTAAATATTTAATAAATATGTGGACCGTAACCTGCACGTGTATTAAGTGTTTAATTTTTTTCTGTGTGTATGTCACAGTATTGTTTTTAGGATTTTAAAAGTATTCTTATGGTTTGTGAATCACTCAGTTGTATATTGTTGTAATGATGTGCTGCCTGATCTGCCCTGGTGTCTCTCCCTCCCTGCTGGGTCATTGCTATACCAAAGAATTTGTTCAAATAATTTCTCTGGTTAAAGAAAGGTTAAATAAAAATAGTTGGTTTTGTAAGAGAAGCTTCAGCTTCATACCAGCAGCACAGCAGACGTCCCGTTGGGTCTGAAAAGCTCAATAGTCATATCTGGAAACATCCTACCGACCCGAGAAATGACATCATCCACATACCTGTACAGGGAGAAAAGAAAGGCACCGTCACAGGTGTAGTTACACATCTAAGCACTCCAACAGGTCTGCAGCTGCAGTGATACGCACACATCGACGCTCAGAACAGACTGTAGGACTTACTGAGGCGGGAGGACCAGAGTACTCGGCTGGACTTTGGGCCGTCTCTTGGCTGAAGCTCCCATTTGATTGGCTGATCGCTTGAGTGACTGTTGGTTTAACAGACTGGAGGCCAAACCAGCGTGATACTGCAGCTGCACACAAACAACCAAACAGAATGAGGACCTCCACACAGGAACCAGAACAACCCATTAGCGTGATATCTATAAAACACCCTCAGACCACCTCAATCTGTGACAACCTGCAGTTGATGCTGCTTGTTGTCATGGTGACGGGATGTTTATAGGATTCACACAATGTTCAGAACAAGCAGATCAGAGTTTAGATCAGAACTGGGACGTTTGAGTCCAAGTATATCAGAGGCAGTCTAAATGTTGCCATGGTAACTGCACCAGGTGAGGGCAGAGATGTCCACAGTCAGTTCTCAAGAGCATGTATCCTGGCGTCTGTAGATGTTTCCCTGGTTCAACACACCTGAATCCATTAATGGTCCTTTACCAGGACCCTGCAGAACCTGATGACACATGAATCTGCTGTGTTGGAGCAGGGACAAACATCTAAAACACGCTGAACAACAGCCTTTGTGGACTGCAGTTGGACACACCAGGGCCAAAGACATATTACCATGGTAACAGTATCAGGTGAGGTCTGTGGCAGGTGTCACCTTGTTGGACCACTTGTAGGCCTGAAGCAGCTGAGAATAGAGAGGAGTTTTATCCTGAACCGGGTCAAGACTCAGCAGCCCGCTGTTGTGGAGAGGATGGGACTCTGAGGGTCGTCCCACCAGACCACTCAGACGCTCCAGCTCACTGGGGGAGACAGGGGGAAGGCATATTGGTTACTGAGCAGTGACTGAAGCCTTCCGGTTGTCCCAATGTTCTGTGATGGTCTGGGAGCCGGTCCAGACATATCCTGACAAACAGAACCAGGTCTACAGGTAAGGACACGTTAGCAGACTCACTGCATCTCCTGGTTATTTGCTGGAGCTAACCTCAACCATCAGTCATCTGCATGCAAGTGACGTGTTCTGATTTTGGATGTGTTCTGGTAAAACAGAGTCATGGGTCTGAAACCGTAGACTGGCTCAGAGTCCGGTTGAGAGTCTGGGCTAAAATCTGAAATACAGCCTGGACCAGAGTGGTCTTACTTGAGGTCCCTGTTGACGGCCTGCAGGGTGTCCTGGAACTCGGAGATGAACTGCTTCTCGCGGCCCTCCAGAGTCTCGCGGTTCTTCATGCCGTCCTTCAGGGACTCGAACACGCGGCTGACGCTGGAGCGCAGCGCCTGGATGCCGTTGATGGCGTGAGAAAAGGCGTCCAGGTTCACCCCGACCGAGATCGGTTCTGCCATTTTCCTGCTCCCGCTGAGTTGCTTGGTGAGAGCCAGTCGTCTTCCTCTTCTTCTTCTTCTTCTTCTTCTTCTTCGTGGATTGTTTTGACATAATAATAACGTATTGGTTCTTTACCGCCACCATTTGGTTTGGAGGGTAAACTCGAAAAAAGAGAAATCTTTTCAACAACTGAGTTTCTGTCGAGACATTTTGGCCTGAAAACTGTCACAATTTGAATTATTTTGTAAGGAGTCAAGATCTGGTATTACCTTCATTTTAATTACACTGTGAATTTGTGGTTTTCATATCTGGACTCATGCCAGATTCAAATCAATAATCAGATTTATCTGTATTATATTTCCCTGTTTTAATGAAGTTCTGCGTTGACCAAATCTGAGATGAAATGTTTTTGTTTCATCTTTTCTGTGCCTTCCTCTGCTTCTCATTTATGCTCAGTTATGGTTGAGGTGCAAACACACCCTCCATTTCTGCTACCTGTATGACCCCTTCTCTTTTCCAATGGTTATAATCAGTCTGACAGAGAGAGGTATCCTGATCCTTGTGGTTTTTAGTATAACAATGACCATCAGTGGGACCCTTTGTGAGGTTCCTTGAGACAACATTGTTGTAAATAAGCGCCGTTTAACTAAATAATCTGAACTGAAACTATCTCTGTAGTTATGCTGCTATAGGCTTAGGCTGCTGGAGGACATAATGACCACTTTCACCCTCTTCGCTACATTCTCACACTACTCTCCAATTTTGCATTATTTGCCGTTATTTCAGCTTTTAACGTTGTTCTCTCTTTTCTCTTCCTAGAAGCTACACCCGGCCTGACTCTGTCTACCTGTGAAACCTTTCTAGAGAGGGGCATCGTCCGAGCTTCTGCTGGCAACAACTTAATGCTCACCCTCTACCGATGATCCACATGGCCCTGTCTTTTAGTGTTTAACCCTTTCTCTCTCCTAGACATGGCTACTGACTGAGCTTCTACTGTAACTAACTCTATGTTCTCTCTTTCAGACTCTAACCTTGAAAACTGGATCAGAGTTTATCTGTTCTTTCTTTCTAGATGAAACGACTAAAGGAGCTACATCCATTAACATTTACTTTTACTTCCCATAGAAAGTACTCCTGGATCAGTGCTTCTTTGTTCTCTTTGTGTCTCTGCTCTGTTCTCTCTAACCTCCAGTCGGTCGTGGCAGATGGCCGTTCACACTGAGCCTGGTTCTGGTTCTGCTGGAGGTTTCTTCCTGTTAAAAGGGAGTTTTTCCTCTCCACTGTCGCTACATGCATGCTCAGTATGAGGGATTGCTGCAAAGTCAACACCAGTGACTGTCCACTGTCTCTACATGCTCATCCAGGAGGAGTGAATGCTGCAAGTCACTGACTGGATGCAATGTGCTGGGTTTCCTTAGATAGAAAAACTTTTTATCCAATTTGAATAAATAACTGAATCTGACTGAACTGTTCAATGGTTAGGATTAATTGGAATGTATGAACCTGACTGTTGTGAAGAACCTTGAGACAACATGTGTTGTGAATTGGAGCTATATAAATAAAACTGAATTGAATTGAATTGAAATTGAACATGTCTACTATTATTTTGAGGTAATGTTACTTTAATTTGGGCAAACGTTCTGGTTAGTTTAGCACCTTTAGTTCCTTCACTAAATGAAGGACAAGCATGCTTTAACCAGAAATACAGCAGACACAGACTGTTGTTTTCTGTCTGCTGAGCCTGCTGTAACATCTGGAGGTTAAGCGAAGATTCAGTAAACAACTCAGACTGGAAAAGCACTGATGGTGGTGGGAGGAGACTTCTTTCTAATCAGCAACTCTGTTTTGAAGGAGGTATGTGAGGCACAGATTTATCCCATCTCCTTAAGCGACCAGGCACCAGTAACTATGATGCTGATGGAGAAAACATTAACATCACCTGTAACACTTTGGAGGTTTAACAAATCATAAGAAGGTCATCATAACATGAATATTTCACCAGGTTCTTTGAGACACAGTGGACAGGAGACAAGAATACAACTCCTATTACAGAGATCACAGTTGGAGAACTTTGATCATAGTAATAAATCTTCTTGCAAGTCAATTCAAAAAGAATAAAGACAAAGTAACAATTTTAATAATATCTTACAGTAACAGTATACCAACTAATGATCCTAAAGAATCCTCACTCAAATAACATTGATCTTTCCAAGTCTGACATAGATGAATTTATAAATGAAATCAACCTTCCTAAATTAAATGAGGAACAGAAAAAGGGTTCTGGAGTTGCCTTTAGCTGCAAGTGAACTCCACAAAGCAGCTAAAAGTCTGCCTAATGGACCTGATGGCTTCCCGGCAGAACTCTACAAAGTTCTGGCCAAGGCTGGCCTCCACCTTCAGGTGGTCACAGACATTCAGGAAACTTTCTCCAAACATAAATTGAGCTAACATAAATCTTATCCTCAAGCCATATAAAGATCCAACACTTCCATCTAGCTATTGTCCAATATCAAATGTAAATCTTTAAATCATCTGCAAGACGTTGGCCACAAGGCTTGAAGAGATAACCGCTCATATTATAGATCCAGACCAGGCTGGGTTTATTAAACATCAGTATGCAATAAATAATGTGAGAAGACTTATCAATCGAATAGACTAGTGTAACATCCAGAATAAAAGCAGTTTAATTGCTTCATTAGATGCAGAGAATGTCATGATCCACACCTGTTTATGTTCACCTGTTTTCAGGTAGCTTGTCACATCTCAGTTGTATTAAAGTTCCTTTTTTCTGTCCCTTCATTGTTGGGTTCTCCATTGCTGTCTGGCTCCTGTTTTTCCTTTGTGTCTGTAGATTTATTATTCTATTCATTAAAATATATCTATCCATCATAGGCCAGCCAGGTCCTGTTGCTGCTTTGGAGCTCTGTAATCTAAACTGTGACAGAGAAGGCTTTTGACAAGGTTAATTGGACATTTCTATTAGCTGTATTTATTGAAGATTGGCAGCTTAATGGAATCCAAACATCTATTAGAAAACATAACACTTGTTCATATGCGGATGATCAGCTAAAAAGGCAAACTCCTCTATTCCAAGGTCAAAACCCCAATAAATAGGTTTTCCACCATTTCAAACTACACTAAAAGGCCTGACACAATAAAATTACACACTATTATTTAAATTATTAGAAGATGACCTGACACAATAGAGAACTGTCCTTTTGTCACTCATGGGAAGAGTCTCTGCAATTAAAACGATGTTCCTCCCTAAAATAAACTCAAACTCATTGTCTTCCTCTTTATCCGGGACCGGGTCGCTGGGGCACAGACTCAGCAGAGATGCCCAGACACCTCCCCCAGCTCCTCCGGGGGGAGCCCAAGGTGCTCCCAGGCCAGCCGAGAGACAGTCTCTCCAGCGTGTCCTGGGCCGTCCCCTGCCTGGAACACCTCCGGGTGGGGAGGCATCTGGGAGGCATCCAAAACAGATGTCCAAGTCATCAACTGACTCCTCTCGATGTGGAGGAGCAGCGGCTCTGCTCCGAGCTCCTCATCCTATCTCGAAGGGAATACCCGGCCACCCTACGGAGGAGGCTCATTTTAGCCGCTTGTATCTGGTGTCTCGTTCCTTCGGTCATGACCCAAAGTTCATGGCCATAGGTGAGGGACGGAACGTAGACCTCTCCTGTTGGAGTCTGGGATTTTTAGTGCATGTTGTAAGAGAGTAGCCATCTGATCCACTTGCTTATTTGAGTGGCATTGCTGTTCCAGGAGGTTGTGAAGTGTTGATCCATGTGATTGAATTTGATGAATGTGTTCAGCTAGAGTCCCCCTAAGTGTCTCTGCTGGGTCAGATTGGCCATGAGAAAAAGTTTAACAAGTTCATTTTTACAGGAATGAGATATGGAGCTGGACCTGGGACTGGAGACACCAAACTGGGAAAATCAGGTAAGTTACTCTGAGGTTTGATGGAGAATTATTGGGGAATGAATTTATGTTCTTGCTTACAGAAGATGAGGACGTGGTGGGCTGAGGGAGAATGATGTGGAGCCTGGGTGGACAGATTAGATGTTGCTGCTGAATCAGGGATTTAATCCAAGGTAGGAGGTGAGCACTCTGGTGAAGGTTCAGGTTAGCACTTGGAAGTTGGAATCTCATATAACAGTTCACAGAAACTATGATCACCTGGTGAAGTTTCTTGAGACTAGATGGAGGGTTCTGCAGAGCTAAGAGGTGGAGGGTGAGCAGGGTACGCTTGCCTCAGATCTTAGGAGTCGAAGAGCTTTGGTTGTCCACTGGAACTTGACCCAAAAACGATTCTTGAAGGCTTGATGTCTTGACTTTGGCAGAAGGCCGACTGCAGCTTGAAGCCAGCACTAGTAAGTCACAGGAGCTTGGAGCCAGGACTTGGAAGTCACCTAAGAAGGAGCACACGAAGAAGTAAGTAAAACTGGAATCAAAAGCTAGAGACAAGCAAAGATTCTGGCCAGGAGAAGTTACCACGCAGCCTTCTTATACTTCTCCAGTTGATTGTAGATAGGCAGCACCTGTTCATCTCAGCATCTGTTCATCACAGAACCAGAGGCTCTGGTGGCATCTAATGGTGAATGTATGTTAGTAGCAGGCAGAAAACAACACACTAAAAATCCCAGACTCCGACATCTCCCTCTGTCACTCATGGGAAGAATCTTTGCAATTGAAATGATGATCCATCCTAAAATAAACTATATCTTCTTTATGATCCCAGTTAAACCACTCCAGACTTGGTACAAATGTTTAGATTCTATCATATCAACATTTTTATGGGCATCTAAACCTCCACTCATAAGTTTAAAAACCCAACAAAAGGCTTAATGTTTAGGAGGATTGAAACTAAGGAAATTTGTATCAACCCTTTCATTAAACAGCACAGCTGTTTTAAAAGCATAATCTCTGACAGCCTGGTTGTCAGGGATCTGGGAGCATTGTGTCTTTGTGGTGTTCCTCTCTTGGAGCAGCAGGTTTCCCCAGAGGGCGGAGCTGAGCATTGCGGTTGAGCACACCTGCGTCTTATCAAGCACATCAGCTAAAGCATAAGAGGAGCTGGCTGCCGGTCATTCAATGCCTGGTTGTCAACCATTGTGGTACCTCTAGTCCTCATGAACATTATCTTTATTTTCCTGTATCTCAGAGCTTATGCTAATCCTGATCTCCTTGTCTACCTCCAAGGTAACCATCCCAGCTCTTCCCTGGACCTCCTGTTCTGTGACGCCTCATTGATACCATGGCTCAAACCACCTTGTGCCATAGTCTCAGATTCAGAGCACCAGCAACCCCAAGGCTCCACTTGTCTCAGAGCTTCCAGCATAACCGGTCTGCCCATCATCGCTCCACCACCTAACGAAACCCCATTCCCTACACAGACCTTCTCCCTGGACACTGTAATCCCTTCCAGGCTCCAACTCCATCTTTGAGTAAGGTAAAATTTATCTGCAGCTATTTTCACTCAGTAGCCATGAGAAATATTTGCTCAGCTTGCCGATCCCTCCTTTTCACCGTCCAGCTTTAAACAGACCCCTGCCAGATCAGACACTTACAAAATTCCTGTATATAAACAAACTGTTAAACTTTCATTGTCTCCTGGTGTTTTCCTACCTATGGGGCAGAAGCTTGCCACAAAACAAAATAAAAGGGCTCCTAATTTTTCAACATGGAGCAGTAAATGAATAAATCATTTAGAGCAGCGGCCCTCAAACTGGAGTCCCCGGACCCCTGGGGGTCCATGAACCACAAGCTGGGGGTCCGTGAAACACACATTGTCGGGCCTGAGCAGGCAGTGCTGTGGATCTATCGGGGTTGAGCTAAGTAATACAATAGACTAATATTTAACTCTGTCCAGTTCATCAAGGAAGGCAAAAGCCAAATCGGCTAAAATTAGAAACTATGACAACAGTTACGTCGAGTTTGGCTTCATCGGGAATAAGGATGGAAGACCAAAATGTGTTGTGTCTTCAAATGCTAGCAAATGCAGCAATGAAATCAGCCAAACTAAAGCAGCATCTCATCATGAAGCACCTGGAGTTCAAAGACTACACTGCCAGTCCATAAAAAAGTCTCCACCTGGATTTAACTAAACAAATAGGTACGAGCCTACGATTGCATAATTACTGCATAATTATGTTTCAGCTGGCAACAAGTTATTTAACTCCAACTGGTGCAATGAGTTGCTTCTCATTTCTTAAACAACCATGTCTAAAGACACATCCTGTGGTCGTGGAAAAGAGGTCAGTCTGTTTCAGACGGGTCAAATCATTGGCATGCATCAAGCAGACAAAACATCTAAGGAGATTGTAGAAACTACCAACATTGGGTTAAGAACTGTCCAACGCATTATTAAAAACTAGAAGGATAGTGGGGACCAATCGTCTTTGAGGAAGAAATGTGGCCGGAAATAAATCGTGAATGATCGTTATTGGCGATCACTTAAACGTTTGGTGAAATCACATCAAAGAAAAACAAAAGTAGAACTCTGGGCTATGTTTAATAGTGAAAGTAAGAGCATTTCCACACGCACAATGCCAAGGGAACTCAAGGGATTGGGACTGAACAGCTGTGTAGCCTTAAGAAAACCAATAATCAGTGAAGCTAACCAGAAAAAAAGGCTTCAGTTTGCTAGGGAGCATAAAGATTGGACTCTGGAGCAACGGAAGAAGGTCATATGTTCTGTTGAGTCCAGATTTACCCTGTTCCAGAGTGATGGGCACATCAGGGTAGGAAGAGAGGCAGGTGAAATGATGCACCCATCATGCCTAGTGCCTACTGCACCAGCCTGTAGGGTCAGTGCTATGATCTGGGGTTGCTGCAGGTGGTCAGGTCTGGGTTCAGCAACATTATGTTCCCAAAGATTGAGGTCAGCTGACTACCTGAACATACTAAATGACCAGGTTATTCCATCAATGGATCTTTTCTTCCCTGATGGCACGGGCATATTCCAAGATGACAATGCCAGGATTCCTGGGCATGGATTGGCCACCACACAGTCCAGACCTTAACCCCACAGGGAATGTTTGGGATGTGCTGGAGAAGGCTTTGCACAGCGGTCAGACTCTACCATCATCAACACAAGATCTTGGTGAAAAATGAATGCAACACTGGGTGGAAATAAATCTTGTGACGTTGCAGAAGCTTATCGAAACAATGCCACAGCGAATGCATGCTGTAATCAAAGCTAAAGGCGGTCCAACCAAATATCAGTGTGACCTATTTTTTTGGGGTGGCAACTTTTTTTTGGCCAGGCAATGTACAACAAAAAATTACATGTGGCAGAGAAAACAATTGGTGAACCTGGCCACAATATCAGAAAAAGCTCAGAGGGATTCGTATCTGGTGGCGCAGCGCATTGCAAAAAGTAAGATGCCATATTCAGTTGCAATGGACCTTGTGCTTCCAGCTGCAGTGGACCTGTGTGAGGTTCTACTAGGCACAGATGTAGCCAACAAGTTGAAAGCTGCCACCGCTTTCAAATGACACAGTGAAGAGAAGAATTAAAGAGCTGTTGGCTGACATTCAGGAACAGTTATTGGACAGACTGCTTTGGTGTGAATAGTTTTCCAAACAGCTGGACAAATTTGCATTTACAATGCTGTTCAACTGATAGCTCTGGTGCACTATCCCTGGGAGGGAGGCATTTTGGAGGATTTTTTTATTCTGCAAGGAGGTCTTGGGGTGGACAACTAGTGAGGAAATATTTAAACTTGATGCTTTTATGAGACTGAGCTGATAAAATGCAGGAAAAGCAGCGATGACCGGGTGAAAGAGTGGGGTTGCAGCTCAAGTAAAATCCATCAATCCAAGCGTTATAGCTATCCACTGTCCATCGGCAGGCACTAGCTTCCAATAGACATTGGACCAGATCTTCACCTTGTTCTGAACACAGCTATCACTGCAGTTAAATTTGTTAAATCTAGAGCTTGGCAATGACGGTTGTTTGGTCAACTTTGCTGAAATCTGGATGTTGAACATGACGCATTGCTTTGTCACTCGGAGGTCCAATGGAAAAGTGAGTATACAGAGAAATGTCAGAATTCATGAGAGAGGAAAACCCCGATATTGCACATTTCATCCTTGATCCAGACTGCATGCCAAGTCTGTCTATCTTGCAGACATATTCAAAATACTGAACAGCCTCAACTTCTCCATCCAAGGATGTTTCATATCTATCCTTGAAGTTAGTTAGAGCTGACCTCTGGAGAAGAAGAAGAACACAAGATGGAATAACAGACGTGTTCTCCCAACTGACTGAGTTTTTAAACAAAGAGAACTTGTCTGTTGGTATTGTGAGGTATGTTGTAACTTCACACCTAACATCACTGTGAGCCTTCAGCTCATGTTTCTCTGATGTGAACGGAAAGAGGCTCAACAGGTTAAACAGAAGAACAGCTGTTTGAGATGAAGAACAAATCCAGGGCTTGTTTACAAGTAGAAGATGACCTTAGAGTTTGTTTGTCACCCATTCCTCCAAGAATAGAGAAACTGTGTGGGGAGAGACAGGCTCATCCTTCTCATTAAATGTCAAGGGGTTATTGATGTTAATGACGACAGGCTCGACTGTGTGCAACAAAGCCTGAAGCAGATATTTATCAGAACGTTTTTCAGTTTTCTGCCAGAGGTTTGAATAAGATGTTCATTGTCTTAAAATGTACCAATAGACCAAAGAGGGTTCACTAGAAGTTTTTCAGTCTTCTCACAGTTTATTTTCTTGGAAGGTTTAAAATTTGATATTTAAAGATAAATGATTAAAGTCATATTGCCGGGTAATTTCCTGACCCACATGCAGAACCACTCAGAGTGGCTTGAGGTTACCAACAGGCAGGGAATATTTGTCCAGCCGCTCCTTTTAAGCACAGCAGTAGAGATTGTCCTCAGGTGTGCTGATCAGCTGGTGCCATGCCCACCACCGAGCTTCTTGTGAACAGCAGGAAGACTCACAAATGTACACAAGCATTCACACAAACACACAGGACTCAGTCACACCCCAACAAAAACAAAAACATCCTGTGACTTAAAATATAACTTAAATAAATTACTTCCCTGTTTAAAGTGTTCAAATGTTTATTTGTTTTTATTTCTTTTCTTTCTTTTTATTTTCTTTATTAATATATATATCGTATACATAATTCCTAATGTATTTAAGAATACAAAAGGCAGTATAAAAAATACTATCAGCATGAGGAATCTAAAGGGGTCCTTGGAAAAATTGTACTGCTGCTAAGGGGTCCCTGGCCACCCCTGATTTAGAGGACATAATTGATGGAAAATATTTGAATTTGGTAAGGACACCTGGTGGTGGAATAAGGAAGGACAGGAGTGGATATGGAGAAAGAGATCAGCTGAGAAGAAGTGGGACACTGAGAGGACTGAAGAGTCTCCAGGAGAACAGGGAGACTCAGCATAAAGTGAAGGTGGAGATAGCTAAGGCCAAACTAAGTAAGGACAGTAAGGAGGGAGAGAAGGATTTATACAGATTGGAGAGGGAGAGAGATGGAGATGGGAAGGATGTTCAGCAGGTCAGGGTGATTAAAGACCAAGATGGAGATTAACTGACAGGTGCAACAAGTGTGATGGGAAAATGGGATGCTCCTCCACATCATTAGGGTGATCCTAAAGGTTTATTCATGTTAGACCCACTGAAAGAAAACTCTGGGGTAGACCTTAAACTCTATGGCGAGATGCTGTATTCCAGAGTGATACATAAATGGACAGAGGGATGGGTAAATGAAAGAAGACATTCCTCTCAGTTTGAACAATTTGCTTAACAAAAGAATCAATGTAGCAAGCAGAAGATTTAACCAGGAGATAGAGAGAGAGAGAGGGGAGAGAGACTTAGAGAGAGAGAGAGACGGAGGTTTAACCTTTTGGGGGGTTAGATTATAGAGTCAGTAGAGATTCAGCCATCAGAGCATTCAAAGCTCTGAGGACAGGAGGAGGTGGAGGAGGAGCAAAAGGATTAAAGACACAAAGTGAGGATGAGGAGGATTAAACAGGAGGAAGAGAACAAGAGAAGATAAAAAACAAATGAGAGGAGCAGCAGGAGGTCGAGTTTATATCAGTTTATCAAGATTCAACCTGAAGATCGTCAGAGAGACAGACAGGTGCGTGACAGATTGACAGACAGACGGGTGGGTGACAGACGGGTGGGTGACAGAGAGACTGGTGGGTGACAGACAGACAGACAGGTGGGTGACAGACAGACGGACAGGTGGGTGACAAACAGACAGACAGGTGGGTGACAAACAGACAGACAGGTGGGTGACAAACAGACAGACAGGTGGGTGACAAACAGACGGGTGGGTGACAGAGTGATTGATAGACATGTGGGTGACAGAGTGACAGACAGACAAGTGGGTGACAGACAGACAGGTGGGTGACAGACAGGCGGATGGGTCACAAACAGACGGGTGGGTGACAAACAAATGGGTGGGTGACAGACGGGTGGGTGGGTGACAGACAGATGGGTGGGTGACAAAGTGACTGACAGACAACACACTTTGATCTTGGTTCAGTTAGTGAAGGAGGTCCTCACTTCTGTCTCCAGTGTGTAACGGATCTTTAGCTTTCTTGGACCAACTGACCTTAGGTCAGGTAGAGAGGCAGTTCTTGAACTTCTTTATCTGGTGTCTATTAGATGTTTGGTTCCCTTGGACCCAGCAATCTTACTCTTTTTAATGAGGCAGTTTGTAAACCTTTGTCTCCCTGGTTTGAATTGGACCAACGGCTCTGATTGACCCCACTAACATCAGATGGGTTCAGGTTTGGTGAGCCAGCTCTTCTGATGCTGATTCCTCAGATCCTAATCCAGATGCTGATCCTGATTCAGGTTATAAGTGACCGACACTGGTGTGATGAGGAGGAGAAACATTTTAATAATGATGAGTGTGAGCACGCTGGTTTTCTTCATTTTGGCTCTCAGACACAAACCGGCAAACAGACAGATGACACTTTCTTCTTTCTCAGTTTAAACTAAGGCTTGGTGGGTTCCTGTTGATGTACCTGATGAAAAATATGGTTTTGTTTTTATTCTGGATCATCAAACAAACATTTAGAATCGGTAGACATTAGCTGTTTCTCAATAGGCAAAATTGTGAAACGTATTCAACGGCGGCCCGAGTACTGTTCGAATCCTAAGAAGCAAGTACCTTCAATGTGTTTTCCCTGTTATCTGTGGCTGAATATGATATGCAAAGTGTTTGGTTCATTGTTTGGTTGAAAGGTGCAGGTACCAGAATACTCGTACTCGTACTCGTCGTCTTCCGCTTTATCCGGGACCGGGTCGCGGGGGCAGCAGACTCAGCAGAGATGCCCAGACGTCCCTCTCCCCAGACACCTCCTCCAGCTCTTCCGGGGGGAACCCAAGGCGTTCCCAGGCCAGACGAGAGACATAGTCCCTCCAGCGTGTCCTGGGCCGTCCCCTGGGCCTCCTCCCGGTGGGACGTGCCTGGAACACCTCCCGAGGAAGGCGTCCAGGAGGCATCCGGTATAGATGCCCGAGCCACCTCAACGTAGCGGCTCTACTCCGTGCCCCTCCCGGATGGCCGAGCTCCTCACCCTATCTCTAAGGGAGTGCCTGGCCACCCTACGGAGGAAGCTCATTTCTGCCGCTTGTATCCGGGATCTCGTTCTTTTGGTCATGACCCAAAGTTCATGGCCATAGGTGAGGTTAGGAACGTAGACCGACCGGTAAATCGAGAGCTTCGCTTTTCGGCTCAGCTCTCTCTTCACCACAACGGATCGGCACAGCACCCCCATTACTGTGGCAGCCGCACCGATCCGTCTGTCGATCTCCCGCTCCATTCTTCCCTCACTCGTGAACAAGACCCCGAGATACTTGAACTCCTCCACTTGAGGCAGGAACTCCCCTCCAACCTGAAGAGGACAAGCCACTCTTTTCCGGTCGAGAACCATGGCCTCGGACTTGGAGGAGCTGATCTTCATCCCTGCCGCTTCACACTCGGCAGCGAACCGCCCCAGTGCATGCTGTAGGTCTTGGCTAGAGGGGGCCAGCAGGACCACGTCATCTGCAAAAAGAAGTGATGAAATCCTCTGGTCCCCAAACCAGACCCCCTTTGGCCCTTGGCTGCGCCTAGAAATCCTATCCATAAAAGTTATGAACAGTACCGGTGACAAAGGGCAGCGCTGCTAGAGTCCAACATGCACCGGGAACAGGTCCGACTTAGTGCTGACAATGCGAACCAAACTCCTGCACCGCTTGTACAGAGATCGGATGGCCCCTAGTAAAGGGCCCCCGATTCCATACTCCTGGAGCACCCCCCACAGGGCATCACGAGGGACACAGTCGAATGCCTTCTCCAGGTCCACAAAACACATGTGGACCGGTTGGGCAAACTTCCATGAACCCTCGAGTACCCTGTAGAGGGTATAGAGCTGGTCCAGTGTTCCACGGCCGGGACAAAAACCACACTGCTCCTCCTGAAGCTGGGGTTCGACTATCGGCCGGACTCTCCTCTCCAATACCCTGGCGTAGGCCTTACCAGGGAGGCTGAGGAGTGTGATCCCCCTGTAGTTGGAACACACCCTCCTGTCACCCTTCTTATGTAGGGGGACCACCACCCCAGTCTGCCAATCCAAAGGCACTGTCCCCGACCGCCACGCAATGTTGAAGAGGCGTGTCAACCATGACAGCCCTACAACATCCAAAGACTTGAGGTACTCAGGGCGGATCTCATCCAACCCCGAAGCCCTGCCACACGGAGCTTTTTAACCACCTCGGTGACTTCAGGATTGAGGAGATCCTCGAGGTACTCCTTCCACCGCCCGATAATATCCCCAGTTGAGGTCAGCAGCTCCCCACCCCCACTGTAAACAGTGTTGGCGAAGCACTGCTTCCCCCTCCTGAGGCGCCGGATGGTTTGCCAGAATCGCTTCGGGGCCAATTGGTAGTCCTTCTCCATGGCCTCACCGAACTCCTCCCAGGTCCGGGTTTTTGCCTCTGCCACCGCCCGGGCCGCGGCACGCTTGGCCCCACGGTACCCGTCAGCCGCCTCAGGAGTCCCACAAGCCAACCACAGCCGATAGGACTCCTTCTTCAGCTTGACAGCGTCCCTTACTGCCGGTGTCCACCACCGGGTTCGGGGATTGCCGCCGCGACAGGCACCGCAGACCTTACGGCTGCAGCTACGGGCAGCAGCATCGACAATAGATGGAGAACATGGTCCACTCGGACTCTATGTCTCCAACATCCCCCGGGATCTGGTCAAAGCTCTCCCGGAGGTGAGAGTTGAATACATCCCTGGCCAAGGGGTCCGCCAGACGTTCCCAGCAGACCCTCACTATGCGCTTGGGCCTGCCGAGTCTGTCCGGCTTTCTCCTCCCCCAGCGGATCCAACTCACCACCAGGTGGTGATCAGTGGACAGCTCAGCCCCTCTCTTCACCCGAGTGTCCAAAACATGCGGCCGAAGGTCTGATGATACGACAACAAAGTCGATCATCGACCTCCTGCCTAGGGTGTCCTGGTGCCAAGTGCACTGATGGACACCCTTATGTTTGAACATGGTGTTCATTATGGACAATCCGTGACTAGCACAGAAGTCCAATAACAAAACACCGCTCGGATTCAAATCGGGGAGGCCATTCCTCCCGATCACGCCTCTCCAGGTGTCACTGTCGTTCCCCACGTGGGCGTTGAAGTCCCCCAGCAGAATAATGGAGTCCTCAGGAGGGGCACTATCCAGCACCCCCGACAGGGACGCCAAGAAGGCCGGGTACTCTGCACTACCACTCGGCCCATAGGCTGAAATGATAGTCAGAGACCTCTCCCCAACCCAAAGGCGCAGGGATACAACCCTCTCATCCACTGGGGTAAACCCCAACACGAGACGGCTGAGCTGAGGGGTAACAAGCAAACCCACCCCAGCCCGCCGCCTCTCCCCGTGGGCCACTCCAGAGTAGAAGAGAGTCCAACCCCTCTCAAGGAGATGGGTTCCAGAGCCCACGCTGTGCGTGGAGGTGAGCCCGACTATTTCTAGTCGATATCTCTCGACCTCCCGCACAAGCTCAGGCTCCTTCCCCCCCAGCGAGGTGACATTCCACGTCCCTAGAGCCACCCTAAGCATCCGGGGATCGGGCCGCTGAGGTCTCCACCTTCGTCCGCCGCCCAATCCTCTTTGCACCGGTACCAGAATATAAAATTTATAATCTTTCTGAAGAAATATGTGAAATTTTATATGAATATTAGGTATTTTAGTTTAATCAAAGTGTTTCCTCACAATACAAACTAATTTTACTTGGCTAGCTAGCTATTATTTTGGCATGTAAATTCATAATGAGCTTATATTTTAATGCAGGACTTAATGATCAATCATAGCACTTTAATCTTGTAACAGAAAAATGCCTATTAAGATTAACTGTTAATGTAAACCTGGTGGAGTATAAACTCTTCATTACTGTGCATTAAATAATGAAAAATGCTGACAGCTGTAGTAGGAGAGCCCATAGCTCAAGGTGGTCCGGTCACACATAATCTTCTGACTTCTTCTACTTCACCGTCTCCTTATTCTGTTTTAGATTTTTAAATTACATGAATACTAAATAAACAAGAAGAAGACAGAATAAAAGACAGAAAACAGCAAAGGTAAAACGGAGAAACAGTTCCATTACCTAAAATAATAAAAGCCCAATAAGGTTAAGAGCAGCTCACACTGGGTCAAAGGCCAAGGAATAAAAGCCTGACATGTAGTGGTATCATTCCACACTTTTGAGCCTACAACGGAGAAGACTCTGTCACCTCTGAGCTTGTACCGTGTGGAGGCATCAATAAAAGCACCTGCTGACCTCAGGGAGCGCTGACGGACATATGGCTGCAGCAGATCAGAGAGATAAGAGCATGCAGAACAGTTAATACATTTAGAAACATACAAAAGGATTTAAAAATGTTTACAGATGTGAACCGGAAGCCAGCGAAGGGATGTCCTAAACTGGAGAAATGTGCTCTCTTTTTCCTGTACCAGTTAAAACTGAAGCATTTTGAACCAATTGCAAACGTGCACTGGCGGTCAGATTGACTCCACAAAGAAGGGAGGAGTGAATGCTGCAAGTCACTGACTGGATGCAATCTGCTGGGTTTCCTTAGATAGAAAAACTTTTTGTCCAATTTGAATAAAAATCTAACTCCGACTGCACTGTTCAATGATTAGGATTAATTGGAATGTATGAACCTGACTGTTGCGAAGAAACTTGAGACGACATGTGTTGTGAATTGGCGCTGTATAAATAAAACTGAATTGAATTGAATTAAAAATTGAAAAGAAGTGAATTGCAGTAGTCAAGCCTGGATGTAATAAAAGAATGTATCACTTTCTCAAGGTTTTTAGTAGGCTTCCATTGTAATAGTCCCCTCTACTGTAAAAAGTAGGATTTAAAGATTAAGTTTACATGACCATTTAGTTTAATGAAAGGGTCCATTTTCACTCCCAGATTAGTGACAATCTGTTTCTAAAACAGGGCCAGAGAGGAATAATTTATGCAGAGGTTCCCATTTGTGAAACTGGATGGAAACAGCATGACTTCAGTCTTCTTCTCATTAAAATGCATGATTTTTAAAGCCCTCCAATTCCTGATGTCGACTAGGCAATCAAGGAGAGGTTGGTTAGAGCCTGCACCAGAGTGTTTCAGAGGGAAATAAATTTGACAGTCACTGGCATAGAAATGAAAATGGATGTTGAAGTCAGGATCTGCCGTTTTGGGTTTTTTGTTAGTTTAATTTTTCTCTGTCAGGTGTTTTTCTGTTTCTTCTAGTTTAGTTGTTTACTTAAGTTAAGTTCTCACTGCCTAGATTTTTGTGTTCATGTGTTTCCCTGTAGATGTATTTTTCTCAGGGTGTTGTTATTTCAGTTCAGTTCTCCTTTGTTCAGTCTCTCATGTTTATTTCCTTTCTGTTAGGTCATTATCTGTCACTGACCCCAGGCTGCAGTGTTCCACATTGCACTTCCCTCTGTTTAAAAACTCACTGATTCTCATCGTCACTTGCTGGTTTTTCCCGTTTACTACCTTCTTGTCCCTGCTGATTATCCGCGTCTTCTTTTTGTTAACCCATGTAAGTTTTTGGAAACACTTTCATTAAAAGAAGAACCTTTTCCTCATCATGCTGCTGCCCAGTGTTTGTCTGCATCCCTCACAACCTCAAACCTTGAGAGTCATGTTTACACAAAATAGCACTTAGAGGCAACAGGTACAAAGAAAAAAGAAGAGGTCCAAGAAGGGAGCCTTGTGGAGCCAAGAAGTCTTTGTTGTATTTGGAAGGACAATAAATCACTGCAGACGACAGCGTGGGATAATGACTCAGTTCAAAAAGACTCATTTAGATACTGGACTCAAGAACTGGGATGATAGCGGTTTACAGCCAAAGCTTTAAATGTTGTGACTAATCCATCATGGCGGAAAATTAAAACACCGACAGTCAGTTGGCCATTACCGATGAAGAGTTGGTCAAGGTTTTAATGCCCTGCCGGCTGCTGGCCAATTATTTGTTTTGTTTTTGTTTTTTGGTACTCTGATAAATAATACATTTACTATAAATAAGTGTAAATATCTGATATGAGTTTCCCTGATGACAAAATAGAAATGAGTTAGTCTTTATCATTGTTTAGTAGATTAGTAGTAAATGATTTAGGCAATTGTAAAGCAACAACTCTGGCCAGATGCAGGTTGGTAAACAAATAAATATTAAATGATTATAAAATGCTTTCTTACTTATGTATCCAGTGCAAACTAAGGAAATAATGGATTGAATTCATGAACTTCATAACTCTAAAGCTGCTCATCATCTTCTGTTATTTGTCAGTTGAGCCAGGAAATAATTTATTAGCCAGTAGTCCTCTAGTCTTCTGAAGGTCAAAAGGTTTTCCATTTTTAGAGGACAACCAGCACATGAAACCGTCCATGGTGCCGCTGATAATTCTGGGATCAGGTCCTGCACAGACCAGCTTAGCTGATGGTACAGAGGGAAGTCCTGGTGGAGCTCTGTTGGCTCCACAGATGTGTTGTCCCAGTTGAACCTGCTGGGCGTTAAGGTTGTTCTTGGGGTTCTGACTGTTTTTGTTGTTGTGTTTCAGGCCTGAGGGGAGCGCTGCTTCAGTCTGATGTAAACCTACAGCCTTCAAATTTTGAATCTCACTGGATTGTCATGAGAACCTGGTCGAGGTAGATGTGGAGGAGCGTAACTTCAGGAGAAAAAAATGAAGAAGTCAATGTACTTCCTGTCTAGCTGACTCTGCTACCCACCATGTCTCCCCTCTGCTGGCTCCCCCAGCTCTTCATCCTCCTCCTCATCATCTCTCTGCCTCTGTGCTCCTGTCAACTCAGCAGTCCATTCGACACCTGTAGCTCTTTGCCTGGCTTGGAGGCGGGGCCACGATGGCAGTTCTCCCCATGTCAGCCCCCTCCCACCAACATGAAGGAGTTCATGCAGATCAGAGTGGATCCCCCCGGGATCACCTGTGGAAACCCACCTGAGAGGTTCTGCACATTGGTCAGTGTGATACTCAAATACACTCAGACACACCTATAAAAAATGCTGTAAACAAAGAATGCTTTCAAAAATATAAATGATGATTTTATCAATTTACAAAATGCTAAGTGAGCAAACCCAAACATACAGCCAAAGTCATGAAGAACTATCTTCAGCGTAAAGAGGAACAAGACTTACTGGGAGTGATGGTCTGGCCCCACAGAGCCCTGATCTCAACATCATGGAGTGTCTGGGATTATATGAAGATACAGAAGGATGTGAGGAAGCCTCCATCCACAGAAGATCTGTGGTTAGTTCTCCAAGATGTTTGGAGCAACCTACCAGCCGAGTTCCTTCAAAAACTGTGTGCAAGTTTACCTAGAAGAAATGATGCTGTTCTGAAGGCAAAGGGTGGTCACACCAAATATTGATTTGATTTAGATTTCTCTTTTGTTCATTCACTGCATTTTCATTGCATTTTGTTGATTGATGGAAATAAATGATTAAAATTTTCATTTCTGAAAGCTTTCTTTGTTTACAGCATTTTTTCACACCTGCCTAAAGCTTTTGCACAGTACTGTATATACAACCTGAGGGAAGAAACTGTCTCCGTGGCGGATGTATCGACTTCCTAATGATAACCCTAAGCCGTTAATGATGCTTTTAAACTCTTGTTTGTTTTTACAACAATTAATGGCCTTGCACGGCCTTATTTGCCTGAATTACTAAGCGTTGGTCTTCGAGGTATCTGAATCAGTTTTTATTAGATATACAGGACAATGTCAAAACACAGGGGTAATTGGGTTTCTCTGTGGCAGCACCCAGACTCTGGAACCAGCTCCTCCTGAATCTACGTTCCACCACTGATCTAAGGCTTGTTACATCAAATCTCATATATTCAGGATGGCTTTGAATAGCAAGTAGGGCTGCAACACAATATTCTTGTTTTTTAAACTTTTTTGTCTGTTCTTGTGGTTTCTATGCTATTTTTTATTTATCACTTTATGTTTTTTCAGAGTTTTTAATTGTAAAGCAATTTTGGCGCCTTAATTGGCTGTTGTTACGATCCCGGCTCAAGTTAGGGCAGTGGTTCCCAAATTGTTTCTCCTGGGCCCCCCTTTGATTTATAGGCAAATGTTGCTGCCCCCCTGCCCAGCACACATCGACCCTCCAACCAGACACACACGTATTTTGTTTTCAAACTCTATTGCAATTTATTTCACAACTCAGTAAACTGTAGTAAATTACAGGTTGCAATAAAATAAACTACAGAGTCATTTAAGTAACAAAACAACAAACCATCTTTTACTGTGTAAACATTTCAAATTTAATTTTTTACAGTATAACAATATTCAACATTGCTATTAACCTGTTTTTCAAAACTGTGTAAAATGGGTCTAAAACATGAACAACTCTCGAAGAGGAAAAATAAGGTTTCTTGTGAAAACAATATCTTTCATCTTCATATCTTTTTAGTGACTGGTGTGAACCTGCTTATTGCTGCAGATCTTCTCAAATCTGGGTTGCAATTGTGAGACTGCCACTCGAAGTTCGTTTTCAACGTCCAGCTTTGATCTGTATTTTGTCTTGATTGAGGCCACTGCAGAAAAACCTATCTCACAAAGGTAGGAAGTAAGGCCAGGGCACTCTTACCTAGCAGTGGATAATCTTTCTCCACTCCAATCCAAAATGCAGACAGTCCCAGTGTAGCTGCATTGTTCAATTAGATGTGACATCAATGAACTGTTCCTCCTCTGATGTGCTGACGTTTGTAGGTAGTTTTGCACTGAAAGGATCACGGATCCAGTCATATTCTTTGGAATCCTACACCAGGAAATATCTCAGGAGAAATTTCTGAAGGGCAGAGATGTGTGCTTGCATGCATGAGATCACTGTGTTCTGCAGCTTGTTGTCTTCAGTGAATTATTTCAAGATATGATTCGTCATATTTTCTAACCTTTGACTTGGAAGGAAGTTGTTTTGGAAGCAAAACAGTTTTTCAGTTATTTATACTGTGCCCCCCCTGCAATGGCGCTGATCCCCCCCTAGGGGGCGCGCCCCCCATTTTGGGAACCTCTGAGTTAGGGGAAGAAGGGGGAATAACATTTACAATCAGATGTTGAAAGGCTTAAAATTCAATGATTTATTGTTTGGTTTTCAGCTGCTGCAGACAGCATCAACACCAGAAAAAGAGAAACAAACTGACAAGTCATTTCAGAACCGCACTAGCAGATCGAGACAATCTAGTAACACATTCCACTTTTGTCACTCTTACGAAGTGTTACAACAAGGCAAAGCCTCCAAAAACATTGAAAGGATAAACCACCCAGAAAAGAGGCAAGCTGCTCAAACAAGTACAGCTGCCCTGGTTGTGAGGGAAAGCTGGCTTAAATGTGACAGAAAACAAAGGAAGACAAAACAAAAGAAAAAGGCCAGTGGCCATAACACCTGTGTAAAGGGCATTGTAAATAATTGATTGATTGACTGATTGGACAGAAGATGCTCAGGGGATACAGGATCTGCCAATATATTAGCTGTCCACTTCCTGACTCAAGACCTATACAGGTCCTTGATGGAGGGGTGATAAACATCATAGATCTTCACTGCAGACATGATGGGATGTCAGGGCGACAGGTCTGTATTCATTTAACCCTATGATGGTTTCATGGGGACCAGGATGATGGTGGAGGGTTTTAAGCATGAGCTGCCAGGTTATGGAGCTTGCCTGATCTTCTGAGAAGGGTATAACTGCAGGATGTAAGTGGGAGGTCCGACATTGTGTGCGTGTTGTTTGATTGGTTTGTTGATTTGACCTGTTCAATACTTATTTTTTTCCTTCCATATTTTTCAGTCTCGCTCCCTAAGGGATGGGTTAAATGCAGAGGACAATTTCTCCACTGTGGGATTGTCACACTGGGAGGTGTTGGTGTGGAAAAGAAAACATTACTCTGGCTTTGCAGTACAGTAAACAAAGCTGATTTTGTTTAATTTTCATGCCATCACAATGCTTCTCAAAATGACAGACCTTAAGTCAGTCCCCTACTACGTCCACCAGTCTTCTAATATACATTCCAGACCCCACCCTAATTCAAAACAGCCAATCATCTCCGTCTTCCAGACCAGGAAAAGAAACAAAGAAGTTAATTTTCAAATAGATATTGAAGACATTAACAATTCTTTATCAATAATAAAACATTTAGCAAACATGGTATGTGTACAGATACATATTTTACAAGTCAAATAATTTTTTTTAATTACTTTGACTTTCTACACAATTTCAACCAATCAAACTCCTGCTCTCATCAGCTCACTTCCTATATAAGAGCTGGGTTTGAGGCAGGCCTCCTCTTTAGCTGAACTCCGGATGGCTGCCACAGAAGACACACCCACATGGTAAACAAACAATTCAACAGCATATGAATACACAATGTTTGCAATTAATCCCAAACTGGAACTAATGTAAAGAGGTTAAAGAAGAACTTAGTGCTTCTTAACATTTACTAATTTCTTTCCCCTCTGGTTGACAAATCTCAGGCAAATGAGAAAGGTAGTCAGCAAAAAGGTTTTTCTTACCTGGACAATGTTGTATGGTGAACTGGTATGGCTGGAGGGCGAGGCACCAACGTAATATTCGGGCATTCTGATGCTGCTTGGAGTGCATCCATGTCAATGGTATGTGATCAGTTTGTAGAATAAACTCTCTTCCAAAGAGATAATATTTTAAAAACTCCAAAGCCCACTTTATTGCCAGTCCTTCTTTTTCTACTGTAGAGTACTTTTTCTCTTGGTAAAAGAGCTTCTTACTCAAGAAAAGGACAGGCATTTCTTCACCAGCCTGTCCCTGAGCCAATACTGCTCCAAATCCAACATTTGAAGCATCCACTTATACGACAAAAGGCTTGGTAAAGTCAGGAGCTTGACATATCTGATTCTTTAAGGTTTGAAAAGCATGTTCACAGTCATCATTCCACATGATCTTAGAAGTAGATTTTTTGTTAACTCAGTCAGACTAGCTGCCAAAGTTGAGAAATGGGGAATACATCTTCTATACCATCCAATTAAACCCAAAAATGACCTCACTTGCTTCTTTGCTTTGGGTCTGGGGATTGCTTGTATAGCTTTTATCTTTTCAACTTGTGGCTTTATTTGTCCATGTCCAACAAGTTATCCCAGGTATTTCACTACTTCTTGTGCCCAGGCACACTTGTTCAAGTTCAGGGTCAAGCCAGCATTCTGGATCTTTGCCATCACAACCCTTTAGGTGTTGTATGTGATCCTCCCAAGACTCACTGTAAATCACAACATCATCCAGGTAGGCAGCAGCAAACTTTGAGTGGTCACTAAGGATAATATCCATTAACCTTTGAAAGGTAGCTGGTGCCCTATGAAGACCAAATGGTACCACCATATAATGAAATAAGCCCATTCCTGGAATCTGAAATGCTTTGTATTCTTTACAGGATGGATCTAATGGCACTTGCCAATAACCCTTACATAAATCTAAGGTTGTGATGTATTTGGCCATTCCTAGTCTTTCCAGTAGCTCATCAATGTGTGGCATGGGATAAGAATCGAAACAGGAAATGCTGTTTAACTTTCTCAAATCTGAACAAAATCGAAGTTGAGTTGAGTTTTTCTTAGGAACAAGCACAATGGGATTTGGCCACTCACTTCTTGATGGTTCTATCACTCCCATTTCCAGCATTGTCTGGACCTCCTTTTTCAAGGGTTCCATCATTCGTTCAGGAATCCTGTAAGGTTTAAGATGAACAGGTTTTGAATCTTTCAAAGTTATTTTGTGAGTTATAACATCAGTTCGCCCAGGTGCATCTGCAAAGAGAGATGGAAAAGATTGTTTAACCTCAGTCAGCTGATGCCACTGATCTTCAGTCAGATACTCAGGAGCATCTTCGGATTTGGCCACCTCTCTAGATGGACATATCTCATCTTCTCCAACTTCCAAAACGCCACTGTCCTCAGGCAGAACATCTTGTACCATCAGGATGTGCTTCACACTTGTTTCTGAAAGATTTCTCTCATGATACTCCTTTAGCAGGTTTACATGGAGCAGTTGCTTTGATTTGCGTTTGTCTGGACAGATGATTTCATATGTTACTGGACCTGTTCTTCTAGCCACTGTGTAGGGTCCTTGCCATTTGCCTAACAATTTATTTGGTACAGTTGGCAAAAGTATTTAAACTTTCTGTCCAATCTTCAGCTCTCTTTCACGGGCATGTTTATCATACCATACCGTTTGCTTGTGTTGTGCCTTCTGCATATGGTCTTTAACTTTTTCTCTGTACATTTCCAGTTTGTCTCTCATTTGCAGTATGTAGGAGACGAGGTTTGTTGTTGGCAAAGCCCATTCAGTGGATCCAGGTGCCACTCCAGCCACCCAGTATGTCCAAAGGGCCTCTAACCTGTCTTCCATAGAGTAGCTCAAAAGGAGAAAAACCAGTTGAAACCTGTGGTACGTCTCTGTATGCAAACAAAAGAAAAGGCAACCACTAAGCCCACGTTTTGCCAGGGTCATCAATAAACTTTCTCAACATTTGCTTTAATGTACCATTGGAACGTTCCACCAAACCATCTGTTTCAGGATGGTATGGAGTAGTACGAATGCCTTTTACACCAAGTTGGTCATAAAGAGTTTTCATTAATTGTAACAAAATTGGTACCTTGGTCTGTTAGAATCTCCTTTGGAATGCCAACTCTGGAAAAAAGGTCTACTAAACACCAAACAATGTGTTTGACCTGTAGAGAACGTAATGGATAGACATCTGGATATCTGGTTGCATAATCACAGAAGACTAATGCATACTTATGCCCAACACTGCTCTTCAATAATGTCCATAGGCATTCTCTCATAGGGCACAGACATTATTGGCAAAGTTTGCAATTGGGCTCTGTCTGAAACTTTGGTGGGAGCTACAAGCTGATATTCATGACATGTTTTGCAATAGTCAATCACATCTGTGTATAATCCTGGCCAATAAAAACGTTGAGCCTGTCC
Organism: Girardinichthys multiradiatus; assembly: GCF_021462225.1. NCBI lineage: Eukaryota > Metazoa > Chordata > Actinopteri > Cyprinodontiformes > Goodeidae > Girardinichthys > Girardinichthys multiradiatus. Next base: position 53,440,662 of record NC_061805.1, on the reverse strand, counting down.
TAGGTGACAGGCATCATTACGGATGGTGTTGAAGGCCGAGCTGAAGTCTACAAACAGGATCCTGGCGTACGTCCCTGGGTGGTCGAGGTGTCGCAGGATGAAGTGTAGACCTAAGTTAACAGCATCATCTACCGACCTGTTTGCTCGGTAAGCAAACTGCAGGGGGTCCAGCAGGGGGCCTGTGATGTCTTTCAGGTGCTTCAACACCAGCCGCTCAAAGGATTTCATGACCACAGACATCAGGGCTACAGGCCTGTAGTCATTTAATCCTACGATGGTGGGTTTCTTGGGCACTGGGATGATGGTGGATCGTTTGAGGCAGGAGGGGACCTCACATTTCTCCAGTGATTTGTTGAAGATCCTTGTGAAGATCGGAGCAAGTTGATGTGCGCAGGCTTTCAGACATGATGGGGAGACGTTATCAGGTCCTCCAGCTTTCTTTGTTTTCATGCGCTGAAAGAGTCTGTTTACATCTTCCTCGGAGATCTTTTGTGCAGGCAGAGGATCTGAAGGTAGGGGGTCGGATGCTTTATGGTAGGAATTTGTTCCTGAATGGGATGTACTGTAGAGGAGATGATTTGAGGTGTGAATGGCTTCTTGTCATGTCTGCAGTAGAAGCCATTCAGACGGTTGGCCAGGAGACGACTCTGTTCAGGATGGGTGGAGGGGCTCCTATAGGCAGTCAGGTTTCTCAGACCAGTCCATACACCTGAAGTGTCACCAGTAGAAAGGTTGTTCTTCAGCTTCTCACTGTAGCTTCTCTTAGCTGCTTTGATCTCCTTTGTTATAGTTTGTTCCTGGCCTGCCTGTACCGCGCCCAATCTCCACTGCTGTGAGCTTCTTCCTATTCCCTGCGCAGATTCCTGAGGTGTGGAGTAAACCATGGCTTGTTGTTCCCAAAGGTGCAGAAGGTCTTGGTCTGCACACTAGAGGCTGACATTTTTTCGGGAGTCCCACGGGTCACGGGATTCCCACGGGAAACCCGCGGGACGGGAGACAGCGTCAGTAAAGATCCCGTGATTGGGACGGTACAGGATAAAAAATGAACTGGAGCAGACGGGAGCGGGAGCTAACCAATAGGAGGGAAAATAAACTAGGATCAATTGTCCTTGGAAATGTAAACTGAGACTTTGTTACAAACTTTAAGAAAAAAAAACTTGGATCGACGCCGCCATTGTGTAGTTTTTTTCCAAGAAGCCTAAACTATAATGTGCGTCAAACGAACTACACGACCCACAAGCCAACAGTGCTTCTGATCGATGTTTTCCACCTGCGTTCAGAATGGAGGGAGCAAACGCAGGTGGAGAACTGGACCTGGTAAAATTGGATTTGTAACGTAAAGTCAGAAATAAGGACTTATCTATTAAACTCATAGAGCTGACAGGAAAGTCACAAATATTACCGAACTTCAGGAGAGTTGAATGCAGCGCTGTTAACACGCAGTCTGCTGCTTGTAAAACGTGTTTAGTTGTAATCAAGTTCACCAGTGATTGAGGGACACTTGTAAAACAGATTCTGGATTAAATCAGTCCTGCTTCTCTTCATTCATCAAATCAAAAGTACCATCATGTGTCAAGTCTCATCTGACCAACAAAACTGCTGCATGTGCTCTAAAGATTTAAGAGGTAAGGTACGGAAGCCCGTGAGGGGACATGGGGAAATGTATTACTTTTGCGTCTCCACGCAATACTTTTGCGTTCGGCATTTTGGAGCAAGAGCACAGATGACAAACTGCTCATAAAACAAACACTGATATGTCATTGATATGGTTTATTTGTCATATGCAGGTTAACACGCAGTAAACAATGCGATAAAATGCTTAGGATAAGAAGAACCGTTCAAATCACGATAAAAACAAAAACACTAATGGCGTACAAAAAAAAAGTACACATCATGCAGCAGTAATAAGGAAATAAAGTGTCACAGATGTGGTTTCGTGCAGCATTATTGTTCAGTAGTTTGTTTGACAGCTTGTGGATAAAAACTGTCTTTTAGTCTGATTGAAGATAATTTTATTTAATGCTGATTTCAAAATAAAACTCAATAAATCTCAAAACGGGTGTAGTGTTTGTTTCATTTTTGCAGTTATCTGGTTTGGAAACTATCCCACAAAGTATTGCGATATAACGCAAAGACTATTGCGTGAGAACACAAAAAAGAAAAAAATCCCCCTTGTCCCCTCGTGGACCTCATAGAAAGGCTTCATCAAGGGAAGATATTAAATAAATATGTTGTGAAATAGAAAAAAATTGAATGCACCATTAAATGTACAATTTATTTAATACATCATTAAATATTAAGTGTACCACTAATTACGTCATGTTGTCTTTAAAATTATACTTAATTATTCAGTGGCATATTTAATTGCATAATAGTTCATTTCATGATATAATGGTACATTTATTGTTTCTAATGATGTATTAAATAAATAAATGGTACCTTTAATTTAATGGTACATTTAATGTTACATTTCTTTCATGTTACATTTACTTCACTTATGGGACATTAACAACATTTATTTATTTAATGATGATTTTATTGTATTAATTTTGTCCAGTTTGACCCTCCATTCTTGATGCCTGTATAGGAGGTCATGTCAGAATTTAAATCAGGTGTTCTGGATCAGACAAACATCTAAAACTAGCAGGGAAGGGGTCCCTGAGGACCAGGGCTGTGAACCATTGAGGTACAGTTTCTAAATTATGAAGGTAATGCCTTTTTGTCCTTTTGTTCACCAAGTACAGTTCTCTTACTAGGTGCATTTTTCTTTCGTTTCAGCAACTTGAAACATAAAAGTGATGTCATTGTTCAAAGGAAACAATCACTTAATAAATAAGTAAAATACAACTATGTACATTTTGTTTATTCAACTAAGATAGACATGGTCTGTTTCCTTGTTTGATATTTTATTATTTCTTCATTATTATTCTTTTTACTTTAACTGGCCTTTACTACAGCTAAAAACAGGGACCTAACTGGTCCTTCAAAGAAAGAAATTGCCAAAAGACTAAATGAAGAAAACAAAAATGGGAGAGGCACAGGAGTGGGAGTCGTTCTGAATGGGAGCGGGATGGGAGTCAATTTACCAGGAGTGGGACGGGACAGGATTTGTTTCGTTATGCTGGCCTGGGATTGGGATGGGACAAGACATTTTTCTGTGGGAGCGGGATGGGACAGGAGAGAAAATCCACTCCCGTGTCACCCTCTACTGCACACACATGTCCTCACAGAAACTGATGTATGATGTCACCACATCAGTTAGTTGGTTTAAGTCAGTGGCTGAAGTTTCAAAAACAGTCCAGTCTGTGCATTCAAAGCAGGCCTGTAGCATCTGCTTTGATTCCTCAGTCCACTTCTTAACAGTGTGAACCTTGGGTTTGGAAGCTCTTAGTCTCTGTCTGTAGGTTGGGATGAGATGGATTAGATAATGATCTGAAAAACCCAGAGCAGCCCTGGTAACAGCATGATATGAGTCCTTTAAAGCTGTGTAACAATGGTCCAGTGTGTTTTTGTCTCTGGTGGGACACTTAATATGCTGTCTGTATTTGGGGAGTTCATTTGAGAGGTTTGCTCTGTTAAAATCTCCCAGGATTATGATGAAAGAGTCCGTGTATTTTTTCTCCAGGTCTGTAATCAGCTCAGCAAGATGTTTTTCAGCAGCAGAAGTGCAGCCATGCGGTGGAAAATATGAGCCGATTATTATAAACCAGGAAAACTCTCTCAGTGAATAAAACGGTTTACAGATTATGGAAAATGACTCCAGATCAGGACTACATGTTTTTCCAGCACTTTTACGTCTCTGCACCAACCTTCATTTATATAAAAGCAGATTCCACCTCCTCGCTTCTTCCCCAATAGCTCCGCGCTGCGATCCGCTCTGAGCAGCTGGAAGTCCGGCAACAGCTGCCGCGGTCCGGGATGTTTTCACTCAGCCATGTCTCGGTGAAGCAGAGAACCGCTGATCCGTGGAGGTCCGTGTTTTTACTGGTGAGAAGAAGCAGCTCATCCATATTGTTGTTGAAAGAGCGGACATTTGCCAGGTGGATTGAAGGCAGTGGTGTGCGAAGTCCTCTTTTGCGGAGCTTTACCAGCGCGCCAGCACGCTTTCCCCTCCGCCGTTTTCGGCGCAAAATCCCATATAGAGCCGCAGCTCCACTCGCCAGGAGCTCAGGGAACCTCGGGTCAATGAAAGATGGTGAAAAAAAACCAAGAGAGGACTCTCTGATGTTGAGAAGTTCCTCTCTACTGAATGAGACCACAGGATTGTGGCCCGACACCACAGAACTGTGACTCGAAAAACATAAAAACACACAAACTACAAAAACAAATAGAGAGCCAAGCTCCGAGGCTGCCATCGTCGGCGTCATCTTGAATCTTCAAAGGAGTGTCTAGGGCCAGGTGCCCACGGACTTGTAAAACAGTGGGACCGAATTCTCCAGAAGGAGGACCTCCTGTACTGGGACAGTTGGAGACCAGATGGTGTTGAAGAGGTTCTTCAGCTCCTTCTCCCAGAGAGTTTAATGTCAGAGGTGTTGCAGGAGCTTCATCAATGTCATGGCCACCAAGGGATCGTGAAGATGACTGATGTGGTGAAGCAGAAGTATTTCTGGCCAGGGGTGGATAAAGATGTAAAGGACTGGTGCCAGCAGTGTGAGAGGTGTACCCTTGTTAAGAACACCCAGCCAAGAGTCCGAGCTCCTATGGGTTACCTTTTTTGCTTCAAGACCAAATCAGCTGCTGGCCATTGATTTTACACTGTTGAAGCCAGCCCGTAATGGCAGGGAGCTTGTGATGGATGTGTTTTCGAAGTTCACTCAAGCCATCCCCACTCGTGATCAGAAGGCAGCTACAGTGGCAAAGGTCCTGGTTTGTGAGTGGTTTTACCGTTTTGGAGTGCCGGCTCGTATCCACTCTGACCAGGGGAGGAACTTTCAGAGTGTCCTGGTGCAACAGTTGTGTGAGTTGTATGGATTTCAGAAAAGTCATACTACGCCCTACCATCCGCAAGGGAATGGGCAATGTGAACGTTTTAATAGAACTACAGGGGTTGGACAATGAAACTGAAACACCTGGTTTTAGACCACAATAATTTATTAGTATGGTGTAGGGCCTCCTTTTGTGGCCAATACAGCGTCAATTCGTCTTGGGAATGACATATACAAGTCCTGCACAGTGGTCAGAGGGATTTTAAGCCATTCTTCTTGCAGGATAGTGACCAGGTCACTACGTGATACTGGTGGAGGAAAACGTTTCCTGACTCGCTCCTCCAAAACACCCCAAAGTGGCTCAATAATATTTAGATCTGGTGACTGTGCAGGCCATGGGAGATGTTCAACTTCACTTTCATGTTCATCAAACCAATCTTTCAGCAGTCTTGCTGTGTGTATTGGTGCATTGTCATCCTGATACACGGCACCGCCTTCAGGATACAATGTTTGAACCATTGGATGCACATGGTCCTCAAGAATGATTCGGTAGTCCTTGGCAGTGACGCGCCCATCTAGCACAAGTATTGGGCCAAGGGAATGTCATGATATGGCAGCCCAAACCATCACTGATCCACCCCCATGCTTCACTCTGGGCATGCAACAGTCTGGGTGGTACGCTTCTTTGGGGCTTCTCCACACCGTAACTCTCCCAGATGTGGGGAAATCAGTAAAGGTGGACTCATCAGAGAACAATACATGTTTCACATTGTCCACAGCCCAAAATTTGTGCTCCTTGCACCATTGAAACCAACATTTGGCGTTGGCATGAGTGACCAAAGGTTTGGCTATAGCAGCCCAGCCGTGTATATTGACCCTGTGGAGCTCCCGACGGACAGTTCTGGTGGAAACAGGAGAGTTGAGGTGCACATTTAATTCTGCCGTGATTTGGGCAGCTGTGGTTTTATGTTTTTTGGATACAATCCGGGTTAGCACCCGAACATCCCTTTCAGACAGCTTCCTCTTGCGTCCACAGTTAATCCTGTTGGATGTGGTTCGTCCTTCTTGGTGGTATGCTGACATTACCCTGGATACCGTGGCTCTTGATACATCACAAAGACTTGCTGTCTTGGTCACAGATGCGCCAGCAAGACGTGCACCAACAATTTGTCCTCTTTTGAACTCTGGTATGTCACCCATAATGTTGTGTTCATTTCAATATTTTGAACAAAACTGTGCTCTTACCCTGCTAATTGAACCTTCACACTCTGCTCTTACTGGTGCAATGTGCAATCAATGAAGACTGGCTACCTGGCTGGTCCAATTTAGCCATGAAACCTCCCACACTAAAATGACAGGTGTTTCATTGTCAGTTTCATTCTCCAACCCCTGTATGTTCAACCGGCTTCGGTCCCTGGCTCCAGATGAAAAATGAAATTGGCCAGAACACCTCCCACAGCTTGTCTTCCACTATAACATTTCTGTCCATCAGTCGACTGGTGAATCGCCTCACTTCCTCATCTTTGGACAAGACCCCCACCTGCCGGTGGATTTCCTGCTTGGCCATCTTCCAGAGCCTACTGCATTCAGAGTGTGCGATTGGGTGGCAGAACACAGGAGACGCTTAACTGTGGCCATTGACGTGGTTAGGGGCAGAATGGAGTTCTGTTTCATTCCTTCCTGACTGCCAATGGCAGTAAACAAAGTGGATATGTCTCCTCGCGCTCCGCGCAGGTCGGGATTAAATGTAAAGAATGTCACGCACGTGACACGTAGCCCACCTGGGCATGGTCTATAAGTAGCACGTGGAAGGCTACGTTCGGTCTCTTTGATCTTCTCGCTGTCAACCGTTGCGTGTTTCGCAGGTTGGTCGCTCCTATAAGTCCGTGTTTCGGTACTTATTGCAGGTCTAAGAGAGGTAAGCACACTGTTGGTGTGATTCGACGTCATCCTGCCTGTGACTTCTTCGTCGGAGTGCTCTTTGTAGCCCTCTAAGGCTGTGGTTGACATTTCTCTGTTTCTGTGTTAGCAGAACTCTAGTAGCCGGAAGCTTGATGCTGGCGCTTCTTTTCCCCTGTTGAGACTGGGTGGGGAGGAGCAGATAGCTGCCGTTTTCAAGTGAGTGGAAGCTGGATGTTCTGACTGCGTTCTGTGCTGCACAGTTCTTGCTCAGATTGCCAGGCTCGTATCTGTATTGAGAAGCAGTGGATTAAAAAGAGGCCTCTGATCGCGTTCTTCAGTTTTATTGAAGTCCTCGCTCAGTTGGCCTGGTGCCTGCCTGTATTTCCCACGTCTGTGAACGGGATGCTGGCGTGCGCTTCATGTGGGGCTCCTCTACAGGTAGAGGACGGACATGATCTGTGCCCCAAATGCCTGGGCGTGGGTTATCTCAGGGAAGTTCTGACGGACCCATGCTTGAACTGCAGCATTTTGCCGTTGCCTGTTAGAGAAAACAGGCTACGTCAGGTGGAGAATCTCCTCTTCGCGGACGAGCTGCCACCCTCAGGGATGCCTCAACCATGTTCCGGGAGGCGGAGGGATGCGCCAGCGGAAAAATGCCGCAGCCCACGGAGGAAGAGGCCTCGGCTGGAGCGCCCATCTCGGCTGGAAGTGGACTCTTTGAGGGCCGAGGTGGAGCAGCTCAAGGCTCTACTCAAGGCCCCAGAACCCACGCCTGCCTTCCAAGCAGCAGCAGCTTGGGAGTCGGGGGAGAACCTGGAAGATGATGGATTCTCTGTGAGGGCCTCCAATTCAGAGTTCCAGTCCCTCGAGGACCAGCGGACCCCTTCCCAGACCCTCGGGATCGGGAGGGGGATCCCCCGCGTATAGGAGGAAATGATGGCTCAGGTAATTCCCTTAGGAGTACAGTTAGCTCTGGCCCAGGGGAGGAGCCATGCCCGCTACGGGCAATTATTTTGGCAGCCTTGGCCAAGGTTGACCTGGACGATGCACCCGTGGCCCGGCCAACAGGAAACCCGTTTTTTCGCCGGGCTCCGGCAGCCCCTCCGTTCGAGGAGCCACCGTCGTCGGCCTTCTTGGAAGAGCTTCAGCGCTGCTGGAGGGATCCTAGAAGCTTCTCCCACCATGGTCGGGACACACGGATCCTGGCGTGCATGCGCAATCCTGGGGATCATAGTCTGGACCGTATGCCCCCTGTGGATCACTGCATCGCATCACTGGTTCTTTCCCCAGATGAGGCGGTCAGGGAAAGGGCCCGCTGTCCAAGCGCCCAGTGTTGGGTGACGGACGACTTCTTGTGCCGTGCCTACGACATTGCGACTCGTATGGCACGTATTGGCAATTCCCTCTCTGTCCTCCTGTTGGCACAGTCCCAGATGCTGCAGCCGGGCATGGTGGGAGCAGCACTGGGCGACACAAATGACGCAGCTCTCCAGGCCTTTGGACTCATGTCCAGGGAACTCGGTCGCCTTTTGTCCACTCTGGTGGTCACCCGACGCCAGGTCTGGTTGGCACAGGCCCCAATCTCGGATGACTGTAGGCAGAGCTTGCGGAGGCTGCCAGTGATACCGGGCCAGCTGTTTGGACCGGAGGCCGAGAGGGCACTGGAGCGCCGTCAGCAGTCCAGCCAGGCCCCTGAAGCTTGGGGTGGTCGCAGCGGGGCCATGGGACCCCCTGCTCCGCAACCCAGGAAACGTGACATGCGGGAACCGCGGCGTCAGTTTCGAACCGCCACTCCCGCACAGTTTGCGCAGCGGAGCTGTGCTGTGGCAGGAGCTTGGCAGCAGCCCGGGGTGGAACAGGCCCCCATCGGGGGTCAGGGTGACTCCCGTCACAGATCCTGCATGAACTGTGATCTTGCTGCAGGAAATAAAGACTCTGCTGGACAAGGAGGCCATAGTGGTGGTCCCGCCACATTCGCTGGTTGACGGGTTTTACTCAACCTATTTCCTGATCCCAAAGAAGGACGGTTCCCTTCGGCCGGTGTTGGACCTGAGGGGGCTGAACCACTTTTTGAAGGTGCTGCCATTTCGGATGCTCCGCACCTGCGACGTTCTTCGGGTAATCAGTCCAGGCGAGGGGTTTACATCCGTGGACCTGAAGGACGCATACTTCCATGTCCCGATCCACCCAGGACACAGGAAGTATCTGCGAGTCACCTTCCACGGCATGGCTTACGAGTTTTCAGTCCTGCCGTTCGGCCTTCCCTTAGCCCCTCGGATTTTCACGAGGTGCATGAAGGCGGTCCTGAGCCCTCTGTGCCTGTCAGGATTAAAGATCCTGCCATATTTGGACGATTGGCTCATCTGTGCCCCCACCTCCGGCGGGGTGGATCGGGCGACGTCAAAGGTCCTGGCCCACGTCAGAGCACTGGGGATAGCAGTGAACTATCAGAAGAGTTCTCTCATCCCGGCCCAGCAGATGGTCTTTATCGGCATGGCCTTGGATTCAGTGGCCATGCTGGCTCAGCCGATCCCGGACAGGGTGGACAGGATTCAGTCCCTGCTCCAGTCTTTTTGGGTGGGGGCGGCACCCCCAGTCAAACTGTGGCTGAGACTGTTCTGGATGCTGGTGGTGGCCTCGGCTCTGACGCCTCTGGGGTTGCTTTATCTACGGCCCTTGCAGAGGTGGTTCAACAGCCTCCACATGGACCCCAGGTTGCACCGGCAGGTCAAGGTGCGGGTTACACCCGTCTGCACAGTGCTCCTCCGTCGCTGGCGGGACAGGGCATATCTGCAGGGTGGGGTCCCCCTCGGTATGGTCCCTGCAAGACGGGAGGTGGTGACTATGGAGGCCAGCTCCCCACTGGGGATGGACGCCCTAGCGAACGCATGGCCAGCCGGCCTGATGTATGCCTTTTCCCCGTTTCCGTTGCTTCTGCCCACTCTCCACAGAGTGAGGTCGTCGAGCCTGAAGGTTCTGTTGGTGGCCCCCGAGTGGCCCATGAGGGTCTGGTTCCCACTTCTCCTCAGTCTGCTGGACGGGGAGCCATGGTGGCTCCCGGTCAGGGCAGACCTGTTGTCTCAGTTGGAGGGGAAGGTTTGGCACCCATCTCCAGGCCATCTTCTCCTCACGGTGTGGCCGTTGAGGGGTGCTGGCAGCCCCTGACGGATCTGGAGTCCTCCATTCAGCGGACACTGCAGAATGCCAGAGCTCCGTCCACATTGAGGACTTATGCCCGTTGCTGGCAGCATTTTGCTGAGTGGTGCAGACGCAGAGAAGTTGACCCAATTTTGTGTTCCCTGCATAATATTTTGAGGTACCTGCAGGGTCTATTGGATGCCGGACGGGCAGCATCAACCCTGAAGGTGCACCTGGCTGCCATTTCAGCCGGCCACGACGTCGTGGATGGCAGACGAGAGGGGACACGCTATTGGGTGTCACAGTTTCTCCGGGGTGCAAGGAGGCTGCGCCCCCGTTATGGAGACCGGTGGCAGCATGGGACTTCCCACTGGTGTTGAAAGCCCTGAGTGGGCCACCTTTTGAGCCTATGGGTGCTGCCCCATTGAAACTGGTGTCTGTTAAGACTGCTTTTTTGTTGGCGGTAACAACAGCCAAGCGGGTCAGTGAGCTCCACGCACTTGCCATCACCCCTACCTGCCTGCGTTGGAAGGCAGGCGGGTCCGGAGTAATGCTGTGGCCGAACATAGCCTTTCTCCCTAAGGTTCTGCCCCCAGGCTACGTGAATACAGCCATTGAACTGGGGGCATACTGCCCTCCCCTGTTTCAATCTGAGGAACAGAGGCTGGCTAACACGCTGTGCCCGGTTCGGGAATTGCAGCTGTATAAGGTGGCTACAGGCGCTATTTGCCAGTCGGACTAGCTGTTTGTGTGCCATGGGGGACAGAACAGGGGGCGAGCCCTTTCTAAGCACAGGCTGTCGCATTGGGTCGTAGATGCTATTGCGCTGGCTTATGAGTCTGTGGGGGCAGCTGCCCCTTCTGGTGTTGTGTGCCATTCCACCAGGAGTGTGTCTACGTCCTGGGCGGCACTGAGGGGCATGCCGCTGGGCGATATCTGCGCGGCGGCGTCATGGGCAACACCGTGCACGTTTGCATGCTTCTACCGCCTCAATGTGGCACATGAGTCCGCACTGTCCTCGGCAATCCTGCCTCTGGCCCCTTCTACTAACTGAGAGGTGCGTGACTACTGCATTCCTCGTGACATTGCTGGCATAAGTCATCCACTTTGTTTACTGCCACTGGCAGTCAGGAAGGAATTCACAGAACCATAGTTACAGCGTAACTTCCGTTGGCAGCCCAGAGGAAAAAAGGTGAGGCATGACGAAAAGATCCGGTGTGAGCCACTTGAAGTTGGACAAAAGGTGTATCTGCGTGATGTTGGCCCAGGGCATAGAAAAATCAAAGATGCATGGGGGCCCACTGCGTACCAAGTTGTGTGAGCGCCCAGTTCAGGTGGTGTTGTCTATTCAATTGCTCCAGTTGATAAGCTTCACCTTGTAAGACAAATGCACCTTACATCTGTAAAACCTGTCATACCACCGCCTGATGCTTGCCTTGATGTCTGGCCACCGAATGTGCCTGATGAGGCCAGTGAGGAGGATGATGTGGAGTCTGGCTCTTGGTTGGTGTTACAAGAGGTGGTTAGCTATTCACACATATCTGTGGTACCAGAACTACCAGAAATGCCTCCAGTATGTATGCCTGCCGAAGTGTCACAAGCTTCGGCAGCTCCCCAGAGCAGTAGTATTGGCCCCAGGAAATCCACCCGTAAAACTGCTGCCAAGAACTCCAATCCCCATCACCTCCCAGCACCAGCCAGGACCAAAGGCAGTAAGGCTGCTGTTTCTCTGGTGCCGGCTGGCTACAGCTGTTTTTCGGCCTTGGTCATAGTCTCGGTTTATCAATGAGCCACCGATCCACGGAAGGGGGTAGGATGTAACCGGGTGGTTTATTAGTGTTAGAATGGTGTTTATGTAGACGTGGCTGTGAATTCCCACCCGTGTAAGGTCCATGAACACATCTATGCCCCGTTTGCCCGCCTCTGTTTTTGGGTTCCAGTGTTGTCTGGCTAGTTAGTTTATATAGGCCCCAGGTGTGCACGCTAAGCAGTTTGATTCTTTAGGGTTTTGGCGGTGTGGTTAGTTGCTGCACATGTGAATCTTTTGCTGGCTGAGTGCTGGCACCCTGCTCAACAAGTTTTGTGATGAGCCCTGGCTTACATGTGGGATATTTGTGCTGCTAGTAAGGATGTATGGGAGTGAACCGCAACTGCAGCTGTTCGCAGTTACCTGCTAGTGGGGGCTGCAACTGATTCAGATTGCTGCTGTTGCATGTTATGCTCTCACCTATTGGTCTTTAGAGGCTCTCCTGTTTGAACTCATCTGTTGAGAGGTGATTCAGAGTTCGTGCTAGGCTGAATGTTGCATTTTAGAACCCACTTCGTAGTGCAAGTCCCCTAGAACCAGCACTTTAGAACTCTTTAGGTTGCTACCAACCATAACTATACTTCATATAACATCTTTTTACAAATTTGCTGATTAATATGGTTCCACAGGACTTTGGTTTAGGCAATTTGGGATTTATTCTTTTTCTTTTTTTCTCTTCTTCTTCTTCTTGTTTATTTGGGTTTTGTTATTTGTATTATTAATTTGGTTTCTTGTGGTTTGTTTAAGCCCCAAAAGACTCCAGCTAATGATTGCCTGTGGTTGCTGGGTTTTAAATTGGAATAATCTATTTTAAATATTGTAAGGAATTGTGTTAGGTTTAAACACCAAACACTTTCACAATTCTGCACAAAGAAAGACACAGAGAAGTTAGTTCATTTTAACCTGCAGGTGAGAGTGTCTCAGAGGCTGCTCAGTTACAAGCCTCCACACCACACTCTGAAACAGCCCCTGCTCTCTCTGCCTTTTATTCATAAGAGAAGAGGCCCTGGTTACAGAATGTTCCAAGCACAAAACAGGGAGAGATGCACACTCATATTGATTAGAAACAGCTGCACTGACAGAATGTTCTAGAACATCCTGTCTCTATCTTGCAGCTCTTGTACATATAAGATATAATCACTCTGAACAGCAAGCTTCACTTCTATTAAAGTTAAAACATATATAATCATTAATTAACCCTAACATTTTCCTCCTCTTTATAAATGTTTTAAACACTTGATACATCAATCATTAACCTTTTCTTCTCAGATTTTCAGTTAAGACATCATGGTGTGTTTTATCTGTACATGTCATTAAAAAAGTAGCAGGAGGTCTTTAAGTTTACTGTATACAACTAATTGTCGTCAGGGTCAAGATACAGATCAGGGAAATGCAGAGAAGTCTCTTCTTCTTCCTGGTCATCATCATCATCATCACTGGCTCCTTCTGTCTCCTCAGGTCTCAGGAGGGCATACATCTCTGACATTTCTGTTTTGACTGGCTGAATAGCAGAGGTTATTATGCGAGTGCACAAAGCTCTTATACACGGAATACAGCAACATCCACACAATGTGAGAATAGCTGCAAAGACTGCTATTGACATAAGGATAGACAACACTAATTGTTTATATTTACCAAACATTTCTCCAAACCCATCCCACATTGTGGTGTCAACTCCAGAATGATCTTTCATTTTGCTGTTAAGTGACCTAAGGCCCTCCAGGGCCTTGGTGAGGCTCCCATCAGCTGCGGTGTTATTTGGAATAAATGTACAACATTGATGCCCAAATATTGAACATACTCCACCTTTTTCAGCTAAGAGCATATCGACAGCAATTCTATTTTGGAAAGCCATTAAAGAGGTAGCTGACAATTGTTCATGGATGGCTGAGAATCCTTCTTCAGTTTTATTTCCTAGTCGTTGCACATTGTAATGGATGTAATTTATTCTGTCAACATTTTTATTTATTGTGCACCACCAGCATATGGTGGATTCAAAACCTGCTGCTACTTGATCTGCTAACTTATATTCATCAGGAACTCCTCTTGGTATTCCTATGCTATCTATATAAGTAGGGTCGTCTTTACTCCATCCTGATCTTTTTTCTCTATTTTTCCAGGTGTGTGGAAATATGCTGGCTACTGTACCCAACAAATCTGCTACTGAGAGTGGAATAACAGACACGGGAAATATTAATGACACTGATGCACACAATCCAGTTGTGTTGTATGGCAACCTGTCATACAGTTTATCGTCTCCACACCACCACCAGATGTCGCTGCGTGCTTTAGGTTTAAAGCTGACACCTACTGCTATGATGGAGTGACATTGATCTTTATTGAGTCTGCTTATGTTTGATCCCACACCTGTTCGGTTTATACAGGAAAAATTTCCTGGAGCAACCTTATTTGAAAACATCGGTTTTTGTTTTTCGGCGGTAGTCAAAGGATAAATCTTATCCCACATAGTACAGTTTGTTGAGAGTCTTGTGCTGTTCATTACTTCTACTAAGCATTTTTCTGTCAACGTTGAGGGAACCACTTGTAGCAGGGGTCTGGCTCCCATGCATACTACACAATCTGTTTTTACTGCCTGGGCAGCCTGTTCTGCCATTAAGAGCCAGTTGTTATCTATTTTAGATATTCCTGTAGTTATTTTGAACCAGTCATCCGGGGTTACTGGTTCTGTCTTAAACTCCACTAATAGTTTTAGCCCCATATGCCATTTGTTTGTTGTGTTTTCAGGTGTGGCGGCATCATGCCGTATTACCGCAAGTGGCTTAGTAATGTTTTTAACGCATATTTGAATCTGCCAGTAATATTGGCCTTGGCTAGAATCTACATATGGTGCCGCCACAAAATCTGTACATCCCGTGTTGTTGGGGGAGATTACAGTCAAGGTTAGACCTCCTCCATCTTTTATCAGGGTCAATTGTCTTCTCCATTTAATTGCTGGACCTGTGGACCAATCAGACCAGTCCTGTCCTGTTTCTGCTACTAAGTATTTCCAACTCCACCATTGCACATCTCCATAGGTCAAATACCAATCCCATTTCTTATACATTGAGGCTTGTTCATTTGTGCCATCACGTGCTGTTCCAAGCGTTCCCCAGGGTATTTTTACTGTAGTGGTTTTCTGTACTGGTACACATAGTTTTGTGGTTCTGATGCTTACATCATTTGGGCAGGAATTAACATTTATTTGTCTTTTACTCAAATCTTTTCTTTCTTCGTAAAAACGTTCCCATAGTAAAATAGCTCCTACAATTACCACTGAGATTATTCCAGCTACTAGCACTATTTTCTTGTGTGTGGGGGTGTACATCTTACTTATAGATTGGAACCTTTCCTAAGCACCTTTAAACAGAGTTGTGGAGATCTTCACCGGTTTGAGACAATTGTAAACTATAATTACAATTCCCTTTGTAGCCGGACTTTTCTCTGTAGGTTTGTTGAAAAGTCACAATGCTACAGCAGATACCACAATGCTATGACCACAACACAAATTATGATGGTTAGAATATACACTGCTATTAAGAAACTTATTTTAGTCATGTTCTATTATTCTTTTACAATGTGTCAGATGGATCCATGAGTTTCTTTCTGCAATCTTAATTGCAGTTCCAGTGGTCAACAACACCTGATAGGGACCTTCCCACTTAGGTGAATGCCAATGCTTCTTCTTTATGCTTTTTATCAGGACCCAGTCTCCAGGTTCAACTAATGGTTTTTCCTGTGTAGACACAAAAGGCTCATGGTCACTTGCGTGTTCATCTGTTTGTTGTTTTTGCTGTAACATTTTTCTCATGTAATCTGCTAGTGTGCTTTCATCATCAGTTTCCCATTTATTTTTAAAGAATGGTAATCTATATGGCCTCCCAAACAGGGTTTCATAGGGTGTTAGTCCTCCTGTGCTTGTGATGTTTATGTAGAGCTTTACTAAGTCTAAACATTTAGTCCATGGTCTTCCTGTTTCTTCCATGCACTTTTTTAATCGATTTTTTATTGTTCCATTCATTCGTTCTACTAGACCAGCGCTTTGAGGGTGATAAGCGCAGTGATGTCTAAGATCCATTTGTAGGGCTTCTCCTATTTTTTCTATCATTTGATTGACGAAATGAGTTCCATTATCACTATATATTTTTTCTGGAATTCCATATCTAGGTATGATATCTTTACATAGTGCTTTTGCTACGGTCAATGCATCAGGATTTTGTGTAGGAAATAACTCTATCCATTTAGAAAAAGAGTCTATTATTACTAAACAGTACTTTTTTCCTTCACTTTTATTTAATTCTATGAAATCCATATGTATGTGTTGGAAAGGATATTTTGCTTTGGGGAACTGTCCCCTTTTTGGTCTGAAGTTCCCTTGTGCATTGTGTTTGGCACAGATCAAACATGTTCTACAAAAATTTTTTGAATAAGAGTTAAATCCATATGTTGTGTATATTTTGTTCACTAATCCTACCATTCCTCCTCTCGAGACATGAGAAACTCCATGACTTGATATTGCTGCCCATTTGTATAGGTTTTTTGGTAGGATAGGTTTATTTTCTGGTCAGGTGTATATTCCTTCTTTAAGTTGAGCTCTCTTTTTTAGCCAGGTTTGTATTTCATTTTGGGGTGATTGTTGTTGCATTTCCAGTAATGTTTCATCTTTTAGTTCCATTGTTACTAGGAGAAGACTACTTGGTTGTTGTTCTGCAGCTGCTTTAGCAGTTTTATCAGCAAAGGCGTTGCCTTTAGTCACAGTGTCTGTTCCTGTGGTGTGTGCTGCACATTTGCATATTGCAAGCTTTTTTGGCAGTTGGACTGCTTGCAATAGCTCTGTTAATAGTGCTGCATGTGTTACAGGTTTTCCAGTGGAGGTAATCATACCCCTATTTTTCCAATGTTGTGCAAAAGTATGCGTTGTTGCATATGCATACTGGCTATCAGTGTATATTGTTGCACTTTTTCCTGTCATTAATTTGCATGCTTCAGTTAAGGCTACTAACTCAGCAGCTTGCGCTGAGTAGTGTGAAGGGAGTGCTTCTGCTTTTAGTACTTTATTAAGAGTCACTACAGCATATCCGGTTTTTGTTTTACCTTTCTCATCCTTTTTGGAAGACCCGTCTACAAATAATATTTCTCCTTCTGTCAAAGGAGTATCTTTTAAGTCTTTTCTGCTTTTTGCTATTTCCTCAGATAATGTTTCACAATCATGAGTTTCTCCATCCTCCTCTGTGGGGATTAATGTTGCTGGGTTTAGTGCTGTACACCGTTCTATTTTGAGATGTGGTTGTGACAGCAGGATAGACATACAGGAAAGATGTCTTGCAGGTGACAGAAAACTCATTTTAGTTTGCAAAAGCAGTGCTGAAACTGCATGGGGTACTTTCAAAGTGAGTGGATGGAATAGTACAACATCTGCGCTAGACGTGACTGCTAGGGAAGCAGCCACCACTGCTCTAACGCAATGTGGAAGGGCACACGCCACTGCATCCATTTTGGTTGAATAGTAGGCTACTGGTTTATATTTACTTCCATGTAGCTGTGTCAACACGGAGGTCATGAAATTTCCTTTGCAGTCTACCATTTGTACAAAGTCTTTGTTGTAATCTGGTAATGCTAACACACAACTTCCCACCATAGTTTGTTTCAATTTACAGAGTGCATCTTCTGCTTCAGAACTCCATTTTAGGTAGTCAGACATTTTAAGTTCCTCTTTGTACATCAGGCTTTGCAAGGGTGCTGTTAGCTCTGCATAATTTGGCACCCAACTTCTACAGTAATTAGTGAGTCCTAAAAAAGACATCATTTGTTTCTTTGTCAATGGTTTTGGTGCTTGCAGAATTGCAGTTTTCCTTTCTTCCATTATTGTTTTTCCCCCTGAACTGAGCTGATGGCCCAGATATTTTACACTTTCCTTGCAAAACTGTAATTTATTTTTGCTGACTTTATGACCTTCTTTAGCCAAATGTTTCAGGAGTGCTATAGAGTCTTTTTTGCATATTTCTTCGGTTTCAGATGCAACTAGTATGTCATCCACATACGTGAGCAATTGGCTCCTTTGTGGAGGGTCAAAGGTGGCCAGGCTGGATGTAAGAACTTGGGAGTAGATGGTGGGGCTTTCACAATATCCTTGTGGTAATCTGGTATAAGTGTATCTTTTCCCTTTAAAGGTGAAAGCAAACCAGTATTGACTGTCTTTGTGTAGTGGTACAGAAAAGAATGCATTGCTTATGTCCACCACAGTGAAGTATTTTGCTTTTGGGTTCAAAGAGTTTAATAACGTGTGTGGATCTGCTACACACGGAGATCTTTGTATTACTGCATTATTTACCGCTTGTAAATCTTGAACCATCCTCCATCCCACAGATGGGGGTGCCTTTTTTACAGGGAATATTGGTGTGTTACAGGGTGATTCAGCACACTCAATTAATACTCCAGCCTTCTTTAAATCTTCAATAACAGGTTCTATTCCCACCATTGCATCTGGTTTTAGAGGATATTGTTTAACTCTGGGTCTGTACTCTGTTTTTGGTCTTATCACAACAGGAAGTGCTCCTTTTACCAGGCCAACATCAGTAGGTCCTTGTGACCATAGTCTCTCAGGAACTTGTTTAAATAGTTCCTCTTCTTCTTTTGTGAAAAAGATGTGTCATTTTTGTTTTGGGTCTAGGTGCACTCCAGCCTGGACAGTTACTGTCCAGAACAATGCCTTTTTGGTCATTTCAGTGGACTGGCTATACCATGTGTTCATGCCGGTTACCACCCAATCCCTTGCTCTTTCACCTCTGTCCACTAGTTTTGCTAAGTCTTTCCATTCTTCCTTTTTGTCTTTGCATAAGGATATGTGTGGCCCAGAAAGTTGTCTGAACAGTGGTTTGACAGTTTCTGGCAATATTACTGCAGCTGCTGCATTTGCTTCTACATCTGAGTACACATATGAGACTGTTATCTTTGTTGGGGTCATCCTGTTCAGTTCACTCATGTACTTGGTGTCTGGCTTTGCAGTATACCACATTGTCACATGTAATTCATCTGGTGACATAACATCTTGTGGGCTCCGCATTGATTGTTTGCCTTCATCCACTAACGATGCCCCTGTTGCAGTTGGCGGTTTGTTAGGGATGTCTAAAGTGTAGTAATAATTTGGTGTTCCCGTCCCTTGTACTACATAGACTTCCTCAGGTTTGCCTCTGACCACTCTCAAACCCTCTGGGGTTGGTGTTAGGCTTAGGCAGAGGGCTATTAAGCCATCTCTTCCTAATAGGTTCACTGGACATTCTGGTAACATCAAAACTGATAACTGACATGTTTTTCCTTCTGGATCTCTGATCCATAAGGGTTCTGTTTCATTTACTTGTTCGATTTTACCTTGTGCGGCCTGAACTGTGGTACATTTCCCACTGGGTCTCACATATGGTAATTGTTCTCTAATTGTTGTCCTGCAAGCTCCACTATCACAAAGAAACGTGATAGGTGTGCCTTGTACCAGCAGGGTTATTTCAGGTCTTATTTTTTCAACATAGAATAGGTCATCTAAATTTAGTATTTCCTCATCTTCTGAGGTGGTTTTCTCTTGTATTAAATTTTGATCCAATTCTGTCCCGTTTGTCTCACGATCTAGTCATGCATTTTTAGTTTGTGGGGGAGGACCTCCCCTACAATCCCTGGCTAGATGTCCTTCTTTACCGCAGGACCAACATGCTCTAAGATTTTGTGCTCCAAAGTGTCCTCTACCTCTTCCTCTACCTCGGCCTCTGCCTCTTCCCCTGCCCTGTGACTGTTGATAGTACACAGTGTTGTCCTCCTCTTGGTAAAACACTGCGTCTCTGACTGTGTCCTTTTTACCCTTTTTACTTTTTATAACTTTTTCAGCATGCAGCGCATGATTTATGTAGTCTGCAAGCGAGCCCCCACTCATTCCTATGTAGTGCCGGTTCACCCAGCCATGTATGTCGGGTGTTGAGCCTGAGTGGAGTGCATTTTTTAGTTGCTGCTGATAAGCACCATTTTCATCCTCGCTTGGTTCCAGTCCACTGTGAACTTTAAAAACTTTCGCCATTCTTACTCTGTATTCATCAAAAGGTTCATCTGGTTTTTGTTTACATCTTCCTATTTCAGTGTAATTTGCTCTCTTTTTATATTTTCCTTTTACTCTATCCAGGAGAGGATCTAACTGGGTTGTTAGCTCTCCGCTACCAGCTGCAAGAGGTGCTCCTAATGCAGTTGATGGATTATAACCTCCCTTCACGTGATACCAGTCAGGGCCTAGTTTGCACATCCATGCTTGTTGGACTTCCATTCCATTCAGATGGTAGGCTTTTCTAAGATCCTCCATCTGCCTCACACTCTCATCCACATCCTCTCTAGGGTGTGGGATTCCTTCTACAGCCTTTTTAACATCATCTTGGGTCCAAGTTCGATAAACTCTAATTATGTCTGATTGGCCTTCTGCGCCTGCTCGTGGGTTAGGGAGTTCAATGAGGGGAAAAGTTTGCACATCCCCTCCTTCATCTAGGGTCATGGGACTAACCCTAGGTAATGGAGATAATAAATGTCCCAATGTTGCAGACCATTTACCCACTGCACCAGTGCTTCGAGTAGCAATTGGTGTTCGTGGTGTATATCCAGGTGGTGATGGTGGTGGTGGAGCAGTGGGTGCATCTATATCATTTCTCCCCACTGCCCCTCCCTGTTGCTGCAGTAACTGCTGTTGCAACGCTAAGTAGGGACCAGAATATTCATTATCTTCCCTTCTGTGAAACATTATGTTCTCATGTCCTGCTTCTTTCCATTTTGCTTCCTCTTTTTCTCTCTTTTGCTCTTCTTTCTCCTTCCTCACGTTGTTTTGCTATTTTAACCCAGACTTGAGTCTGTGCATAACCTTCCTTTCTCATTTGTTTTTCATTATTTTTGCATTTAATTTTTATTTTATTTTGTAATTCTGTTAGGGCACTTGTAGACAGCTTTCCATTATAATTATAGGTTTTTATCCAATAACATAGGGGTTCTACTGCATCTTGATTTTCTTTTTCTACCGCTTTCCAATCTTTGCATGTAAGGTTATCAAGTAACTTTTGTTTCTCTTTACTTTGCCCCTTTCCCATTTTGAACTAAATTTAGATCCAGTATGTTTTTTAATACCTGGTGTATTCTAAATACTGGATTTATGTATTTGAAAACAGGATGGTGATCAAGAAGTCAGTTGTGGTAAAATCCACTTCAACCCTGTTCAGGTGGGATTTTCTTGCCTACAAGCATCCACAAAGGCTCACCATTTACTATCTGTTTTCAGTTTATATGAAAAGTAAGGACCTAATGGTCATTACGATTCCATTCACTCTTCCACACGTTTTTCAGTCACACTTTTTTTACGCGTTTTACTCTTACTGTAATTACTTTCACAAAAACATAACAGAGGACTCCGCCGTCCTGTGTAGAGTTTAATTAGTCTATTTCAACTAAGGGAGTCTACCCTCCTGCGGAATTTAACTGTCTATTTTAGTTCAACAGAGGACTCCGCCGTCCTGTGTAGAGTTTAATTAGTCTATTTCAACTAAGGGAGTCTACCCTCCTGCGGAATTTAACTGTCTATTTTAGTTCACCTGATAGTGTCTAGAATTGTCAGGGTTTCTCTATACTGTACTATTTTAGGTCATTTGCATTTCATCACTCATTCCTTTTAAATGAAAGACCTACTCACTGGTTCTCTGTGTCCTCGGGAGTACCGTCAGCCGTCAGACCCCAGCCTGTCAGGGAGGGACCAGTCCCGGAAAGGGTATTAGTACTGTGGCCACAGATTTGTCTGGAATCTCACTCACCCACTGGGATCGTCAAGCGTCTTGGTATCCGGCTCGAAGGACCATTTATGTTAGGTTTAAACACCAAACACTTTCACAATTCTGCACAAAGAAAGACACAGAGAAGTTAGTTCATTTTAACCTGCAGGTGAGAGTGTCTCAGAGGCTGCTCAGTTACAAGCCTCCACACCACACTCTGAAACAGCCCCTGCTCTCTCTGCCTTTTATTCATAAGAGAAGAGGCCCTGGTTACAGAATGTTCCAAGCACAAAACAGGGAGAGATGCACACTCATATTGATTAGAAACAGCTGCACTGACAGAATGTTCTAGAACATCCTGTCTCTATCTTGCAGCTCTTGTACATATAAGATATAATCACTCTGAACAGCAAGCTTCACTTCTATTAAAGTTAAAACATATATAATCATTAATTAACCCTAACAAATTGTAAATAAAATATATTTTGTATATTACATCTACTTTTGTCGCTTGAGGCCAGACTTACCTGGGTATTTTTTTAATAGGAAGACCCTAGGCTATCTAACATCACTTGAAGCCTACCAGTTGGCTTTAGGGCCACGTCCTCTGTCACAATCCGGGTTCTTCCCCTGGGTTACATATTCAATTCAGTTTATTTCTATAGCACCAATTCACAACACATGTCGTCTCAAGGTTCTTCACAACAGTCAGGTTCATACATTCCAATTAATCGTAACCATTGAACAGTTCAGTCAGATTCAGTTATTTATTCAAATTGGATAAAAAGTTTTTCTATCTAAGGAAACCCAGCAGATTGCATCCAGTCAGTGACTTGCAGCATTCACTCCTCGTGGATGAGCATGTAGAGACAGTGGACAGTCACTGGCGTTGACTTTGCAGCAATCCCTCATACTGAGCATGCATGTAGCGACAGTGGAGAGGAAAAAGTCCCTTTTAACAGGAAGAAACCTCCAGCAGAACCAGAACCAGGCTCAGTGTGAGCGGCCATCTGCCACGACCGACTGGGGGTTTGAGAGAACAGAGCAGAGACACAAAGAGAACAAAGAAGCACTGATCCAGGAGTACTTTCTATGGGAAGGAAAAGTAAATGTTAATGGATGTAGCTCCTTTAGTCGTTTCATCTAGAAAGAAAGAACAGATAAACTCTGAGCCAGTTTTCAAGGTTAGAGTCTGAAAGAGAGAACATAGTGTTAGTTACAGTAGAAGCTCAGTCAGTAGTCATGTCTAGGAGAGAGAAAGGGTTAAACACTAAAAGACAGGGCTATGTGGATCATCGGTAGAGGGTGAGCATTAAGTTGTTGCCAGCAGAAGCTCGGACGATTCCCCTCTCCAGAAAGGTGTCACAGGTAGACACAGAGCCAGGCCAGGTGTAGCTTCTAGGAAGAGAAAAGAGAGAGAACAAAGTTAAAAGCTGAAATAACAGCAAATAATGCAAAATCGGAGAGTAGTATGAGAATGTAGCGGAGAGGGTGAAAGTGGTCGTTATGTCCTCCAGCAGCCTAAGCCTATAGCAGCATAACTACACTGAAAGTTTCAGTTCAGATTATTTAATTAAACGGCGCTTATTTACAACAATGTCGTCTCAAGACACCACACAAAGGGTCCCACTGATGGTCATTGTTATACTAAAAACCACAAGGATCGGGGGTACCTCCCTCTGTCAGACTGATTATAACCATTGGAAAAGAGAAGGGGTCATACAGGTAACAGAGGGTGTGGTTGCACCTCAACCATAACTGAGCCGGTTTAGGCTACACCTGACTCCCCCTTACTCCAACCAACAGGGAAGAAGGCTCCCTCCCTGATAAACTAAGCCACTCTAACTATAAGCTTTATCAAAAAGGAAAGTTTTAAGCCTAGCCTTAAAAGTAGACAGGGTGTCTGCCTCACGGACTAAAACTGGGAGCTAGTTCCACAGGAGAGGAACCTGATAACTATGCTGCCTGATAATTTGACCTATTGGAAGCATATATATAGTAAAGAGAATTGGCCCAAGTACTGAACCCTGTGGTACTCCACAATTAACCCTGGAGTTTAAAGATGATTTATCATTTACATGAACAAACTGGAATCTGTCAGACAGATAAGATTTAAACCAGCCTAGCGCTGTTCCCCTGATCCCTACAGCATATTCCAGCCTTTCTAAGAGAATATTATGGTCGACTGGATCAAATGCAGCACTGAGATCTAACAGAACCAGAACAGATACAAGTCCATTATCTGAGGCCATAAGAATATCATTAGTGACTTTCAGCAGAGCTGTTTCAGTGCTATGATGAGCTCTGAAACCTGACTGAAACTCTTCAAACAGGTCATTGCTGTATAAATGTTCACACATTTGATTAGCAACTATTTTCTCAAGAATTTTAGATAAGAATGGAAGATTGGATATAGGTCTGTAATTTTTCATCTCAATTAAGCGAAGGTTTCTTAAGTAAAGGTTTAATTACAGCTACCTTAAAAGCTTGTGATTCTGATCCATTTACTAAAGATAGATTAATCATATCTAAAATGGGGCTGGTAATCAGAGGGAACACTTCCTTAAATAATTTGGTTGGGATTGGGTCTAACATACAAGTTGAAGGTTTAGATGAAGCTAATGTTTCTGATAACTCAGGAAGCTCCACAGGATCAAAACAGTCCAAACACAGATCAGGTTCTGCAGTTATTTCCAATGTTGTCTCACTTGCTGAGGAGGAAGTAATCATCTTGGAGAGTATGTCAAAGATTTTATTTTTAATAGAATCAATTTTATTTAAGAAGAATCCCATAAAGTCATGGCTGCTAAGAGCTAAGGGAATGGATGGCTCAACAGAGCTATGACTCTGTGTAAGTTTAGCAACTGTACTAAAGAGAAACCTAGGATTATTCTTGTTCTCTTCTATTAATGATGAGAAATAAGCTGTTCTAGCTTGGTGAAGTGTCTTTTTATACAACAGTAGACTATTTTTCCTTCTTTTTCAAGGGGGCTGCATTGTCTAATGAACCACGCAAAGATGAAGAAACACTATGAACAAAATAATCAATTTGTGAAGGGGCAGAAACAGAATTATTGCCCTCCATTGTGCTTTTCAGTGATGATGAGGAAATTAAAAGTGGAACAGATTCTTTAAAGGTTGTTACAGCATTGCCTGATAATGATCTACTATAATGAAATTTTCTTTCAGGTGTGGAGTACTCGGTTAAATTAAACTAAAAGATTATTAAGAAATGGTCAGACAGGACAGGGTTATGAGAAAATATTGTTATGTCTTTACACTCAATGCCATATGTCTGCACAAGGTCCAGAGAATGAAGATAAAGGTGGGTAGGTTTGTTAATGTTTTGAGCAAAGCCAATTGAGTCTAAGATAGCATTAAAGGCTATATTTAGGCTATCTCTTTCAGCGTCTACATGAATGTTAAAATCCCCCACTATAATAACTTTATCTGTATTTAACACTAAATCAGATAAAAGGTCTGAAAACTGATCTAAAAATTGAGAGTAAGGACCTGGTGGACGGTACAAAACAACAAACAGAAGTGGTTTTAGTGCTTTGCAATTTGGATGAGGAAAACTAAGGATTAGGAGACTAGAAGAAGATGGCGCCGCAGATGGTCGCCTTGGCGTGTTGGTGCGCATTGTTTTGTTTTGTTTTTTGCTTTAAAACGGTCTTCTGTGATGGTACCCGGAGCTCTCTCACCAGAGAAGAACTCATGAACATCAGGGCTACTACACCAGAGGAGTTATTTCTAACTTTTCTGCCTACTGCTCTGGAATTTGTGGACATTCTGGTCAAAGGTGCGCTCACCTTTGTTCACGCGGTGAAACGCCGGAAGAGAGGGAAACGGGCTGGGGTGCTGGTACGACTTCGCCAGCGTGGACTACGAACACCGTTACCTGGAATATTTATCTCTAACGTGCGCTCACTTCCCAACAAAATTGAGGAACTACAACTGCTGTTGGGGAAAAACTGGGACCTTTATTCATCGGCAGTTTTGTGCTTCACGGAGACGTGGCTGTGTGGATTAATACCGGACTCTGCGCTGCAGCTGGCAGGATTCCAGCTCTACAGAGCGGACTGAGACACGGAACTCTCCGGCAAAGCGAAAGGTGGAGGAATCTGTTTTTGCCTCAACAGTGGTTGGTGCAACGACGTGACAGTGATTCAGCAGCACTGTTCTCCAGACCTGGAAGCCTTCATCATAAACTGTAAGCCTTTCTATTCCCCCCGTGAGTTCGCTTTGTTCATCCTGGTCGGTGTTTACATCCCGCCGCAAGCTAACGTGCAGGTCGCACAGCGCATGCTCGCCGACCAGATACTGAGTGTGGAGCGGACCAACCGGACTTCTTAGTAATCGTCGTTGGTGACTTTAACAAAGGTAATCTCACCCACAAACTCCCCAAATATAGACAGTTTATAAAATGTCCGACCAGAGAGGACAACATTCTGGATCACTGTTACACCACCGTCAGAGACGCTTATCACGCCATCCCACGTGCTGCACTGGGCCAATCCGACCACATCATGGTCCACCTGATTCCTGCATACAGGCAGAAACTAAAGCTCGGCAAACCTGTTGTGAGGACGACAAGGAAGTGGAGCAGTGAGGCTGTGGATAATCTCCAGGCGTGTTTAGGCTGTACAGACTGGGATGTGTTCAGGACTACTACCAACAGTCTGGACGAGTACACAGAGGCTGTGACTTCCTACATCAGCTTCTGTGAGGACAGCTGTGTACCATCATGCACCAGGGTGAGTTACAACAACGACAAACCCTGGTTCACAGCTAAACTCAGAAGGTTAAGACTGGATAAGGAAGAGGCCTTCAGGAGTGGGGACAAAGACATATACAGAGAGGCAAAGTACAAGTTTGGCAAGGCAGTGAAAGAGGCCAAACGACTGTACTCTGAGAAGCTCCAAAACCAGTTCTCAGCCAACGACTCTGCGTCTGTCTGGAAAGGGCTCAAGCAAATCACCAACTACAAGCCGAAAGCCCCCCACTCCATCAACGACCGACGCCTCGCCAACGACCTGAACGAGTTCTACTGCCGCTTTGAAAGACAAAGGGACAGTCCTGCAACCATCCCCCACGACGCCCCCCAACAGCTGCAGCCACAATCCACCACTCCCATCTCTCCAACCTCAAGAGGGGCCTTGGCACCTCCAACCCCCACCCTGAAGTTCCCCCCCACCAGCCCCCTACCCACGCCGAGGACGGCTCTTTCCATCCAGGAGAGGGACGTCAACAAACTCTTCAGGAGACAGAACCCCCGGAAAGCTGCTGGTCCGGATTCTGTCTCACCAGCCAGCCTGAAGCACTGCGCTGATCAGCTTTCTCCAGTCTTCACAGACATTTTTAACACCTCACTGGAGACATGTCATGTGCCAGCCTGCTTCAAGTCCTCCACCATCGTCCCTGTCCCCAAGAAGCCAAGGACCACAGGGCTTAATGACTTCAGACCCGTCGCCCTGACCTCTGTGGTGATGAAGTCCTTTGAGCGCCTTGTGCTCTCACACCTAAAAGACATCACCGACCCCCTCCTGGACCCCCTGCAGTTTGCCTACAGAGCCAACAGGTCTGTAGATAATGCAGTCAACCTAGCCCTTCACTTCATCCTCCGGCACCTGGACTCCACAGGAACCTACGCCAGGATCCTGTTTGTGGATTTCAGCTCTGCCTTCAACACCATCGTCCCAGTTCTGCTACAGGAGAAGCTCTCCCAGCTGAGTGTGCCCGACTCCACCTGCAGGTGGATCACTGACTTCCTGTCTGACAGGAAGCAGCGCGTGAGGCTGGGGAAGCACGTCTCTGACTCCCTGACCATCAGCACCGGTTCCCCCCAAGGCTGTGTTCTCTCTCCTCTGCTCTTCTCCCTGTACACCAACAGCTGCACCTCCAGTCACCAGTCTGTCAAGCTTCTGAAGTTTGCGGACGACACCACCCTGATCGGACTCATCTCTGATGGTGACGAGTCTGCGTACAGATGGGAGGTGGACCATCTGTTGGACTGGTGCAGCCAGAACAACCTTGAGCTCAATGCTCTAAAGACAGTGGAGATGGTTGTGGACTTCAGGCAGAACCCAGCCCCACCTGCCCCATCACCCTCTGTGACTCCACAATTGACACTGTGGAATTTTTCCGCTTCCTGGGAACCATCATCTCCCAGGATCTCAAGTGGGAGCCAAACATCAGTTCCCTCATCAAGAAAGCCCAGCAGAGGATGTTCTTCCTGCGGCAGCTGAAGAAATTCAACCTGCCAAAGACTATGATGGTGCACTTCTACACAGCCATCATTGAGTCCATCCTCACCTCCTCCATCACCATCTGGTACGCCGCTGCTACAGCCAAGGATAAGGGCAGGCTGCAGCGTGTCATTCGGTCTGCTGAGAAGGTGATTGGCTGCAGTCTACTGTCGCTCCAGGAACTGTACACCTCCAGGACCCTGAAGCGGGCAGGGAAGATTCTGGCTGATCCCTCCCACCCCGGTCACAGACTCTTTGAGACTCTCCCCTCTGGCAGGAGGCTGCGGTCCATCCGGACCAAAACCTCACGCCACAAGAACAGTTTTTTCCCATCTGCCACCAGCCTTGTTAACAAAGCCCAGAAACCACCCTGACACTCTCCCTTTCACCTGTAACCTATAACTCTATGAGTTACATTAACACTCAGCTTGGACTCCTGCTTTACTTGCACAATGATCATCTGCACTGTTGTATTGCTCTTGCATCTTATACTGCTCTACTTTTACTCTCACTCACTTAAAACTGTGCACATATATTTATATTATATTGTAGATATGTTTATACAGTTTAATTTGTATTGTATTGCACCGACTATGCCAAAACAAATTCCTTGTATGTCCAAAAACGTACTTGGCAATAAAGCTTTTCTGATTCTGATTCTGATAAAGAAGCAAACAACAAAATATCTGGATGTAAAAATCAGCAACCAGGTTTCTATGAGGCAAAATAAATCAATATGATTGTCACAAATCAGGTCACTAACTAGCAAAGTCTTTGAAGAGAGAGATCTTATGTTCAGTAAGCCCCATTTAATTGTTTTATTTTTCTTTTTAGTCTGAGTTGTGTTTATTTTTATGAGATTTTCATGATTTCCTCCTTTTAGATTATTTAGATTATAGATTATAAGAGATGTCTTAATAGGGTAAAGGGTGGGTAGCAGTACAGAAGCTGCAGAGAGGAGTGTTAAACTACGACCCTGCTTCCTGGTCTGAACCCTGGGTTGTCAAATTTTTGGAGAACTAATAAATTCAGCCAGATTCCTAGAAAGAAGAACTGCTCCATCCAAAGTGGGATGGATGCCGTCTCTCCGGATCAGACCAGGTTTTCCCCAAAATGTTTGCCGGTTATCAATGTAGCCCACATTGTTTTCTGGACACCATCTAGACAGCCAGCGGTTGAATGACAGCATGCGGCTAAACATGTCATCACTGGTCAGATCGAGGAGGGGACCAGAGAAAATGACGGAGTCTGACATTGTTTTAGCAAACTTACACACCGAAGCAACACTAACTTTGGTGACCTCCGATTGACGCAACCGGGATTCATGACCGCCAGCATGAATAACAATCTTACTGTATTTACGCTGATCCTTAGCCAGCAGTTTCAGGTAGGATTTGATGTTCTGGCCCCTGGGAGACATTTGACTATGGTCGCTGGTGTCTCTAGTGTCACGTTTCTGACTATGGAGCTGCCAATTACCAGAGTTGGCTTCTCAGCAGGTGTGTCGCTGAGTGGGGAAAATCTGTTAGAAACGCAGACGGGTTGGTGGTGACCTGTGGGCTGGGATCTAGGACTATGCTTTCTATGTACCGTCACCCAGCCGGCCTGAGGCCCCGGCTGCGCGGACTCTGCTGGAGGACTGCTACGGGGAGCTACCCTCGGTGGTTCCACGCTGGCTAAGGGGCCTCAGCTATCTGCTGGTTTTTCAACAGCGCGGAGCCGGGCCTCCAATTCCGACACCCTCGCCTCCAAAGCTACAAAAATGCTAGACTTATTACACGTCCCATTATCACTAAAGGAGGCAGAGGAGTAATTGAACATCAGACACAGAGAGCAGGAGAGAGGAGGAGACTCAGAGAGAGAAACAGTAGAACGGGTAGCCAAGGTGGAGCTAAGGCTAACGCTAAGCTAGCGACCCTTTACCACTACTAGAAAAAACCGTGTAAAACACAGAGTCCCCAAACGTTAAATGCAGCAAAAGAAAGTATGTGTTTTAATGTGCTTATGTATTAGAACAAGTAAGAGATATCACAGAAGGGAGAAATCAGATCAAATGAGAGATATACATATATGTATATATGGCAGAAATTAAAAGCTTCGGCGTGGTGCTGGTGGTGTAGAGGCTGTAGTCCTCGATGCGGCTGTCCGGGGTTCGAGTCCCAGACCTAGCGACTTTTATCGAATGTCTCCCCCACACTTTGTCCTCTTTCCTGTCTACCTACTGTCAGAAAAATGAAAAAAAATAAAGCCCTCTAGTCCCGTAAAAAAAAAAGCTTCCAAACCTTTGGTTTGGACAGTTAAGAAGTGGACTGATGAGTCAAAGCAGATGTTACAGGCCTGCTTTGACTGCACATACTGGACTGTTTTTTAAACCAGCTTACTGAGGTGGTGACATCATACATCAGTTTTTGTGAGGACATGTGTGCAGACCCAGACCTTCAGCACATACAATAACAATAAACCTTGGTGCACTTCTCATCTGAGGCAGATGCGAGGGGATAAGGAAGAGGCTCACAGCAGTGGGAACCGGGCCCTATATAAGCAGGCCAGGAACAAACCGACCAAGGAGACCAAAGCAGCAAAGAGGAGCTACAGTGAGAAGCTAAAGAAAAGCTTCTCACATGGTGACGCTTCTGCTGTTTGGAAATATTTGAAAAACCTGACTGCCTACAGGAGACCTTCCCCAAACCCTTAGCAGAATCCTCACCTGACAAATCAGTTGAATGGCTTCTACTGCAGGTATGAAAATCAGCAGTTCACACTTCAACCCAACTCCTCCACATTCCGTTCAGACATTAATTCTTGCCGTACACCAACCAGGTGTGATGGTGTGGGGGTGCTTTGCTGGTGACACTGTTGGGGATTTATTCAAAACTGAAGGCATACTGAACCAGCATGGCTACCACAGCATCTTGCAGCGGCATGCTATTCCATCCGGTTTGCGTTTAGTTGGACCATCATTTATGTTTCAACAGGACAATGATCTCAAACACACCTCCAGGCTGTGTAAGGACTATTTGACCAAAAAGGAGAGTGATGGGGTGCTGCGCCAGATGACCTGACCTCCACAGTCACCGGACCAGAACCCAATTGATGGAATTATGAATCTGATAATATTATTTAATATTAATATTTTAATATTTTATCAAATAATATTTGGGTCTGTTAAGGGTTGTCCTGTGAATACCAGCCCAGTAAGGAGATGGTATTAGGACAAAATAGAAAGGTGTGAGACGAGCTCTGACATTATTGAACAGCATAAACTCTGCACATATATGGAATAAATTCACACAATTTCTTAAAATACAAGAATTTATTAACAAAAATAAGTCAACTCAAAGTCAAACATATTTCAATCAACAAACTCTTTACTTTGCTAAAACAATCCAACTAAACTACCAAGCAGAATTAAAGAATAATGAAGACTAATGGGCTATGTACAATAAAAACAAGTTGATTAAAGATGATTGGAAATTATAACCAAAAGAGTGATGCAACATTACCATGCAATGTTTATGTTTGAGAACCAAGGATTATCTTGAAGAATCTGGAAATGAAGTTAAGTTAGTCTTGGAACCAACTTAGGAAATAATCAGCAAACGTTTAGACAACCAATCACAATGTAAGATCAGATTAAATATTATTTTAATAAAATAATGTTTTAAATAATAATCTGCTGAATAAAACCAACCTTCTGGATGACCATTTCTCAACGGTGTCTAATTAGCTGCCTTTATTAAAATAATATTTAAAGAAATATTTTTAAGGGAATATTTTGGAAAAGAGCCAAATCTTTCTGGAGAAATGGGGCTTAATGGTGTTTACTTAGTTATCAAATTTAGTAAATGATGTTTAGGAACTATTATTCACTAGCTTGAAAACTAACAACTTTTCTGTTAAATACTCTTTAGTAGCTAGCACGTGTTCTAACCGGTTAGCCGTTAAGCTAACAAAAGAAGCTAATAGCTTAGCATCAGAATCAACACATACCTTTAAAATACCGTCAATAAAAGGGTTAAAATGCATAAGTGCGGACGGCGCGTTATGATCAATGTTCTGTTTAAAATCACCCTTTAAATAAAGTTTGTCTTAACTTTAAAAACACACAAAGAACACAACCTGAACACGTGTGCTGCAGATAGCGCGCTAGCACCAAGATAGCTGAGTTCAACACAAACAAAACTTCATAAAATGAAAAACGTTTCGATCATTTCATCCTAACTGTTAATCTGCCCAAACACTTAACCTCACGAACCGTGGTGATTAAACGTTGTCCAAGGGGCGAAGCTTGAAGAAACGTCCACAGTCAACAGGCGGTTAGTTTTCAGCTAACATCGGGGGTTGAAGGTGCGTTCGCTCTGGGAACAAAAGGGTTATCTCCGGAGCTGTAGCTGGGTGGCCCGTTCTATCCGTCAACCAGCTGTGCATTACCGTAAACACGGCGGTGCAGGCCATTGTCCTTCCTTCAGACTCGGCTTGTAGAAACAGCTTCTCTACTGGGGATTTCTCTGCGACAGTTTCGGCAGGCCTTGGAGAGAAAGTAAGCAATGCTTATATCTTAATTTCCCCTCTTTATGAATGAAATCACCATGTACACAAACAGTGCTCCACTCATACTTAACTTGTGCATATGATCGCGTGATCTTATGACACTCTTGGATCCAGTTTGAAGAGTTTGTCTTTTTGTCAGCAAAGAGACATCAGCGCGCTTTGTCCCCTCCTATCCCAATGATCACCAGTGGAAGAGGTCGGATGTAGCAACAGCTGTGCTTATATTCGGGTAGTGGCGTCACAGGAAGTCCGCAGTTATTCCGTTTCCTGGCTGTGCCGGAAGAATGTTAATGCACTTTATTTTGAAAGATCCAGAAAAGTCCGTACCGGAGTTTAATGTTGAAATCCATGGCTGTGGGTCCCAACACAATCGAGATGGTTTGTGGTGAGCTGGACCGCAGAGTGAAGGCAAAAGGGCCAACAAGTGCTAAGCATCTCTGGGAACTCCTTCAAGACTGTTGGAAAACCATTTCAGGCGACTACCTCTTGAAGCTCATCAACAGAATACCAAGAGTGTGTGGAGCAGTAATCAAAGCAAAAGGTGGCTACTTTGAAGAACCTACAATATAAGACATATTTTCAGTTGTTTCACACTTTTTTGTTCAGTATATAATTCCACATGTGTTAATTTATAGTTTTGATGCCTTCAGTGTGAAGCTACAATATTCATAGTCATGAAAATAAAGAAAACTCTTTGAATGAGAAGGTGTGTCCAAACCTTTGGTCTGTACTGTATATACTTCCAAAAGATCAAATTATCAGGCAGCATAGAATACATTTTCACTGTTACGCTGATGATACTCAGCTTTACTTATCCATAAATCCTGATGAGCCCAACCAGTTAGATAGACTACAAGCATGTCTTGAAGATATAAAAACTTGGATGACTTAAAATTTTCTGCTTCTAAATTCAGACATGACAAAAGTTTAATCTTAACCTGGATGGCAATAAATTGACCTCTGATAATAAAGTAAAAACCTTGGTGTTAACTTTGACCAGGACATGTTATTTAAATCCCATATTAAACAGGTTTCTAGGATCTCCTTCTTTCACTTCCAGAACATTGCCAAAATTAGAAATATTCTGTCCAGGAGTGACGCTGAAAAACTAGTCCATGCATTTGTTACTTCAAGGCTGGACTATTGTAATTCTTTACTATCAGGATGTCCACAAAATGCAGTTAAAATCCTTCAGCTGATTCAAAATGCTGCAGCAAGAGTTCTGATGAAACTTACAAAGGTTTATTATTTATTTGATTTATTTTTACATCCAGATATTTTGTTGTTTGCTTCTTTATCAGAATCAGAATCAGAAAAGCTTTATTGCCAAGTACGTTTTTGGACATACAAGGAATTTGTTTTGGCATAGTCGGTGCAATACAATACAAATTAAACAGTATAAACATATCTACAATATAATATAAATATATGTGCACAGTTTTAAGTGAGTGAGAGTAAAGTAGAGCAGTATAAGATGCAAGAGCAGTACAACAGTGCAAGTGATCATTGTGCAAGTAAAGCAGGAGTCCAAGCTGAGCGTTAATGTAACACATAGAGTTACAGGTTACAGGTGTCCTGTCAGCAAAAAAAAAGGGGGGGGGGGGGGGGGGGGAGAGTGTCATGGTGGTTTCTGGGCTTTGTTAACAAGGCTGGTGGCAGATGGGAAAAAACTGTTCTTGTGGCGTGAGGTTTTGGTCCGGATGGACCGCAGCCTCCTGCCAGAGGGGAGAGTCTCAAAGAGTCTGTGACCGGGGTGGGGGGGATCAGCCAGAATCTTCCCGGCCCGCTTCAGGGTCCTGGAGGTGTACAGTTCCTGGAGCGACAGTAGACTGCAGCCAATCACCTCAGCAGACCGAATGACACGCTGCAGCCTGCCCTTATCCTTGGCTGTAGCAGCGGCGTACCAGATGGTGATGGAGGAGGTGAGGATGGACTCAATGATGGCTGTGTAGAAGTGCACCATCATAGTCTTTGGCA
This sequence comes from Girardinichthys multiradiatus, assembly GCF_021462225.1. Taxonomy (NCBI): domain Eukaryota; kingdom Metazoa; phylum Chordata; class Actinopteri; order Cyprinodontiformes; family Goodeidae; genus Girardinichthys; species Girardinichthys multiradiatus. The sequence continues at coordinate 53,406,341 of NC_061805.1, read as the reverse complement.
GGTTGAATTTCTTCAGCTGCCGCAGGAAGAACATCCTCTGCTGGGCTTTCTTGATGAGGGAGCTGATGTTTGGCTCCCACTTGAGATCCTGGGAGATGATGGTTCCCAGGAAGTGGAAAGATTCCACAGTGTCAATTGTGGAGTCACAGAGGGTGATGGGGGCAGGTGGGGCTGGGTTCTGCCTGAAGTCCACAACCATCTCTACTGTCTTTAGAGCGTTGAGCTCAAGGTTGTTCTGGCTGCACCAGTCCAACAGATGGTCCACCTCCCATCTGTACGCGGACTCGTCACCATCAGAGATGAGTCCGATCAGGGTGGTGTCGTCCGCAAACTTCAGAAGCTTGACAGACTGGTGACTGGAGGTGCAGCTGTTGGTGTACAGGGAGAAGAGCAGAGGAGAGAGAACACAGCCTTGGGGGGAACCGGTGCTGATGGTCAGGGAGTCAGAGACGTGCTTCCCCAGCCTCACGCGCTGCTTCCTGTCAGACAGGAAGTCAGTGATCCACCGGCAGGTGGAGTCGGGCACACTCAGCTGGGAGAGCTTCTCCTGTAGCAGAACTGGGACGATGGTGTTGAAGGCAGAGCTGAAATCCACAAACAGGATCCTGGCATAGGTTCCTGTGGAGTCCAGGTGCCGGAGGATGAAGTGAAGGGCTAGGTTGACTGCATCATCTACAGACCTGTTGGCTCTGTAGGCAAACTGCAGGGGGTCCAGGAGGGGGTCGGTGATGTCTTTTAGGTGTGAGAGCACAAGGCGCTCAAAGGACTTCATCACCACAGAGGTCAGGGCGACGGGTCTGAAGTCATTAAGCCCTGTGGTCCTTGGCTTCTTGGGAACAGGGACGATGGTGGAGGACTTGAAGCAGGCTGGCACATGACATGTCTCCAGTGAGGTGTTAAAAATGTCTGTGAAGACTGGAGAAAGCTGATCAGCGCAGTGCTTCAGGCTGGCTGGTGAGACAGAATCCGGACCAGCAGCTTTCCGGGGGTTCTGTCTCCTGAAGAGTTTGTTGACGTCCCTCTCCTGGATGGAAAGAGCCGTCCTCGGCGTGGGTAGGGGGCTGGTGGGGGGGAACTTCAGGGTGGGGGTTGGAGGTGCCAAGGCTCCTCTTGAGGTTGGGGAGGTGGGGGTGGTGGATTGTGGCTGCAGCTGTTGGGGGGCGTCATGGGGGATGGTTGCAGGACTGTCCCTTTGTCTTTCAAAGCTGCAGTAGAACTCGTTCAGGTCGTTGGCGAGGCGTCGGTCGTTGATGGAGTGGGGGGCTTTCGGCTTGTAGTTGGTGATTTGCTTGAGCCCTTTCCAGACAGACGCAGAGTCGTTGGCTGAGAACTGGTTTTGGAGCTTCTCAGAGTACAGTCGTTTGGCCTCTTTCACTGCCTTGCCAAACTTGTACTTTGCCTCTCTGTATATGTCTTTGTCCCCACTCCTGAAGGCCTCTTCCTTATCCAGTCTTAACCTTCTGAGTTTAGCTGTGAACCAGGGTTTGTCGTTGTTGTAACTCACCCTGGTGCATGATGGTACACAGCTGTCCTCACAGAAGCTGATGTAGGAAGTCACAGCCTCTGTGTACTCGTCCAGACTGTTGGTAGTAGTCCTGAACACATCCCAGTCTGTACAGCCTAAACACGCCTGGAGATTCTCCACAGCCTCACTGCTCCACTTCCTTGTCGTCCTCACAACAGGTTTGCAGAGCTTTAGTTTCTGCCTGTATGCAGGAATCAGGTGGACCATGATGTGGTCGGATTGGCCAAGTGCAGCACGTGGGACGGCGTGATAAGCGTCTCTGATGGTGATGTAACAGTGATCCAGAATGTTGTCCTCTCTGGTCGGACATTTTATAAACTGTCTATGTTTGGGGAGTTCGTGGGTGAGATTACCTTTGTTAAAGTCGCCAACGACGATTACTAAGGAGTCCAGGTTGGTCCGCTCCACACTCCGTATCTGGTCGGCGAGCATGCACTGTGCGACCTGCACGTTAGCTTGCGGCGGGATGTAAACACCGACCAGGATGAACGAAGCGAACTCACGGGGGGAATAGTGCTGCTGAATCACTGTCACGTCGTTGCACCAACCACTGTTGAGGTAAAAACAGATTCCTCCACCTTTTGCTTTGCCGGAGAGTTCTGTGTCTCTGTCCGCTCTGTAGAGCTGGAATCCTGCCAGCTGCAGCGCAGAGTCCGGTATTAATCCACACAGCCACGTCTCCGTGAAGCACAAAACTGCCGATGAATAAAAGTCCCTGTTTTTCCCCAACAGCAGTTGTAGTTCCTCCATTTTGTTGGGAAGTGAGCGCACGTTAGAGAGAAATATTCCAGGTAACGGTGTTCGTAGTCCACGCTGGCGAAGACGTACCAGCAACCCAGCCCGTTTCCCTCTCTTCCGGCGTTTCACCGCGTGAACAAAGGTGAGCGCACCTTTGACCAGAATGTCCAAAAATTCCAGAGCAGTAGGCAGAAAAGTTAGAAATATCTCCTCTGGTGTAGTAGCCCTGATGTTCATGAGTTCTTCTCTGGTGAGAGAGCTCCGGGTACCATCACAGAAGACCGTTTTAAAGCAAAAAACAAAACAAAACAATGCGCACCAACACGCCGAGGCGACCATCTGCGGCACCATCTTGGATATGTACCATTACTGTAGCATTTATTCTGTGTTCGACACATTGGTCCTGTGCTTGTTTGAAGTGCTATATGGATAAAGCTGGTATGGTATAGTATACATATGTAGAAGAAACTGTCTCTGTGCCAGCTGGTCTCTGCTAATAGAGCTCTGTAGCACTGACATGAGGGTAAAAGTCTAACCAGTTTGTGTGCAGGGTGTGTGGGGTCTGCAGAGATGTTAGCTGCCCTTTTTCTTGACCCTAGACCAGTCCTGGATGGAGGGAAGGTCAGCCCTGATGAGCCTCCATGCAGACCTGATTGTTTGTTGCAGTCTGGACATGTCCTGTTTTGTTGATTACAAGTAAAGCCATAATTAAGTCATACAATGTTCCTTCCTTTAAAAGAGACTATCGGATTTATTTTATTCTTTGGTTTATTTATGATTTGTATTGAATTTAAATGAAATGTAACAACGGAAAAATAATCTCCTGTCAGTCATCCAGTGACTTCCTGCAGGGTCCTGAGCCACAGAGAGTGCATGTGTCCTGCTGTCTGTCTAATTGTTCCTTTGGGACATTAGTACTTGAATAATTAATACATGCTAAATATAATAAATTTACAAAAACCAAATGTTAATAATTGATTTGAAATGGCATGAAAAAAGGTCAAACAGAAAACGTTCAGTTTAATCAGTCTATAATGAAGCTGGTTAGTTCCCTCAGTGGTTGTTGGCAAAGGGCTGCAAGGTGGCACACTTGGTAGCGCTATTGTCTTACAGCAAGGAGGTCCCGGGTTCAAATCTTTCTTTATGGAGTTTGCAAGTTATCCCTGTGCATTGCCAGGTTCTCTCTGGGTACCCCAGCTCCCTCCCACAGCCCAAAAACATGACTGAGGTTTACTGGTCTCTCCAAATTATCCTTAGATATGTTTTTGTGTGCATGGTAATTGGTTCTGTCTGTCTCTGTGTTGTCCTGTGATGGACTGGAGACTCTACCTCTCACCTAATGAGACTCTGCAAGACACTGCAAGGACCAGTGGGTATTGGTGATGTTAAGCTGGTATGTGTTGGACTTGGTTAGGTTCATCACTCTGTGTGTGGAGATTAGTTAACCCGGGCTGTGTTAGATTTCATTAGTTAAATCATTGGGTGCTGGACACAGTCAGCTAATTGAGTTTTGGAGCTGTAGTGTGACAGTTGGCACCAGCAACTGACGTTTAGAGATAAACCTCTAACTCACTGATCAGATTAGTGTCTATGTTAATCTGTTACTTGGACCATATTACAGAGATTCTTCACTTCTGTTGTGTGTCCAGACAGCTTGTCTCTGACTGAGAGGTAACCACACCGTTCCCTCCTCAACAAGTCAAACAACCCATGATAAATCTGAAAAAAATCATTTCGTGGTCCATCTGTGATCATCAATTGTGTTTTCACTCAGGTTAGCGAGATTGTGGTGATCTATGGGTACATCTTTCCTCATCACTACAGCTGGGGCCACACTACATGATGTTTTGCCCTGATTCCCAGTTAGGGAAAGTCTGCGTCCGTTTGTACTAATTGTGGTCAGTCGGTTGTGAGGAGTAGCTCTTGGAGTGGACCCAAGAATGAGATCCGGTGAGCAAAAAATGGGTTTTAATTTCAAGAGAACAAAACTCACGCAGGCAAGGTGAAGAGGGCTTGGCCCGACAAACCAACATGGCATGATTAACAGGCAGGGACATGAACAGTATGTATCCGCGAGGAGTAAACGGAACAGTAGTGTATTTAACGGGCATGACCCAGGTGAAGACAGATACTGATTGGCATGAACAGGTGGACCGGATGAAGCTGATTACTGAGGCATGGAGTGGAAACAAAAACATGAATGGCCTAAATCCAAAGACATAATCTAACCAAAGGAAACTCTTGGAAATGTGACAGAACTAAAATGCACCATAGACAGAAATGCAAGAACAATAAGAACCATAATCAGACCAATGAACTAAACAAGTATCAGAAACAAGACCCAAAACAAAACAAACACCATTTAATCATGACATCGGCACAAAAATCTGTTAGTGTGAGAGTGGAACTGATCTGACCCAACCTCAGCCGCAATCAAACTAACATGTTTGAGTTTTTTAAGGTGGCTCTGGATGAAGTCGGGTCATGTGAACGGTTCTCAGATCCCACTGACTCTGTGTTTAGCTGTGACACCTTCCTGGATGGGTACATCAGCTGAGCTTCTGCTAGCAACAACTTAATGCTCACCCTCTACAGATGATCCACAGAGCCTTGTCTTTTAGTGTTTAACCCTTTCTCTCTCCTAGACATGGCTACTGACTGAGCTTCTACTGTAACCAACTTTATGTGCTCTCTTTCAGACTCTAACCTTGAAAACTGGTTCAGAGTTCATCTGCTTAGCTGTCCTTCTCTCCTAGATGAAGCCTCTAAAGGAGCTACAACCATTAATGTTTCACTTTCCCATAGAAAGTACTCCTGAATCAGTGCTTCTTTGTTCTCTTTGTGTCTCTGCTCTGTTCTCTCAAACCTCCAGTCGGTCGTGGCAGATGGCCGCTCACACTGAGCCTGGTTCTGGTTCTGCTGGAGGTTTCTTCCTGTTAAAAGGGACTTTTTCCTCTCCACTGTCGCTACATGCATGCTCAGTATGAGGGATTGCTGCAAAGTCAACACCAGTGACTGTCCACTGTCTCTACATGCTCATCCAGGAGGAGTGAATGCTGCAAGTCACTGACTGGATGCAATCTGCTGGGTTTCCTTAGATAGAAAAACTTTTTATCCAATTTGAATAAATAACTGAATCTGACTGAACTGTTCAATGGTTACGATTAATTGGAATGTATGAACCTGACTGTTGTGAAGAACCTTGAGACGACATGTGTTGTGAATTGGTGCTATAGAAATAAACTGAATTGAAAACTGAATTGAATATGTAACACGGGGAAAGAACCCGGATTGTGACAGAGGACGTGGCCCTAAAGCCAACTGGTAGGCTTCAAGTGATGTTAGATAGCCTAGGGTCTTCCTATTAAAAAAATACCCAGGTAAGTCTGGCCTCAAGCGACAAAAGTAGATGTAATATACAAAATATATTTTATTTACAATTCCTTACAATATTTAAAATAGATTATTCCAATTTAAAACCCAGCAACCACAGGCAATCATTAGCTGAAGTCTTTTGGGGCTTAAACAAACCACAAGAAACCAAATTAATAATACGAATAACAAAACCCAAATAAACAAGAAGAAGAAGAAGAGAAAAAAAGAAAAAGAATAAATCCCAAATTGCCTAAACCAAAGTCCTGTGGAACCGTATTAATCAGCAAATTTGTAAAAAGATGTTATATGAAGTATAGTTATGGTTGGTAGCAACCTAAAGAGTTCTAAAGTGCTGGTTCTAGGGGACTTGCACTACGAAGTGGGTTCTAAAATGCAACAATCAGCCTAGCACGAACTCTGAATCACCTCTCAACAGATGAGTTCAAACAGGAGAGCCTCTAAAGACCAATAGGTGAGAGCATAACATGCAACAGCAGCAATCTGAATCAGTTGCAGCCCCCACTAGCAGGTAACTGCGAACAGCTGCAGTTGCGGTTCACTCCCATACATCCTTACTAGCAGCACAAATATCCCACATGTAAGCCAGGGCTCATCACAAAACTTGTTGAGCAGGGTGCCAGCACTCAGCCAGCAAAAGATTCACATGTGCAGCAACTAACCACACCGCCAAAACCCTAAAGAATCAAACTGCTTAGCGTGCACACCTGGGGCCTATATAAACTAACTAGCCAGACAACACTGGAACCCAAAAACAGAGGCGGGCAAACGGGGCATAGATGTGTTCATGGACCTTACACGGGTGGGAATTCACAGCCACGTCTACATAAACACCATTCTAACACTAATAAACCACCCGGTTACAAAGTCTGTCCATAGACATTCCCACTGGCTGCTGAGTCAGTATCTTCATTCTTTTATTTAGTTTAATCCGTGTTTTATTGTAACTTGGCTGCTGCCTTACCAGGTCCCTGTTGGAAAAGAAATGTTTTATCTTAATGAGGATTTACCTGATGTTTTCATCTTGCTTTATGTGGTCTGATAAATCCTGTAATCTGTGATCCTCAGCAGATCCAGTTCTTCAATCTGGGATCCAGTCTGTTAGTGGTCTGCCAAGACTTTTCACAATCTGGTACGACCGAAGTTGTGTCGTATTATGTTGCTGTTTGTGTTCACAGGAAAACCCTTACCTGTGCAGTGATGAGTGTGACGCGTCCAGCCCTGACTTGTCTCACCCTCCTCAGCTTATGGGAGACAGGGAGAGGGGTGGGCTCATCACCTATTGGCAAACAATCACCTGGTCCAGGTATCCTGAGCCACTATTGGCTAACATCACTCTGTCATGGAACAAGAGTCTGGAGGTGGTTGATGACATCATCATTACCTTTGAATATGGGAGACCAACCAGCATGGTTCTGGAAAAATCTATGGACAAAGGTAACTGGAGGGAGCGTAGCTGCTTCATATCTGATCAGTCTGTGGGTGTAATTTATAGGAGGGAGCTTGATCTCAGTTATTTAACAGACGGCACCATGAAATCAGCAAAATAAGAAAAACTAATCGATGTTTTAAGTTTGGGATGTTATTAGTAGGAATGGTTTAAAATGTTAATGTAACATTAAAAAAAAGAAGCACACCAATATGTGCCCTATAGGAACCGTGTTGGTTTCTGTTTATCAGATACTTTTAGACCTGCTCTGTGATCTGAGCTTCAAGCTCCAACACACAGAAAATGCGGCTGTTTGTCCTGCAGGTGCAACATGGCAGCCATATCAGTACTATGCTGACGACTGCCTCGAGGCCTTCGGCATGTCACCTAAGCAAGTTTCTGATTTAGCACCAACTAACTTAACCCGTGTCATCTGCACTGAGAAGTACTCCCGCTGGGTTGGGGCTAAGGTGAGTAACTGCATCTCAAACACATCTCATTGGGTACAACCTCAGGAAGGTGCTTGAAACTCTCTGTTGGAGATTTATGTGACTATTTTGAACTGAAACTGCTCCAGGAGGAGAAGAACGTGGTGTTTGAGGTGCGTGCTCGATTTGGCGTGTTTGCTGGTCCAAAGCTTATCAACATGGATGCCCTTTACATACGGATGGAGACGATGAAAGGTCTCAGAGACTTCTTTACCTTCTCCAACCTCCGTCTGCGGCTCCTCCGCCCTGCTCTAGGAGGAACCTACGTCCAGAGAGACAACCTACTGAAGTACTTTTACGCCATTTCTAACATTGACGTTCCTGCCAGGTAAACAAACACCTGAACCTGCTGACATGTTAGAAACATCTGAAGCATTCACAGACATAATCCACTCATTCCACCAACAGTAACCCTCCATAAATACAAGCAAACGAATGCATCTAAATTCGTACCCAGGACCAGCTACAACCATTAACCAGGCAACATGTACTCCACATCTGAAAGTGCTCAGCTACATTATAAACACGTGGTCACAGAGTGTGATAACTGTCAACTACCAACAATCCAACCAACTTTAAAGGGAAAGCACCACAATGACCAGATCCACCTTACTCTCAAAGATGCGTGGTGAAGAGACTCACCTGGTTAGTGGATGCTCTGAGGTGGTTTGCGATCACACAGATTATCTAGTGCAGATAGATGGACTCCATAGCTGCTACGAATAAAATCTGAGCAAATCAACATTAAGAGTCCATAGCAATACCATCCACACGTATTCAGAACTCCCAGGATGAATCTTTGTGCCAGGCCTGGATGAGCCTTGGATGTGAAGTATGGATCTTTTGAAGCTACAGCAGGTTTTAGATTTCACTGAAAGGTTTTGCTGAGAGAAGGCCAAGAAAATGTTTCATTTCAGTAGAGAGTTTATGTTTAGCAGAGGGACAGGTGGGTTAACAGAGAGGCCAGATGTGATTAAGAGTCTGAGTTGAGGTCAGTCTCTGATTTTGATGCTTGTTTCTCAGGTGTAAATGTCACCTGCACGCATCTCAGTGTGTGTTGCGAGATGCAACTCTGCAGTGTGAATGCAAGCACAACACAGGTGGACAGGACTGTCAGCGCTGCCGGGGAGGCTTCAGGTCCCGCAGCTGGAGACCAGGCTCATACCTGCCCCTGCCCAGAGGCACTGCTAACACCTGTATGAACCACCTAACACCACCACACACACACACACAAAGTGATTTTGAAATCCATCCCTACCTTTGTATCTTTAACAGGTGAAGCAGCTGGAAGCGTAGTGCGTAAGTAACATTGATCTACCTGTTTCTTCACCTGTCTGCTCCACTGTCAGTGTTGCATCATTTTTTCCACATCTTGCTGTAAGGACTTTGTGTTCTTGTTGTTTTATTAATCAAATAGCTGAACTTACTTTAAGTTCAGCGTAGTTTTTCCATGTGGGAGAGCTATATGAGGCTTCTGCTGACTGGTTGAATGATCATGAAATTCAAACTAAAATCAGATTTCTGACCTTGATGGCTGCCTTCTCATGGGAGTGAATGTGCCAGCAGATGGTGGAGTTTAATCTGTTTTAATGGGACTTCACCCTAACACACACACAGCGGTCCTTACTTAACCATCAAGTAAACATCAGTTGATGCTATTTGTATATGATATACACTGTCAAAAACTGCTAATTTCCTCTGAGTCTCATTAAACATTAAAAATATATTTTTCACCAATGTAAATTTTTGCTCATTTCTTAACATAAGACACTCTGTAAGATGCAACAGTGGCAGAAATCAGATGTTAGATGTGAGTCAGTATATCGTGGATGTTGTGGAGCACAAGTAACAGCAGCTGGAAGCTCAAACCTCTGGATAAATATGGAGTCTGGTCTCTGAAAAGCTGGATTCTGACTGGATTCATCCAGCAGTGTTTGAATTCTGCTGCAGTTACAAAACATGGAGGTCTGAAAAGATCTCTGCAGAACACAGACTGGAGGATTGTTACCATCTTCTAACGGAACAATAGAGCTGCTGCAGAACCTCAACCAAATGCTCTGGAGGTTGTGCAGATTTAATATTAAGAGGCAGGTTGTTCCAAAGTTTGGGACCTGCCATACCAAAGGCTCTGTCTCCCCGAGAAATAAGTTTAGACCTTGGAATGGACAGCATCAGTTGTCCGCTAGACCTGGTGGTTCTTTTTGGAGCAGCTCAGACAAATAAGAGGGGCTTTACCGTGTAAGGATTTAAAAACCAAAAGTACATATTTAAATTGGATACAGTTAAAGACAGGAAGCCAGTGTAGGAATGCCAACTCTGGGGTAAGATGCACAATGCATTTTGTACCAGTCAGCAGATGAGCAGCAGCATTTTGGGCTACAGTGAGGAGATCAAGTATTTGATACACTGCTGGTTTAGCAGGTTTTCCCACTTTTCCCACAGTAGAAGTTTTTTATTTTTATCATAGGTTCTCTTCAGCTGTGAGTGATGGAATCCAAAACAAAGTAGTGAACAGGAGGGCTTCTTAAAGGACAAACAGGCCTGAGAGAGACGGCCATTCTTACTAGTTGTTAGTTGATCAAATACTGATGTCATGCAATAAAATGCAAATTAATTACTTAAAAATCACACGATGTGATTTTCTGAATTTTTGTTTTAGATTCCGTCACTCACAGCTGAAGAGCACCTATGATAAAAATTAAAGACTCCTACATGCTTTGGAGGTGGAAAAACTTGCAAAATCAGCAGTGCATCAAATACTTGTTCTCCCCACTGTAAGTGGAGACCTTGAATAGAGGACTGGTCCAAGACAAAGTACAGAGTTACAGTAGCCCAATCTGCAAGTAACGAGCAGATGAATGATATGCTCAAAGACACCGGTTTGAATGTATGGCTTAACCTTAGCGAGCTGTCTTAGATGGACTGGACCTCTGCCCACATAGTTTAAGGAAAGCATCAAGATGGACACCAAGGTTTACGGCAGGAGGATAAGTGTAAACCAAGAGTGCTCTGTGCTCCAAAACATGGATCTGGGGGAGTGGTGGCCTAGTGGTTAGAACAGGAGGTTTGCGTTCCGAAGGGGACACAAGGGGCTGGGTTCGTATCCCACAGATTGCCACTCTGGCTCCCTGAACAAGACCCTTAGCCCCAGAATGCTACCCGGGTGCGTACAATTTAACCTATCCCGATAAGGGAATGCAGAGGACAAATTTAGTTGTAATGTACATGTGCAATGACCAATAAAGATGATTTAATTTAATTATTAACAGTATCAGTATGCAGAAGGAAGAGAGATGGAGGGTACCATTGGACCTTATCAGGAACAGAACCTCTCAGTATGGCCCATAAACAAACAAAATTACTCTACATTAAGACATGAAACATCTATGAAGTAAAGGAAACTGGAACGCTCCCAGTTTAATGTTCTGCAGAGTTCAGTCAGAGTTTGTAGACAGCAATGTCACTAAAGAGTCGTAACTCTTTTTCTCTGACAGCGGCTGGTGACTCTAACTCAGCAGCATCTGATGGACCCTCTGCCTCATCAGATGGAGTGACTGACACTACTACCACTACCACTACTACGACTACTACCACTGCTACTCCTTACATTGACAGTTCTACCATGTCTGCAGTCACTGACAGCAGTACCAAAACTGATATGAACACTGTTGTTTGGACATCACCCATACTAACTGACTTTACTTTTACTGACAATCCAACAAATTCTAAAAGCGCCACTTCTAGCCCCTCTACCACCACAGATGGTATTTTGTCTATGTTTTATTATTCACTGACTACTTTTACAACCACAAAAAGTGCTCTTACACTATCAGATGCAGATAGAGGTTCTATTGCCACTAACCCACAGAGTATTACTGCTGCAGAAACAAGTACTACCACTGATAGTGTTACTACTACTGATACCTCAGTATTTAGTAGGACTAGTAGTATTTCAGTGTCTGACATGACCAGTACAATGTACTACACCAGTACTACAAATTCTGCCATGGATGTAGATGTCATCACAACATCCGACACTGGTGCTGTAGTTTTTACTGCTGTGAGTAGTACTCGTAGTACTAGTAATGCTGGTGAATTCTTTGACTCAAGCAGTACAACAGGACCTTCAGCAGATATTTCTTCATCAATTAGTACAGCCCAGGGAAAAGTTATCAACACTTCCTGTACCACCATTAGCAGCTACGGTCTAACCAGTAAGAGGTCCACAATCTCAACCAGGAACAGCGACCCGGGGGTGTCTAAGAGTCACTCGATGACAAGACCATTTGACTTCACTGCAGACTTCCCCTTGTCAGGGACTGGTAATACTGACTTGGTGACCAATAATGTTCCACCTTCTGTTGGTGTAGTGCCATCAACCAGGGCGCAGAATCCAGCAACTATTCAAGAAATCACTCCACTCAGTGAAAAGGTGTCTTCAGGAGATACACTGCCAACTGGTTCTACTCCAGCCACTCAAGAAGGAGATGGTCCACCTTCAGTCAGAGCTGAAACTTCTGTTTCTCCAGACATTCTAGTCATTCTGTTACCACCTTCAGATGTCCCATTAGATGTAAAAACTCCCCCTGATAAACCAAACCCCAAAACACCTAATGCGCTTCCCCCTGTTGTACCTCCTGAGGACCTTACCCTTTATCTACCTTCAGCAATATTACCAACTTATTTAACATCTTCAGATGTTCCACCAGGTGGCCTATCATCAAAAACTAGAGAAATTTCAACTTATTTACCCTCTACTGAAATACCCGTGCCAAAAGAACCTTCTCCTGAAGTACCTCCTTTAAAAATACCTCCAGAAATGTCATCATCTAGAGCTTCTGACAGTTTAATGGCTGTTCCTTCTCCTGATACAGTTCCAGATATACCTTTTCTGAATTTACCTTCTCCTAATACACCTTCTGCAGAAACACCTCTTCCAAATGCCCTTTCTACAGAATTGCTTGCATCAGATGTGACCCCTTTGGAAGTGTCTCCTCCAGGTCTTCCAGAACTCTCCCTAACCCCAAAAGTAGTGTCCTCTATAACTCCTGGCATATTGACAGATGCACCTCCTTCTGATGCACCTCTTCCCACACTAATTACTTCTGGTGCCCCCCCTCCAGATCCTGATGTTAATGTAGAGTCATTACCAGTTCTTGAAACCTTGGATCAGTCTAAACCCAATACTAATCTAGGTTCAGATGAATCAGGTCAAAATCCAACTTCTAGTTCTGGACAAGTGTCTGCTGGTGACTCTAAAACCCAGCAAGAAGGAAAGTCTTCTCAGGTGAAATCAGCTCAACCATCTGGAGAGTCCCCATCTGAACGAAAGGAGCCAACAGGAACAAAGGACAAAGGTATAACAAACTGTGCCTAATTGTATTAGAATAACTGCAATTCATGTTGTGTACTCGTACCACAAGAGTTTTCTTGTCAAAGTTAAAATTGTCTCATGATGTGGTCTAGTATCCATCAGTAGTTGCCTGGTAAAGTATGTAAGAATGGTTATTATGAGCCCTGCCTAGAAACAACAGTGATTTTAGCTTAAAACCCTTTGTATATGTTTTTAGACTCTTATTTTGAAGTCAGAAATGAAGTACTTCCTGCTTTGTTGCGTCGCTTTGATACAGTCTTGCACTTTTCATCGAGCTGCACGACTCACAGAAGAATCTTCCACCGGTTTTAAATTATTTGTCATAATTTTGAAAACAGAGAACATCTGAGGCACCGTTAGCTGCTAATGATGCTATGCTTCAGAGTGTGTCCACTTTAAAGGTCTATTTCATAGTCTCAACTCCATTTCATTGTCTTTCAAATCTAAAACGTGTTTCAAATGTATTATTCTGCACTGAACAGAGATTAATTAAATTTATTAAAACACATTTTACAGATAACAGCTTTATTGTATTTGTGAAAATACAAAACATTGCATTTTAAATATATTTTTTTCTGTCAGGAGGGCCATCTTAACAAGCAAAATAAATAAAATATATGGACTAGTCAAAACTGGACTGAATTATTATAATATTTGTCTTGCAGATTATTTAAAAATGGTTTGGGATTTGTGAAACCATTGTAAAAAAGGATTCCTAATTTCCCAAAAATATTGATTAAACCCTGTCTTGATCTCGTGAATCCAGTAATTGTGTATCTTGTCATCTTGTGAGGTGGATGTATTGTCACACCCCTGGTTCTGATTGAATTTAGGTGGTTGGGTGTTAAGAACTCAATATAAAGATCTACTTCAGCGGACTAAATATATCCTGAAAACTTTGAAAACTCTAACAGACGTTTTTTTGTCTGTTCACACAAGCAATCACAATTTCCAAAGAAGAAACAAATGTGAAAAGCAAAGAGGAAGAGAAAGACTTTGGGAAGAAAGGTACTAACTATAGAAACAACTGTAGTGATTGGTAGGAAGAGTTGGCAGCTGGTTTTTATATCTGCTAATGTCAGTTGTCATGACTGGTGAGATAGCTTTTATAGGTCCTGACCCTTGATCTGTTGTTGCCATGGTTACACTGCTTACTCCGTGTTTTAAGCAACCCAGAAGATTCTGATTCCCGGAGGACCAAAGTCTACTCAGCTGTCTAAAATCATTTACATCAACTTCCAGGGTAAGAATAGTTTCCATCACTGATGCTTTGTCTCTACTTGATCTCCACACCCCAGCTCCTCCCCTCTAACAGCCTCCTTCCACCATAAAAAAAACCCCACAAGACAACATCTCCTTCCTGTCCCTTGTTCCATACTCTGTAGCCCAAAATAAAACTGATAAATAAATCCAGACAGCTAAAAGGAACAGTCGAAAATTAGAAACAAAATGGAGGAAAAATACATTTTCTGTAAATTACCAAAATTTCTGAAAAAAACAAGAACTTTGTTCTCAATGTTCGACAGACTAACCAGAGCAATTCTCCCAGTATCCACCAGTTTATTCACAAACCTCAGAAGTGATAGAAAATATTAGATCTAATTCATGTCACTGCCAACATAAAAAATATTATGAGCTCAGAGTCAATGTTGGTTGGTTGATGCTGAAATCAGAACTATTTCTTTATTAAAAGATGTATCTTAAACCCAAAACCAACATCTTTTATTAATAATGTAGTCAACTGTTTTAAAACATGATGTTCTTAATTTTGTGAATTCATCTCTTCAGATGGGCGTGTCCCTACGGTTATTTAGACAGCTGTCATAAACCTTTACCCTTTAGGTCCAGTTCTAGACAAGCTTGTTCTGACTCAATTAACTCTCACTTAGACTCATTACAGAAAACAGTATCTGGCTTTAGATCCAATCAGAGCTCAGAAGCTGCATCACTAAAGATTTTAAACAACCTCAGATATAATGTGGATCAGAACAAACCTTCAGTACTGATATTATTGGACCTTAGTGCAGCTTTTGATAATGTTAACCTCACCATTCTACCAGAAGAGTTCAGGCAGATTGGACTTCCTGGAAACGTCCTGAAGCAGTTCGTATCTCAGCAACAGAAAAGGTTTTGTAAAAATAGGAAACTGTTCATCAGAATTTTATGATTCAAACTAAGGTGTTCCACAAGGCTCAATTTTAGGTCCCACTATTTGTAATCTTCCAATGCCGCTATTGGGTGAAGTCATCAGGAGATTTCAGCAGCTAGTATTCAGGATCTAGTTCTTCAGTCATGACCCAAACCTTGTGCCCATAGGTGAGGGTAAGAACGTAGACCAATGCAAACCAAACCCCTGCTCTGCTTGTAAAGAAACCGGAAGGGCCCTATTGAGGGCCTCTGGCTCCATACTCGAGGAGCGTCTCCCATAGGGCACAATGAGTGACACAAAACACATGTTGAACTTACAGCCACAGCTACGGGCAGCAGCATCGACAATAGAGGTGGAGAACATAGTCCATTTGGACTCTGTCACCAACCTCTTCCAGAACCTGGGAAAAGCTCTCCTGGACGTGGGAGTTAAAACCATCTCTGGCAGAGGGCTCTGTCCAGCTTTCAGCAGATCCAACTCAACCAGGTGGTGATTGGTGGTCCCTTGAGTCAGTTTAAGCATCCGGAGATTGGGTCATCGAGGACTCTGCCTTTGACCATCGCATGATCCCCCTGTAGATTGTGGGCCCCCTGCTGGATGTCCTCGTGTCTCCCATTCGGGCTTGGACTGGCCAGGTCCCATGTGGAGTAACCCGGCCACCAAGTGCTCACTGAAGAGTCCCAACCCCAGGCCTGGCCTAGAATGGGCCCCTGGGTTCGCCATACAGGGCGACATCACGTACTGGTCCTCATGAAGGTTTCTGAACCGCTCTTTGTCTGATCCGTCACCCAGAGATTGTTTACCATGGGAGACCCTACCAGAGGCGGGGCATTTAAGCCCCGGACAACATAGCCTCTAGGATCATTTGAGCACTCCTCCACATGTTTCCTCCACAGGTTCTCCTCAGCATAGGCAACCCCTCCACCACGTTAAGGTGGCGGTTCTAGGAGGGGGCCTTCCTAGAAAAAAAATCATATATTTCCAGTGTTTCCACAGTTCCTTCTCCTCTATAATTGATTGATTTCTCTATATTTTCTTTGGTTTTGCAACAAATAATTTTTTTTTTTAGGTGTTTGATCATGTTGGTCATTCATTGTTTGTGGTAAAATGTCTGTCTTTATGGTTTTAACCTCAGTAAAACCAGTTCCACTGAGAGCTTTATAAATACACTTTGACTTGATTGATGGTTTGATAGACACAGGAACGGGGCTTCAGGTTAGTGTGTTTTAATGTGTGTCTCTTCGTTAGACTGCGAGTGTAACGGTCACTCCAACCGCTGCAGCTACATCGACTTCATCAACGTGGTGACGTGTGTGAGCTGTAAACACAACACTCGAGGACAGAACTGTCAGTACTGTCGACTTGGTTACTACAGAAACACCTCGCTGCCACTCGATGACGACAACATCTGTGTGGGTTAGTATCACTGAAAACCTAAACACATTCTGTGATGTCTGAGTCAGCTGACCAATCAGAACCACAGAGAGAAAATGAAGTTCTTGCGACGCTCTGCCAATTTTATTCACTCTTGGTTTACAGATGAGCTCCTGTTTTAGATTCTTTTCATGGACAGTTCTGGCAGACCAAGTGGACCCACCTTCAGGTTTATTTTATTACGCCTCAGTGGTTCGATATTTGGCCTTTTGGTGCTTTTATTCAGTTCTTGGATGTATACAATCATTCAAACTACAAAATCTACATTTTACTGTTTTGGCAGAGAACACTGATCATGACTGGAATAATAAAATCAGTGTGAAAGACTCCCAGTAGAACCATTCCAGCAGTCCTAAATAAGAGGGAGTTAGATGTCTGAGTTCGCTCAAGGTGTTTAAACAGGAAGGGAGAAAAGAACCTGCTATTTTGATAGCAATTAGCAGCTTGTTCCACCATAGTTGACTGTCTGGTCTCCATGAAGTACCAGATGACAGAATTCAGCTGCATTATGGGTTTGAACAGCTACTCAATGAGGAACTGAAGAAGTTCTGGTTACAAATAGGTTCAAAACCATCCTTAGATGTTTCACTGAGCATGCTTGGAAACCTGCTAGAAAAGTTGAGAGACCATTGGCTGGAGTCAGATACAACCTGATTTTACTGCGGATCCGTTTTGTTTTTTGTACTTTCAGAAAGGTGACTCCTCCCCCATGATGACTTCATTCAGTATAAGCCACCTGCTTGAAAAACTGTGCTTAGCACAAGCACCTTACCCTACATTAAATTTTTGGTATAGATTTTTCAGGGAGGGTTCTGTAAAGTTTTTATTGCATCACTTCCTGTTTTCGCCATTGTAATCAGTGGAGTACAACAGCAAGAACTCTCTCGACCCGATCTGAAATCTCTTGATTGTGACTTCTCTGACTTATTCTAACACATAGGTACATTAAACACATTTGCTGTTGCTGCACTTTATGTTTGTCTCACACAGTTTTTCTCATCGTGGAAAGGGGTCACCAGCTTAGCTAGCTTCAGCTCAACAAAGGCTAGCCATTCTGTCTCTGTTTTTTCTTCGTCTCTCTCTGTCTACTCCTCTGCATCCTTTAATAATAATGCATTTAGCATTTTTGTCGATTTTATGGGGGAATTGGAGGTCCGGCTCGACGCTGTTGAAAAACCAGCAGATAGCCGAGGCCCCTTAGCCAGCGCGGAGCCACCGAGGGTAGCTCCCCGTAGCAGTCCTCCAGCAGAGTCCGCGCAGCCGGGGCCTCAGGCCGGCTGGGTGACGGTACGTAGAAAGCATAGTCCTAGATCCCAGCCCACAGGTCACCACCAACCCGTCAGCGTTTCTAACAGATTTTCCCCGCTCAGCGACACACCCGCTGAGAAGCCAACTCTGGTAATTGGCAGCTCCATAGTCAGAAACGTGGCACTAGAGACACCAGCGACCATAGTCAAATGTCTGCCAGGGGCCAGAACGGGCGACATCAAATCCTACCTGAAACTGCTGGCTAAGGATCAGCGTAAATACAGTAATATTGTTATTCACGCTGGTGGTAATGACACCCGGTTACGTCAATCGGAGGTCACCAAAGTTAGTGTTGCTTCGGTGTGTAATTTTGCCAAAATAATGTCAGACTCCGTAATTTTCTCTGGTCCCCTCCCCGATCTGACCAGTGACGACATGTTTAGCCGCATGCTGTCATTCAACCGCTGGCTGTCTAGATGGTGTCCAGAAAACAATGTGGGCTACATTGATAACTGGCGAACATTTTGGGGAAAACCTGGTCTGATCCAGAGAGACGGCATCCATCCCACTTTGGATGGAGCTGCTCTTCTTTCTAGGAATCTGGTCGAATTTATTAGTTCTCCAAACCTCTGACAACCCAGGGTTCAGACCAGGAAGCAGGGTCGTAGTTTAATACTCCTCTCTGCAGCTTCTGTACTGCTACCCACCCATTACCCTATTAAGACAGCGTCTCGCCCACGGCCAAAATTGAATAGATTAAAAAATAATCTAAAAGGAGGAAATCCGGAAAATCTAATAAAAATAAACACAACTCAGACTAAAAAGAAAAATAAAACCATTAAATGTGGCTTACTGAACATAAGATCTCTCTCTTCAAAGACATTGCTAGTTAGTGACCTGATTTGTGACAATCAGATTGATTTATTTTGCCTCACAGAAACCTGCTGCAGCAAGAGGATTATGTTACTATAAATGAGTCAACTCCTACTAATTATTTAAATTTTCACATTCCTTCAAATACTGGGTGAGGAGGAGGAGTAGCAACCATCTTTCAGTCCGATTTATTGATTAGTCCCAGACCAATCAATAGCTACAACTCTTTTGAATATTTAATCCTTATTTAGTGTTAAATACAGATAAGGTATTATAGTGGGGGATTTTAATATTCGTGTTAACACTGAAAGTGATAGCTTAAATATAAACTTTAATGCTATCTTGGATGCAGCTGTTTTGGCACCAGAGTGAACCTACTGCTGTGCTTCTTTCATAGTCAGGGACTGTAGTGTCATTCCCACAGAATCCATTTATGTTTACAGTCAACTTTTGTGTTTAAGATTTAAGTAAAGTGATCTTCTGCAGTAGGTTGTCCAAGATGCTGTGGAGATTTTTCACAGAATATGGAAGCTTCATGTTGCTTTTTTGCTCCATCAGCCGATAGTCAGCTGGGAACTGGATTATGAGGCATAAAAAGTCCAAAAAAATAGAAAATGTAATAAAATTAAAGTCTAAAGGGTGCAGCGGTGGTGCAGGGGTAAAACATGCAACCCATATTCAGAGGTTTCAGTCTTCAACGCAGCCCTTGCAGGTTTAACTCCCGCCCAGCCGGCCTTTGCTGCATGTCTTCCTCCGTCAGCCAAACGTCTACGGAGCTGAATGGGTTATGGTCCAAAGAGGTGTCTGGATGAATGTGGGCTCAGGGGACTGGTTGGGGCCAGGCTGCCAGGTGCTCATCCAAGACCTGTTCACTGACATGAAAGCAAACAACGTCCATGTTTCTGTGTGAAGTTAGACCGCATCAATCTGCCTGACCAGCTGACCTGTTTGCTCCAGCTCCCCTGGAATGGTTTGATTTGGTTTCAGTCAGTTCTGCAGCAGCATTAAAGGTGGTTCCTGCGTCTTTCAAGTGTTCTAGTTTAAAAATGTATCCTGGTGAACTCACGATCAGGTGATCTGCCAAATACAGCATTGTCTGACTTGCTGTTGCCTTCCAACACACTGAGGATTGATGTACTTTCCACCAAGGTGATGTGGCATCTTCCTACTCAAGGTCTGGGAACTATCACCAATAATAACTTCACAGTAACGTGACTAAAACAGGCAGCAATGTAGGAGTGGGGCAGGTCTGTTACACTCAAGGTTTTCCGCAGCATGACAATGATGATGTAAAACATGATGATGTGGAAGATGATGAAGATTATGTGTGTTCTCTTAGAATGTGACTGTGACCCAGACGGCAGCGCATCTCCTCACTGCTCTGATTCTGGCCTCTGTCGTTGTAAACCTGGAGCCACTGGGAGGCGCTGTGATTCCTGTCTTTCTGGGTTCACCTGGCGGGAAGGCGGAGCTGGATGCACAGGTATGCACTCTGTTTAACCTCACCTGACCCACTTCATTTTATCAATAATTGATATTAAAGACAAGGCAGCTATTTGTGTAGCACATTTCAGCAAGAAGACACTTCACACTTAGCAGTGGCACAATAAAAGAAAGTAAAGTTGGAGTACAGACTGAAATTAAGGATGTTTCAATTAATAGTTTAAATGAAGGAGCCAAAGCAACTTTAAACAAATGGGTTTTAACCTTAAAAAAACTCGTCGTTTTTACAGTTTTCTGGAGGTTTGTTCCAAAGATTCTTGCTGAACAATGATTTGTCCCTCAGAGAACATATGTGACCTGGAGCGTCGGATCTGTCAGAACGGTGGAACCTGCATTGATTTCCAGCGCTGCGCCTGTCCAGACAACTCCACAGGTAAATCTTCAACCGTATGATGACACAGCTCAGGTGTTATGGGTGGGGTCTGATCAGTGCAGGTGTATTATGCTATGGGTGTGCAGGTCAGTTCTGCGAGCAGAATGTCTGCATGAAGAAAAACGGCTGCATCACAAATGCTTCGGGCTCCTCCTCCTCGGTGACATCACAGCTCTACCTGGTGGCCTTCAGTTTAACCACCTACACCTTCAGCTGACCACGCCAACCTCACAAACCCACCGCCACTATGACATCACAGGTGGAATAAACGATCGTAATGAAAAGTTTCCTGGGTCTTTATTTATTTTTTATTTAGAAATTTACAACAAAACCTAAAACATGCTGGCAAAGGTAATCTTTTGCATTTTATGGCACATTGCAAACAGTGACTTGCATTATACGCACACATGCACTTTTATACATGCCCTCTTTCTTTTTTTATTTTATTATAAATATTTTGAATTGAGAACGGCGAAGGTTAAAAATGTCAGTCATCTTCAGCATCTACTGATCTTTAGTGTATTTAATAAATGGACCCCAAATACCTTCAAATGCCTGCTGCTTACCCTTCAGTTAAAAAAAGCTTTTTCTTTAAAGTAGATCGAGATTGTAGCTCCTCAAAGCACATCATTATATTAGAATCTGGTAAGAATGGACCTTGGATCATTTTTATTCCCTTATAATACCATACTTTAAAAGTGAGATCTGCTCTTCCTGGTGAAAAGTCTTGGCTGCCCCATACTGGGCTGTATTGAGACAGTCTGTCTCCTTTAAGTACTTTTTGTTTTCAAACCAAATCTTTATCATATGCTTCACAATGGGATTATTTGTTATTTTACCGAGTTTTCTTTCATTATCCGAATATAGGTATAGAGGAAAAGGTAATCCTAGCTCAGCCCCTTCCATTTCGGACCAATAAGGTAGGTTTGCATTAGAGAAACAGAACATGATGGTCCCCAGCGGAGCAGCCCAGTAGCACAGCTTATAGTCAGGGCATCTTAGACCTCCTGTTCCCACCTGTTGTTCCATATAAATCTGATATAAATCGTTATTTTTTTTTATTTCTGAAAACAAGTAGAGTCGTTTAGGCAAGAAATAAATTTTCACTGTATTTATTCTTCCTATTGTAGATATTTTAGAGGCATCCATCGATCAACTGATTCCATTATTTCATTAATTACTGGTCTGTACTTGGCTGTAGCAATGGTTTCTAATTTTGGCAAGATCTCTGCCCCCACATATTTAAACTGATCCATTACTTTAAACTGGCTTATATCAAAGATCCAATTTGTTCTTTCATTTGCATTAAGTAACAGCAAAGCTGATTTAGTGTTATTTATTTTAGAACCTGAAATTTTACCACATTTTTCGATCAAATGTTGTAGATTGGAGATTGATTCTTTTAACTTTGAAATCATTAAAATTACATCATGGGACAGTATTTTTACTATAGTATGGCAGGATGTGACATCCCTGGTTTATGTTATCAGACTGTTCCGTCTATCCGGTATTTAACGGTACTTAAGAGAATAAACACTACAAACATGAGTAAAGAAAACATGTAAAACCCATCCAACCTGAACACTACATTACCCAGAATGCTCCTGTGTCCCACAGCTAAATGAGGAAGAGGAGTATGAAGGCAACACTGTGATTAACAGGGAATTCTCCTCTGCAGGAGTGGATGCTGCGTAGATGTTTTCAAAAATATGGCCCAACAGGACCAAAACAAAGCTTCACACCATGAGCTTCACCTCCTGTCAGGGTTTTAGTTGCTCGATTGAGACTAATGATCACAGCAATGCAGTCTTTTTTATGGATATCTGAACATTTGCAGAAATTATTTAGATGGTTCTCTGGTCAAAATATAAAAAACATGTGAAGGCATCAAACCAGCAAACAGTTGATACCAGCCTCGACCCATCCCTGAACCAAGAATCTAGATACTGAAGCCAAAACTGGCAAAGAGGACAACCAGTAGCACCCACTCGCATGTGTACATTTTTCAGTTCAGTCTTCTTCTTGTTGTAGTCATGACCATCTTTGTATTAGTGCTCAACAGCCTCTCTCTGCTGCTGCAGATTTATGATGTTCAGTAGAGCTGGGTGGGGAGATGACTGAAAACTGGCCCAGGTATTCATCGTCATTTTCAATTCAGTTTATTTATATAGCACCAATTCACAACACATGTCGTCTCAAGGCTCTTCACAAAGTCAGGTTCATACATTCCTATTAATCGTAACCATTGAACAGTTCAGTCAGATTCAGTTATTTATTCAAATTGGATAAAAGGTTTTTCTATCTAAGGAAACCCAGCAGATTGCATCCAGTCAGTGACTTGCAGCATTCACTCCTCCTGGATGAGCATGTAGAGACAGTGGACAGTCACTGGCGTTGACTTTGCAGCAATCCCTCATACTGAGCATGCATGTAGCGACAGTGGAGAGGAAAAACTCCCTTTTAACAGGAAGAAACCTCCAGCAGAACCAGAACCAGGCTCAGTGTGAGCGGCCATCTGCCACGACCGACTGGGGGTTTGAGAGAACAGAGCAGAGACACAAAGAGAACAAAGAAGCACTGATCCAGGAGTACTTTCTATGGGAAGGAAAAGTAAATGTTAATGAATGTAGCTCCTTTAGTCGTTTCATCTAGAAAGAAAGAACAGATAAACTCTGATCCAGTTTTCAAGTCTAGAGTCTGAAAGAGAGAACATAGAGTTAGTTACAGTAGAAGCTCAGTCAGTAGCCATGTCTAGGAGAGAGAAAGGGTTAAACACTGAAAGACAGGGCCATGTGGATCATCTGTAGAAGGTGAGCATTAAGTTGTTGCCAGCAGAAGCTCGGACGATGCCCCTCTCCAGAAAGGTGTCACAGGTAGACACAGAGTCAGGTCAGGTGTAGCTTCTAGGAAGAGAAAAGAGAGAACAAAGTTAAAAGCTGAAATAACAGCAAATAATGCAAAATTGGAGAGTAGTAGGAGAATGTAGCGAAGAGGGTGAAAGTGGTCGTTATGTCCTCCAGCAGCCTAAGCCTATAGCAGCATAACTACAGCGATAACTCAGGATAAACTAAGCCACTCTAACTATAAGCTTTATCAAAAAGGAAAGTTTTAAGCCTAGCCTTAAAAGTAGACAGGGTGTCTGCCTCACGGACTAAAACTGGGAGCTGGTTCCACAGGAGAGGAGCCTGATAACTAAAGGATCTGCCTCCCATTCTACTTCTAGAGACTCTAGGAACCACCAGTAAACCTGCAGTCTGAGAACAAAGTGCTCTGTTAGGAACATATGGACCAATCAGATCTCTGATGTATGATGGAGCTAGATCATTAAGGGCTTTATATGTGAGGAGGAGAATTTTAAATTCTATTCTGGATTTAACAGGGAGCCAATGAAGGGAAGCTAAAATAGGAGAAATATGATCTCTCTTTTTAATTTTCATCAGAACTCTTGCTGCAGCATTTTGAATCAGCTGAAGGCTTTTAACTGCATTTTGTGGACATCCTGATAGTAAAGAATTACAATAGTCCAGCCTTGAAGTAACAAATGCATGGACTAGTTTTTCAGCATCACTCCTGGACAGGATATTTCTAATTTTGGCAATGTTCTGGAGATGAAAGAAGGAAATCCTAGAAACCTGTTTAATATGGGATTTAAATGACATGTCCTAGTCAAAGTTAACACCAAGGTTTCTTATTTTATTATTGGAGGTCATAAGGTACATTGTATACATATTTCTCCAGATCAATAGGTTTCAATATTTAAATAAGAAAATCTGAATTAATGTCAGAATAGTACTGACTCTGACTTTATCACTATGGTTAATTTCTCCAAATTTAGACCGTTTCACACCTGCATCCTCACCTAACGGTCCTAACCCCTGGTCCAGCAGGTTCTCGGTCAGAGGGAATATCAAAATAAATCCATCAAAATTAGTTTATCGTATGGTGATTGTACACATCATGGAACCAAATTAAATTAATTACAGTCATTAATCATTGTTCAAAACCAGCAGTAAGACGAACTAACAAGACCCGGTACCTGGATCACACACAACCACCATTCATCCCATCAAGATTAATAAAACTCAGTGACAGGTCAGCTACAAACAGTTCTAATAAGGTTGAAAATAAAACTGAAAATAAAATATTTAGAACGTATTCAAGAGAATGGAAGGAGTTTCTGACTTAAGAGGAAAATTTTATTAATAAACCCAGATGATCAGAACCAGGAGAAGAAGACGTTTCTGTCTGTGGGGTGAAATTTTGACCAAGAAGGAGAGTGATGGGGTGCTGCGCCAGATGACCTGGCCTCCACAGTCACCGGACCTGAACCCAATCAAGATGGTTTGGGGTGAGCTGGACCGCAGAGTGAAGGTAAAAGGTCCAACAAGTGCATCTCTGGGAACTCCTTCAAGACTGTTGGAAAACCATTTCAGGTGACGACCTCTTGAAGCTCATCAGCAGAATACCAAGAGTGTGTGGAGCAGTAATCAAAGGTGGCTACTTTGAAGAACCTAGAATATAAGACATATTTTCAGTTGTTTCACACTTTTTTGTTCAGTATATAATTCCACATGTGTTCATTCATAGTTTTGATGCCTTCAGTGTGAAGCTACAATATTCATAGTCATGAAAATGAAGACAACTCTTTGAATGAGAAGGTGTGTATATATATATATATATATATTTATAGGGCTAGGTTAACATATCGAATGGAGTGAGATCCTGTTAGCCAACATACTCTTCAAGGTTCCACCCTCACACAAGCAGAACCTAACCCAGCCCTAGAACTTGTGGCTCTGATCCGAGAAGCACACACCAAGAGGCAGGCTTCGTCTAAATTTCTTCAGAAATGTTCTAGTTACATATTATTATTGTCTTTAGATGAAAGTCACCAGGGTTTACACTTTATGAATAGTTGTTGGAATTAGAAGTTTTAATATAAATTAGGTCTGTTTTTCTTGATGAAGAGATTGATCTGTGCTTCACACTACAATGGGTCGTCAACCCGATCCCTAACCCTCACACACTGACTGGGGTCCAAACCGGCCCCAGTCTCATTCAAAGAGTGGGGTCCAAACCGGCAACCCACCAGTCACAGGACGAAACCCTACCATCTGAGCCACCATCGCAGGATGTGATGGGAATAATGTTGCAGGAGAAGCGGTTGATTATCACAAGTTTATACTCCTGTCCACTCCTCTGAGTGTGAATATTGATGTTTCTATCTGTTAGGTTCAATAAATGTTTGAAATGAAATTTGTTTGTAAATGAATTTAAGGATCATCAGCCTGTAGCGTGAGAATTAGTGTCAGAGCTGATGAGCCTCAGCTAGATGCGCAGGAGTAGTCGGGACGTAATATGACACACGGTGGATATGACTGGGTCTGCAGCGACCTAGGTCAACACAATTGGTCAAAAAGAGGTGTGAGTCGAAGGAAGACTAACACTTTGGCTCCATCATTTTAGAAAATAAAGTCTCAAAAAGAAATGGTGAAGACACAACAATATTTATTGAACCCAGGAACGCATCAGAGGTAAAACTTCACCCATTCTTTGCATGGGTCTCGGTACATCTAATGGTCAGATTCTGAGCTGTTTTACTGCTAATAATTTAATTGCATTTTATTTTAGTTGGAAATTATTTTAGATTTTCTATGTGCCGTATAACACTCACTCGTTAACATACCTCTACTGCCTAAAAGTATTTGTCTACTTCTACATGAACTTTGATGATGTCCTATTCTTAATCTCTGAGGTCGAGTTTGTTGATGGACCCACCGTTGCCAGCAACATCAACTCCAGCAACATCAACTTTTAACTATTCTGTAAACATCTCCCAGGTTTAGGAGTGTCTTAATTAGTTAGATCACAACCAGAACTTTAGCTATCGCTCTAACTCATCCCAAAGGTGTTCAAGGAGGTTGAGGTCAGGTCTCTGTGGAGGACAGTCAAGGTTCTCCACACATGCAGCTGTGGAAATGATTGGACCACCAAAATTCATTGATTTGGTCTTGGGACTTAATACTTTTGGCTCTATAATACAAGCATTGAATTTTAGACCTCTAAAGCATGACCTTTACTGTGGTAACAGAAAAGTTGAAATCAACCCTGTAGGTCCTGAGAGATCTTCAATTAATTTGGGGCATGTCATTTTCAGGTAAATTTCTCCGAAAGGGGCCTGGGAATTAAAGGGTTAAACTGCGTGGTTGGCTTGACTGAATTGTAAAAGAAAATATATTCACTTATCAGTAATATTTGAATTTCTTACCAGGTCAAACAATATTTGGATCTAACCAGCCTGGTGTTTAATGTCGGGGGTGGAGTCTGAGGTGGAGTGGCGGCACTCTACCCCCACTTTTGACTCCGTCTCCTCTCTGCGCCGGTTGAGAAATGATGCGGACCCTCATGTCAGACCAAACACCGGAAGTTACCTTACAGTGCAACCTTCAAAACAACCTTCCTGGACTTATAGCTTCTGGACCTAAGATTTAAATTCAGATTACTTCAACAGTGGGGCTGCAGAAGCGGTCCGGTTCGGCTGATCCTCCGAAACCATGAAGCTTCTGCGGCGAACCGGAGCCACATTGTTGTTCGGAGCGGGACTCGGAGCAGCAGTAAACCATCTGCTCAGTTTCAGAGGACGGGCTGAGGAGGAGCAGAAAGCCGGTCTGTTGAGATTGGTTCCGGTCCTACCGGTACCGGAGCCTCTGACCGTCCGGGCCTCCGAACTCACCGTGAGTGAATAACTGTGTATGTGAGTCGCTCAGGAAGGAGCGGATCAATTCAGTTTATTTATTTAGCGCCAATTCACAGCACGTCGTCTCAAGGTTCTTGTCCGTGTTAGGAGAACAGAAACCTCCTCAACCTTCCTGTCTTCATTCTCTGGACCTTGTGCTGACATGTGGATTGAACCCTGTCCTGTCTGACCATTTCTTAATAACCTTTGAGTTTAATTTAACCGAGTACTCCACATCTGAAAGAAAATTTCATTATAATAGATCATTATCAGGCGATGCTGTAACAACCTTTAAAGAATCTGTTCCACTTTTAATTTCCTCATTATCACTGAAAAACACAGTGGAGGGCAATAATTCTGTTTCTGCCTCTTCACAAATTGATTCTCTTGTTCATAGTGTTTCTTCATCATTGCGTGATGCATTAGACAATGATGAAGAAGGTAATCATTAATAGGAGGCTCCTTGGTTTAATTCAGAGCTGCGTACTTTAAAGCACAATGTTAGAAAATTGGAGAGAAAATGGCGCTCTACACACCTAGAGGATTCCTACTTAATCTGGAAAAATAGCCTACTGTTGTATAAAAAGACACTTCACCAAGTTAGAACAGCTTATTTCTCATCATTAATAGAAGAGAACAAGAATAATCCTAGGTTTCTCTTTAGTACAGTTGCTAAACTTACTCAGAGTCATAGCTCTGTTGAACCATCCATTCCCTTAGCTCTTAGCAGTCATGACATTATGGGATTCTTCTTAAATAAAATTGATTCTATTAAAAATAAAATCTTTGACATACTCCTGAAGATGATTACTTCATCCTCAGCAAGTGAGACAACATTGGAAATAACTGCAGAACCTGATCTGTTCTCTCAAACCTCCAGTCGGTCGTGGCAGATGGCCGCTCACACTGAGCCTGGTTCTGGTTCTGCTGGAGGTTTCTTCCTGTTAAAAGGGAGTTTTTCCTCTCCACTGTCGCTACATGCATGCTCAGTATGAGGGATTGCTGCATGTCAGGGACTAAACCCAAGCAGCTGGGTTTCCTTAGAAACCAATCTGAATAATAAACAAAACTGAAACAGATTTTTGAAGTCTGGAAGTCTCAGAACCCACCAGTCAACAGTGAACCGCTGTGAGAGTCGAGACTAACTGCAGGTTTCAGTTGGTTAATAGAAGTGAAAAGTTTATTAATCCGATTGTTTCGTGTTTGAACGGATTCTGTTCAACTAGGAATAAAAAAGATGAAGACAGGCAGCGATGAATGTCTGAACCGCTTTTAAAGTGACACAGAGAGCATTTGAGGTTCCTGCGGTTCCTCACAGACAGAACCTAAAACGGCTCCAGGCGTGACCTGCTCAATAACTGTTATCCAAGACATTTTGGACATTTTAACTTCAACCCAAAACTTAGGTTTTTCTGCAAGGACAGATCGTCCGATGGTTGAGTCGGCCCTGAACTGGAACTGATTGATGGTTCTGATCCAAACACTGCACTGAATGGTTTGTCTCCTTCTGAGTCCAGGTGAGTCCAGGTAACTCTGGAGCTGTGATGAAGTACGGCTTCCCCTCTTTGGCCAATATCAGATCCAGAGAGTCCTACATCACGTCGTATGATCCTCGCACACGCACTGCATCCTGGGTAATAGAGAGGCTAAACCCCGCCTCGCTGACAGGTGCGTCAGACAGGAGACTCTGTGAGTTCAAAGAGGACGACAGGTGAGGACCTCTGTGGACAGGTAAATCGGGGCTGCTTGGTAGAGTTTAACACGTGATGTGTTTCATCGACAGCGTTCACGTCTTCCACAGAGCCACCAATGCAGACTACAGGGGGAGTGGCTTTGACAGGGGTCACCTGGCTGCTGCAGCCAATCACAAGTGGAGTCAAAAGGCCATGGAGGACACCTTCTACCTGAGCAACGTGGCTCCACAGGTAAAAGCACACCTGACACAGGTTAGAGGCAGGAAGCATAATGTCCTGCTGAGTCAATAATCAATACTCCAAGTGGAAAGCAGTTCCTAAGATGTTTGATCACTGATGGATCAGTGAGGCCAGTTCGAGACAAACCTGGAGAGCAGCACAGATTACACCTGCCCAGCTCCATCCGTTGGATCCTACCCACCTAAAGTTCTAAACTGGTCAGAATTATTGAATTTACTCCACCTGCTGTGTGTCTGCAGAACCCTAATCTGAACCAAAACACCTGGAACAACCTGGAGAAGCTCTGCCGCTCTCTGACCAAACACTACCTCAATGTCTATGTGTGCACGGGCCCCCTCTACCTGCCCAGGTAACATTACCGCACCCAATCACAACCTGCCCAGGTAACTCCACCTAGTCCTTTGAAAACATTTCAGTGCTTGGGGGTGGAGTTTAAAGACTCTAGATGTGATTGTATTTCAGGCAGGAAGATGATGGAAAACTCTATGTCAGGTACCAGGTGATTGGCTGTAACCATGTTGCCGTGCCTACACACTTCTTTAAGGTAAGACTCAAATCTCTGTTGATGTTGTCAGCACACCAGTCTGTCTTCTCAGTCCACCCCACCCTGGTCTCCTCAGGTGCTGATTCTGGAGCAGGCTGATGGGAAGGGGGTGGAGCTTCGCTCCTATGTTTTACCAAATGAACCAATCGATGAGAAGGTTCCTCTTGAGCGTTTTCTGGTTCCAATAGAAACCATCGAGCGAGCGTCTGGACTCCTGTTTGTTCCAAACATCATGAAGAGGACAAGTAGCCTGCAGGCCATCAGCAACAAGTGAACTACAGTATCCAGGATCCCCTGCTGCAGTCTGTCATGGGGATGTGTTGTCACTTCCTGTAGTTTTGCTGCTATTTATTTTATTAAAGTCTGCTAATCTGAATGTGTGCAACTGATTTGATACATTTATTTTAATTCATATTCTGCCGTTACTGCAGTCAGTCCCTGCGTGATCAGCCAAGCAGGTCAAACATGTAAATGTATTTCTTTCAAAATAAAATCTTGAGAACAGAAACATTTATTCAGTTTGGTAAATACATGTTGAATTTCACAATAAAGGCATCTGCCAGTCCACTTCCTGTCCAGGGTTAAAGCTCACCCCGTTCGTGGATGGAGGCAGGTCCTGTGAACCAATCAATGTGTTCCGATTGGAGGTCAGCTGTTGTTCACTTCCTCGTCGTCGCTGTCGTCTTCCACGTCCGAGTTAAAGATGTCTATTAGCTGATACCTGTCCTGCTGCTGCTGCTCCCGTAGCCCCACCCACGACGTGCTGTGGGACCTCAGCCTCTTCTGCAGGAACGGAACCACGTGATGGTACAGGAAGTCGATGATCTCTAAGGTCGGAGATGGAGAGGACGCATAAGAAACTAATCCTTGTTCTAACACCTGAGGATCATCTCAGCTTGTACTTGGACAGAAAGTTTCCTCTGCAAAGCAAACTGATTTTTAGAGATTTCACAAAGTAAAATCTGTAGAGTTAATATAAATTGTTGACTGGTACATATCAAGACACCTTTATTCATTTTTTATTTATTCAAATGTTTATTGAAAGACGAAGCAGAACCCATTTCATTTTCAGAAGTTGCAAGAGTTTTGTGTATATATACATACATGGGTATAATACATACATATTATAGACAAATATTAATTAATAAATAATAATTAAGAAACCATACACAAATGGGTGCAGACATTTTTCAGAATTGTTTGATTTTTATTTTATGTAAATGTAAGTTTCTCCATCTAAAAAATATCTTGGATCACTTTTATCCAGTTTTTTTGTCTATTTATGAGTGCTTCGTTTCTGAGTAATTACCTTTTTACTGGCAGCTCACGTAATCTTGAATATTTATCTTTTGCTGATTCCTTTCACACCATTTTTCCCAGAAGAGGTTGGAAAAATTGTTAAGTTAGTTTCAAATTTTAGGGGCACTTTCGTTTTAGTGACCTCATTGACACTTTGCCTAATTCTGCTCCAGTACCAGGACCATTTCGGGCAAATCCAAAAGACGTGTGGAAGCTTAAAGCTTTGTTTGATTAGATTAAAAGTGTTATTGTTTTTAGCATTACAAGATGAATTCTGTGAATAATTGTTCACTCTGAGTAAACATGCAAGCCGTCTGGAAACAGATTACAGTTCATCCAAGTCAGAGTGACATCAATTCAGCAGTCCAGTTTAGCTCAGGAATGAGGAGTTGACCAAAATAATGAGAATCTTATTATAAACTGTCACGTAGGCTAATCTGATATTTTCCAGATGTTCGGCTGGAGTTGGATTCCCGGAACCCCAACTGAGATTTAATGTTGTAGATGCCAAAAAGTTTTACGTAAATGAGTATGATGATTCCAATTGGTCAAGAGGACCCCAATACACATCAATGCTTCGTATCTGTATAAAAACCGCCCTTTAAGGACTGAAAAACAGGTATTGGGATTTTGATGAAGATGTTTTTGTGCGCTGTGAGAAATAAAAGTTCCCTCCCGTGATGGCTGTGAAGAGAGATATATCTGAGTTCTGTGTTAATCATTTTAGCTCAGTGATAAGACCGCACTCTCCTACACATGATATTAGTTAAACAGTTAAATAGAATATTCGTCACATCATCAATATGGATATGAATTTTACCTTCCTTCACCCATTTTTCTTTAATATCCAGCGTATTCTCACCTTCTATGTTTTGCAGTATTTGATATCAACTTGTTATTGGGACTTGGATATTTTTAGAAATACCTAAGATATTTAAAATATCAAAAAAGGGCCTATGTGGGTTCGTTCGTTCGTCATCTTCCGCTTATCCAGGACCGGGTCGCGGGGGCAGCAGACTCAGCAGAGACACCCAGACGTCCCTCTCTCCAGACACCTCCTCCAGTTCCTCCAGGGGGAGCCCAAGGCGTTCCCAGGCCAGCCGAGAGACATAGTCCCTCCAGCGTGTCCTGGGCCGTCCCCTGGGCCTCCTCCCGGTGGGACGTGCCTGGAACACCTCCCGAGGAAGGCGTCCAGGAGGCATCCGGTATAGATGCCCGAGCCACCTCAACTGGCTCCTCTCGATGTAAAGGAGCAGCGGCTCTACTCTGAGCCCCTCCCGGATGGCCGAGCTCCTCACCCTATCTCTAAGGGAGTGCCCGACCACCCTACGGAGGAAGCTCATTTCAGCCGCTTGTATCCGTGATCTCGTTCTTTCGGTCATGACCCAAAGTCTATCTAAATAGTGTCTAATCTGTAAGAAGCAGAAAAAGTCTGTATTGTCAAGACTATGGGTCTGTCTGATATCTTAAAAAGTCCTTAATCCGCCTATATGTAAAAGGTCGCTACAGTTCACCAAACCCAATTGGATCCATTTCTTAAAATGTGTTATCCGTTTTATTTGGAATAAAGTTCTGGTGGTTTGCTATCCATCTGATCAACAAAGATTCCTTATTTATCTTAACTCATTTTGTCCAGACATTAAATGCTGTTTCTGAGCATAAATTCAATTCTCCAAGATGTTTTATGAGATCTATATTTTTAATTGCTGATGGCAGAGGATTACTCTACGTTGCACTTTTAATCTTCTTCCATTTTGCTGTATAAGTTGGATTGCACCTTTGGACTTATATATTTATTTGTGCTGTCCTATGGTAACTTTTCATGTTGGGGAGAGTGAGGCCTCCATTATTGTTGGTTCGCTGTAAAGTTTTAAATCTGATCCTTGGGTGGTTTCCTTGCCATAAAAATCTGAAAATGATTTTGCTGCTGGGCTCTACTGGTATTGTTTGAAATAAATATAATAATTTTGACATTGTTATAATTTTTATAACTTCTACTCTGTGTAAAACAGGGCAATAAAGTCCACTATTAATGGGTCATAATTAACCTGGATAGTATTACTCATATCTTTTGGGATTGTTACTCTCAGGTATGGCATTGTTTCCCTTTTCCAATTTATTTGAAAAATCCATTTTTAAAATAAAACATTATCATCAGGTAAATAATCAAATGACAATGCCTGAGATTTGTGTGAATTCAGGCTATGGTGAAAACTGACCGTATTCCATCAGGATTCTATGTAATTCTGGTGAGCATTCATGTGGTTTCGCCAAGTAAATTAAAATATCATCTGCATAAAGAACTAATTTTTGTTCCTTCCAATTTATCTCAATGCCATCTATTTTAGAGTCCTCTCCAATCCATTGTGCCAAAGGTTCTATAAATATAGCAAACAGTAATAGTGACATTTAACATGCTTACCTACAACCTTGTTCAATATTTATAACCCTGATAATTCCCCATTCATTCAGATTTTCATATTGGATTTATTATTATTATTCTGCATTACTTTTGAGGAATTTAGAAGATAAATTAAATGGGAATAGGACTTTATATAGAAAGAACCAGTCTACACTGTTAAATGGTTTTTGAGCATCTAAACGTAATAAAACTGCTTGTTTGTGATATATTTTAATATAGTTGATCACCTGTGTTGTTCGCCTGGTCCGTCTTTTCTTTATAAATCCTGTTTGGTCTAAATCTATAACATTTGGGAGAATACAATTTTACCTCTTTTCCACTGGCTCCATTTGGCCCTACTCGACTCAACTCGGCCCGCTTTGGGAGCGTTTCAAGTACTGTTTTTCCGTACCGGTACCTAGTTTTTTGGTCCACGCTCCTGAGCAGGTCTGACTGGGACTGAGTCGGGACAACATGTGACACAAACAGACTGCTGTTCACTGATTGGCTGTGGATCCAGGAGGAATGAGAAGGTTTTCCAAGAGGCAGAGCAGGGAAAAGGTAATAAAACTCAATACACTATTATAATAAGGACCACAACGGCTGGAGTGGGTCAAACCCAAATATAATTTTACTATTTACTAATCATAAACCAGCCTGAAGGCTGAAAGAAAAGAAACAGGAGACATCAGCTGTCTGAACTACATGCAGATAGGGGGCGCTGTAGTTAATAACATCCTAAACCAGCTGATCACACATAAAATCAGCTGTTCAGACACAAACATTTCCCCCAAAACAAACCGCCATGAAACAGCGTGTTTGATTCTGACATTTACTGACGGTCCTTCAGAGAACCAGCGTCTGCCACCCCCCTCACATCAGAACCACTGAGCCTTATTTATAAGTTCCAGCTGGGCTGTGGTCCAGATAATTATCCCAGTGGATCATTTCATACATAAAAAACATATAGAAGATATTCTAGCAGATAAAATAATACAAACATTATTAGTATTTTTTTATTTTCTATTTATTATTTTCTATAATTTCGTGCTGATTACTTTAATAAGACACTAGCTATGTTTGCATGCACAACATTTCACGATCGGTTTAAAGAATCAGAGTCAGAATCAGCTTTATTGCCAAGTTCGTACAAACAAACAAGGAATTTGACTCACACTTTGCTCTTTGGTTTTGTTTTTGTATTACAGAATATAAATATTTACAATCTACAATGTAAAATGTATTCAGATTAAAAAACAAAAAATAATTGGATTATACTGTTTATATGGACATAAGTAATCAAAATAAAATGGCTCATCGGACTAAAAATGTGTTGTGTAAACTTGCTGATCAGAATATTCTGTTAGCATCTAGCCAGAGCGTTTAGCCATTCAAGCTGGAAATACGTCACGCTGATGCGGGGTGCACATGCGCACTTAGGTCACCTCGCCTCATTCTTAACTTGATCCTGTAGGGTTAAGGATCGGATTGTTAATCGTCATAAACCACCCCTCTCAGTCGATCCTGCCGAATCCGATCCGAATAGAACGACTGACATGTTTACATGACACATTTTTACTCGGATTGGCCGTTTATTCCGATTATTTATGTCCATGTAAACGTAGCTAATGCCACACAGCAACATTAATAGTGCCACAGTGCACTACACTGATGTCTTCAGCCACCATAGCTCCAGCCGTCAGCGGGTCGGGGAAAACTGATCAGGTACCGA
The DNA here is from genome assembly GCF_021462225.1 of Girardinichthys multiradiatus. Lineage (NCBI taxonomy): Eukaryota > Metazoa > Chordata > Actinopteri > Cyprinodontiformes > Goodeidae > Girardinichthys > Girardinichthys multiradiatus. The sequence continues at coordinate 53,371,168 of NC_061805.1, read as the reverse complement.
GTAGAGCGAAACCGAGTGGATTGACATGTTTTTTTAAGTACCACAAGATAACATTTGTTGTGAATTGGCACCATATAAATATAGTAAATTTAATTTAAATATGAATACACGACATGTCACAAGTGCTGGTCGCACCCTATAACCACTGGATAGACTCCGAATCATCACCAAAATTAGAAATATCCTGTCCAGGTGTGACGCTGAAAAACTAGTCCATGCATTTGTTACTTCAAGGCTGGACTATTGTAATTCTTTACTATCAGGATGTCCACAAAATGCAGTTAAAAGCTTTCAGCTGATTCAAAATGCTGCAGCAAGAGTTCTGATGAAAATTAAAAAGAGAGATCATATTTCTCCTATTTTAGCTTCCCTTCATTGGCTCCCTGTTAAATCCAGAATAGAATTTAAAATTCTCCTCCTCACATATAAAGCCCTTAATGATCTAGCTCCATCATACATCAGAGATCTGATTGGTCCATATGTTCCTAACAGAGCACTTTGTTCTCAGACTGCAGGTTTACTGGTGGTTCCTAGAGTCTCTAGAAGTAGAATGGGAGGCAGATCCTTTAGTTATCAGGCTCCTCTCCTGTGGAACCAGCTCCCAGTTTTAGTCCGTGAGGCAGACACCCTGTCTACTTTTAAGGCTAGGCTTAAAACTTTCCTTTTTGATAAAGCTTATAGTTAGATTATTATAGTTAGATGGTTATTCTGCTATAGGCTTAGGCTGCTGGAGGACGTAATGACCACTTTCACCCTCTTCGCTACATTCTCATACTACTCTCCAATTCTGCATTATTTGCTGTTATTTCAGCTTTTAACTTTGTTCTCTCTTTTCTCTTCCTAGAAGCTACACCTGGCCTGACTCTGTGTCTACCTGTGACACCTTTCTGGAGAGGGGCATCGTCCGAGCTTCTGCAGGCAACAACTTAATGCTCACCCTCTACCGATGATCCACATAGCCCTGTCTTTCAGTGTTTAACCCTTTCTCTCTCCTAGACATGGCTACTGACTGAGCTTCTACTGTAACTAACTCTATGTTCTCTCTTTCAGACTCTAACCTTGAAAACTGGATCAGAGTTTATCTGTTCTTTCTTTCTAGATGAAACGACTAAAGGAGCTACATCCATTAACATTTACTTTTCCTTCCCATAGAAAGTACTCCTGGATCAGTGCTTCTTTGTTCTCTTTGTGTCTCTGCTCTGTTCTCTCAAACCCCCAGTGGGTCGTGGCAGATGGCCGCTCACACTGAGCCTGGTTCTGGTTCTGCTGGAGGTTTCTTCCTGTTAAAAGGGAGTTTTTCCTCTCCACTGTCGCTACATGCATGCTCAGTATGAGGGATTGCTGCAAAGTCAACACCAGTGACTGTCCACTGTCTCTACATGCTCATCCAGGAGGAGTGAATGCTGCAAGTCACTGACTGGATGCAATCTGCTGGGTTTTCTTAGAAAAGCATTTAACCAACTTGAATTAGAAACTGAATCTGACTGAACTGTTTGATAACTAGCATCAATTGGAATGTTTGAACTTGACTTGGAATCTGAATGATTCGATTAAATTAACCTTGTACGATGCCTTGAGACAACATGAATTGGTGCTATATAAATAACCTAAAGTGAGACCTGGCCCCCAAGAGAACTATTTGAACTGTAACTACAGCTGAATTATAAAGTAATTGAGTAGGATGACAAAGTACCTCAATACTCACCTTGAAATGACAAAGAGTGGGAGTGTGGAACTTTGCGTTGCTTCAGTCTGTTGAACATTCGCTGGACGCTCCATGTAGTCACCTCACTGCAATGCAATACTATAGTCAGTGCTACACAATACTACAGACTGTACCACTCACAGCACTAAAGTCAGTACTCTGGAGTAGTTTCAGCTTTAGCAGCTATTTGACTTTTGACCTCACCCGACAGCCTGAGCAACCTCTTCCCAATTGATGTCTGCGGCATCCTCCACAGATGTGTTGTACAACCTGAGAAACAGAGACAGGTGGACACAGACACACAATTGGAGTTAAAACCCACTGTTGCAGTTAGAACACACTACTAGTTACAACAGGCTCCTTCAGTTAGAACCCAGTGCTACAGATAGAACAGGATTCAAAAGTAAGAGCTAGATTACGGCTGAAAATATGGCAGCACACTTTTGGTTCTGATGTTGGTTTTGTGTGTACACAAATTAAAGCAAACAAGGCATCCCATGATGCTTAAACATTTAGAACTGCTGATGCAAGCACCAGTTCCTTGCATCCACATGCATGTTTCTGAAAAACTGGACCCCATCAAAACAGAGACCCATTTCAGTGGCTCACATGTTCTAGTTCCTGCTTTCAATCACAGGTGACTGGGTGTGTCTTGTGACTGTCGTGTGACCTTACGTAGTGATTAGGTGGATTTTGGCTTCATAACCATCAGCTCCTCTGTTGAAGACATTTCCGTACCATGTCAAGCGGTGCTCCAGGAAGAACAGCCTGCAACACATACAGTATGCACATCAAAGAACTGTGGTATATATTACTGGATTGGACATGGCCTATTAGCCGCTATAGTGACATGCACACCCAGGTACCATTGCAGGATGAGCAAGCTTCTGTCATAGCGCCCTGATTTCTTCTTCGATTTTTATAAAGAATGGCTCAAATTAAAGCTGAGAAGATTGCAGATGCTTTGATAAATATAAATATGTACTGTCCTTTAACATAAATCAGTAAGTAGTGTGGGAGCTGTGCATTATAGTGAATAGTGTTGACAGGTATTGCTGTGTTGCTGATGACAATGTCGACGTCCCGAAATGCAGACGGGGGGCAGGAAGTACATGCAGTTGTACACTAACCCGTTTCCTTCTGTTGATTCGGTGTCAACTGGCCTAAATTCTCTGCCGTGTACGGTTGATGCAACAGCTCCAATCAGGAGTAAGATAAAGCTTTTATTCATGTTCTGAAAGTAGTTCATTTAAAAAAAACCTACTTAAAAAAGATGACAAAGGTGGATCAACAATCTACAGCTAAAAACAGGAGGTGCGGAAACAGATAATGCAAGAGTTTGCAGCAACCTCTTTCTAACAGGTAAGGATGCTACCATTTATTCAATCATATTTTCAGATATTTTATTAGACAGTTACTTAGAAAGACAAGTATGTACATATACTGTAGATCTCTGCAAAAGGTTTACGTACATTGGAGAAATGTAGTGTCATCAACATAAACATTCAACTCTAGGACAAATTTGGGTTTACAGAAGCTAAATAAATTATGTACAAGTAGATCCAAGCACATAGAAATAACTGTGGTTAACTCGTTGATAGCGTTAGTGATACCATTGTTATCATTGGCTAATTACTTAAAATAGCACAACTCACTACTCACCCCGGCAGAAACAAGACAGCCATTTAAAGCTTCTTTTGGTCCTAAATGGTTGACCCAATCTGAAACAACATAATTGTAGGCTTCGAGGCTTTTGAAAGCTTTCATTTGGCTCGCCGTATAATACAAGGTCTGCAGAACCAGATAGTTTGTTATGTCAATCGCCTTGACGCCAGGTAAATCCTCCAGATTATATGACAGCCTGTTTTATTAAGACTATATGGGTCATATCCTAAATGTATGCATATTTTTCCGCGATATCTCATCTGCGGCAGCCTATTTAAGGCATTAGCATACCCGCTGTGATCCATTTCACTGTTTTTTGAACCGGAGGAAATCACTTCCTGCCCCCCATCTGAATTTCATGCGTCATCCGGTTCATGTGACTGCAACCCAGCAATACCTACTGTGCTATTAAATTCAATTTAATTAAAAAATACATTATTCACCCCAAAGGGAAATTAAATGTTGTTATATCTCATATTATGAAGGTTTCCTCAAAGAGTCGTTGTAGATGCTGATGGCTGTGGGCAGGAAGGATCTCCTGTAGCGCTCCGTCTTACAGCAGATCTGAAGAAGCTTCTGACTGAAGACGTTGTTGTAGGACAGTCTGATGAAGATGCTCAGGGTTCTCCATAATGTTAATCATTTTATAAAGAATCCATCTTTGCACAATCATCTCTTGGGGCTACAGAAGCATTTCCAGAACACAGCCAGCTTTTTAAGATCCTGGTTCTGATGCTGCTATCCCAAAAGAGATTACACTCCACAAGAGACTTATAGAAGATCTGCAGCATCTTGCTGGAAACACTGAAGGACCTAAAGTTCCTCAAGAAGTACAGTCTGCTCTGTCCCTTCTTGTAGATGGCTTCACAGTTGCATCTCCACTCCAGTCTGTTGTCCAGGTTAGAGTACCGTCCCCTGTGGTGCTCCTGTGCTGCTGACTACCTGGTTAAACTCACAACCCTTCAGTCTCACAAACTGTGGTCTGTTTGTCAGGTAGTCTTTGATCCAGGAGATTGTTGAGGCCTCTTCCTGAGTCTTCTGGAGTTTCTGACAAAGCAAATCAGGTTGGATTGTATTAAATGTTCTGGAGAAATCAAAGAACATGATCCTCACAGAGCTGCTGGCTTTGTCCAGATGACAGTGGGTTTGTTGAAGCAGGTGTTTGATGGCATCTTCAACTCCAACTCCACAGCAATAAGCAAACTGAAAGGTGGTTCTGATGGTTTATTATTTAATGGAGCATCAGCACCTTCTGGTTGAAGGCAAACGTAGAAGCAGAAGGGTTCATGGCTGAGGTAGAAGATAAAACATTTGAGGTGTGACGGAAAAGCTGTGGGCCAAAGGAAGATGGAATGTCTGTTTGGCTGTGAGCAGGAGAGGAGGATGCTGAGCTTGTTTCTGAACTGAACCTATTGAAGAATGTGTTCAGTTCATTGGCTCTGTCCAGACCTCCATCGGTCTGATCATCCTTCTGCTTGAAGCCTGTGATCTTCTTCATCCCTGACCACACATCTCTGATATTGTTTTGCTGGAGCTTGCTCTCCAGCTTCTTCTTGTACACCTTGCAGTCTCTTATCTTGACTTTAAGTTGCTTCTGTAAACTCCTAATAATAATAATAATAATTCTCTGTCTCCCTTCTGAAGGATCTTTTTTTCTTGTTAAGCAGGTCCTTCAGGTCACTGGTGACCCAGGGTTTGTTATTGGGGAAGCATCTCACGGTTCTGGTGGGGATGATGTTATCCACACAGAAGTTTATCCTCTCCATGTGGCTGGCACAGTGCGTTCCAGTCTGTAACCTCAAAGCAACCTTGCAGAGCTTCTTCAGATTCCTGTGACAATTTTCTCACAGTTAGTTTTATTACAGGTTGCCTCTGAACAAGGGCAGTGTCGGCAACAGCGGAAGATGGAACGTATACTGTTGCCAAAGTAACACTGGTGAACTCTCTGGGTAAATAATATGGACGACAACTTACTACTAACAGTTCAATACTGAACTGCAGAGACGACACTTCACAGTTACATGTCCTGGATTACACCATCTGTTGTTCACAAGTACTGCTAGTCCACCTCCTTTGTGTTTGCTGCTCCTCTTTAAATCTCTGTCTGCTCATATGGTCAGAAAGCCTGGCAGAGAGATGCTGGAGTCTGGGATATGATCCTGCAGCCATGTCTCTGTAAAACACATAATACTGCTTGCCCGGTACTCTGGCTGGGTCCTTTGTAGGGCTTGGAGTTCATCCAACTTGTTTCCCAACAATCTCGCATTGCCCATCGTGATCGATGGAAGAGATGGTTTGAATTTCCTCCTTCTCTCTTTTCTCCTGGTCTGCATCCACGGCGCAGAGCTCATCAGAGATTTGGGGTTATAGTTAAGGTATTATAAAGACCTCAATGCAGTCAATTGATTTTTAACAGGTCAAGCTGCATATTTGTGATTATTGTATCACAGTGTATTGGTTTCTGGCCTTGATGCTGAAATGTGTGAACTGCCGTATTAAAAGAAGGTTTGTTTGACTCCTGTCACCTAGGCTCAGGGGCGGACTGGCCATTGGGAGCACCGGGACCTTTCCCACTGGCCTGGTTTGCTCAGCTATCACTGAGGGGCAGAACCAGAGGCTCAGTTCAGTCTGCGTTTGATTTGTTTAAACAATCCATGCCGTTCACATGGCTGACTGAAGCTCCCAGACTGAAGACAGACACACCCTCCTTTCTTCGTCTGAGGTTGTTTGTCACAGCAGCACAGAGACACACAGAGACAGCCAAGGAGGAAAGGAGGAGCAGAGAAATAGAGGATAAAAAATAAGAAAGCACTGGCTGCCAATGCAGCAAATGCTGTAAATTAAAGTTTGTTCATAAGGGAGCAGGTAAGACATAAACATTAGTGGTAAAGAATGAAAACTCTAGCATAGCCTGTCTAGCAGAACTAGCTTAATGAGGTTAGTTTCACTTAACCAAAGGGGGCTGAAACAAACTAATAAAATTAATGTTACGTTTTTACGAGGATAATGCAAATTTTAGAATATGGTTAATGAATAGAATATGGAAAAAAATATTAGTATTAATGCTAAAATGTCGAGGAATTCAGATTTTGTGTACCCTTTATAAACAGCAGTATTATGTGGTAGTACAGCGGTAGTAAGGAAACTGACCATTTGGTGCGACACTGGATCCAGGACCGGGTCTGGACCTTTTGGCTGATTTCCCTCCAAGGAAGTTTTTTGCACAGTTGGTCTCTGCTCAGACCAGAACCAGGTAACCCTTTCCTGGCCTGAGCCTCCAGGTGCTCCCTGACTGCCTGCTTCAGCCGCCTTTCTTCGTCTGCACTCCAGACACCATGGCCAACTCCTGGACACCAACACAAGGGTCACATGACCAGTTCATGTCTGTGTAGCGAGAGCTTTAAATGTCATTTCGTACCGATTGTGGTGAAGCGTTTCTGCAGTGAGTAGGCGCTGCGGTCCATCTTCTCTGAAATCAGCTTCCAGTTGTTCCCATGGAGATTATGGAACCTGATCAGAGTCGCCAGCTCCTCCTCCGAGAACCTGATTCAAGAAAACAACATATGTTCTACAGCAAGCTCAGCTGTGGTTTATACAGTCAGTTTTACAGTGAAATATACAGTGGGGACTTCTCTAAAGAAATTAGGGTTTGATGTCTCACCTTCCCATGTGGTTCTTTTCATCAAACATCTTCAGGGCTCGAAGGTAAACCTGTTGGCATGGTCGAGGGATTTCATCCGCTGCACAAAGACAGACAGACGGAGGACAAAGACAAAAAGAAAGATGGAGTATCATCTCTCAATCAGCTGTTAGCTGTAATTTTGTTGGGTTAGAGTTAGGTTGCCGCAGCCCTTGTGGTCTGACAGTGTAACTGCACTTCCGGTTAGCTGTAGAAAATAGGGATAATGGAGAATTCAACATTGAGAACCTTACAGAAACAGTATGTATACATACCAATCCTTTCCATGAAGCGGTGTTCCTTCTTCAGTCTTGTGATGGTCACCTGCTCCTCTTTGAACCTCTTAGGAAACAGAAGCTTCTCTATAGAACTGATGCCTGTCAGAGCCATGAAGCCTGCTATGTTCTCTCTGATTTGCTGGTTCTCCTGCTCAGAGAACCTCCCAAAACGTGCAAGAACACCTGGAGGGGTATACAGAGCAAACACACACCTTTAAGTGCTGCTGACATTTTGGTGCCATCACCTTCAGTTCACGAGGAACGAAGATGCAGAAATCTTGCCCCAGCACAGCAACAGGAGTATGTAACCATTTAGCACAGCCAGTTTCAAAGACACCCTAGCATCAACAGGTCCACAAGTTCTCCCACAGGACAACTAGATACTTTTTTCTAATTAACAGGACATCTCTAGTGATTCCAGAACAAGTACCTTGCTGTTTGAATTTCCTGAAGCGTTGAAGGTCACATCTCAACATTTTCTTGATCTGACTGAGACATTTTTTCTTGATGTGAGGCATATATTCCTGCAGCTCCTCCACCAGCGCCCTGTTTACTCTGAAATACACCAGAACATTACTCAGATCCATCTCCACAGAACCACTTTACTTAACCATAGGTAACATACTGACAGGGCAGTAACTGACCATGATGTTCTGCTTGGGATGGGGGTTCTTCAGGTGGTTCCAGAGATAAACCAGGACCAGTGTTCTGTTGTTCATAAAGTCCACCTGGAAGCTTGTGTGGAACCGCCGTTTTGCCCCTTTTCCATTAGTACCTACCTTATTGGACTCAGCTTGGTCAGCTCTACACGGTTTGATTCATTTTTCTTTACATTTAAGTACCATCTCAGTGTGGGTGGGACCATCATAGCAAGCCAGCAACGTGATGTTATTAGTAGAGACACAAACACAACAATGGAGGACTTGCTACTCTTTGGCTGCTGTCAGACTCACAGTGGAAGATGATCCAGAGAAGGCTGAAGGCAGAAAAAAGAGGGACGCCATGGAGCGGTACCAGCTAGAGGACATGAGGGTAAGCTAACGCTACCTAACGCTAGCTTGCTATAGTGATCATATACACAATAAACCCAGCGTACAACGATTTAACGGTTGAAGATGTTAGTTATTAAAATATGCGGTAACTACTGACTCCGCCCCCTGACCAATCAGTGACCAACGGTCTTCAGATGTCACGTTTTCAGCACGGGTTGACTCGCTTGCCAGAAAACTGAACATCCAGAAGACCTGTCCCACAAAAAATGAGACCACAAGAAGATAGATCCAATAAAAGACATGTGGTGAAGACAGAGACAGATATTGAGATCTGATACGTAGTCTCTGTGTGGACCTCTACAGGAACTCAGAACACATCAGAGGAAATACACCTCATGTTCTAGAAGTGACAAACCTACTAACATAGCCCCGAGCTGGTTCTCCAAGTGGTTCTATGCTGGTTTTATGGAATCAGGTAAGGACAAACTCCAGGACAAGTCCTGGTTTAGACCTGGAACCATACTGCGGGAGAAGAACCACTATTGTGTCTGTTAGTTTTTTTTAATTTACCAATCATCACTCACTCTTCTTCATGGGTGCTTTTCATGTCTCCTTGCTTTGTTCTCTTCTTCTTCCTGTTTTCCTGGCTCATGGTCTCACCTCTCTTCTTCTTCGTCTTGGTGCTGCTGATGTTCGTTTCCTCAAAAGCTACAGCTGGAGTCATCTCCATCTTCTTCTTCTTCTTCTTCTTTTTCTTCTTCTGGTCATGTGTCGGTCCATCCGGAGGAGGAATCGCTTCTTCCTTCATTTCTTTATCCTTCTTCTTCATTGGAGTGTCGAGGTCAACAGCAGCACAAGGTTCCTCACAATGTTTCTTCTTTTTCTTCTTTTTCTTCTTCTGGTCATGTGTCGGTCCATCCGGAGGAGGAATCGCTTCTTCCGTCATTTCTTTATCCTTCTTCTTCATTGGAGTGTCGAGGTCAACAGCAGCACAAGGTTCCTCACAATTTTTCTTCTTTTTCTTGTCTTGATGCTGCATCAGTTCAGCAGTGGAAAGAAGGATGTTCTTCTCATCTGTGTGCCTTTTTTTCTTAGTTTTTTTCAGACATTGTTTCAGTCCACCAGAAGGAGAAAGGTTGACCTCCTCCTCTTTAAGGTCCTCGCCATGAGTGTTGGGGTTGACAGGAGCCGGATGTTCCTGTTGACTCGCTAACTTTCTTCTCTTCTTCTTTCTCTGACTTTCAGTCAGTTCATCAACATGATGAAGGCCCAACTTCTCCTCCCTTTTCCTCTTCTTCTTGTTATCAGGAGTGTTGCCAATGAGTTCAGCCGGATGTTCTTGCATGATCTCAGGCTTTCTCTTCCTTTCCATCATACTGTCAGGGAAGAAACAAACGGGTTAGGAGACATCTCTAAAGCAGAAGATGAAATGGACCCCTGGACGAGGAGGCGTTCACTTCCAGGGGTCCTGAGCCACAAGATCTGTTTCAGGAACATGAACAAATGTTGCAGTAAATTGGTTTTAAAGAGGCTCTAAAATTAAACGTTAGTCTAGACCTGTTTAATGACTGAATACCAAAAATGTGGGAATGTTGATTTTATCCAAGACGGCTGTGCTCTGACGTCGCTGACCAGGAGATCGACATTGTTGTAAAAACTTTCCACATAGAAACCTTTAAGAAATCCTGACAAATTTAAAAGCTTTCAGCTTCAGTTCTGTTCAAAGCAGAGACCAGTCATGTCACATTGGAGCTATCAGAGAACAATTCAGTTTCTTAACTCAATCAGAGCCAAGCTGAGCAGGCAGACTACAGTTCCCATCTCACCCAGGTGTCTGCATGATGTCAAAATGTGCTTTTCTTTTTCCTATTGCAAAAATTCACAATATTTCACTTTAACAGGTCCGGTTCTCAACTCCTTCAAGCTCGCTGTTGTTGATCCGGTAATAAAAAGGTGCCGTTTGGATCTGACACACTGTTTAGAAAATTATAGACCCTTCTCTAAGATTCGTTTACGTGAAGGTTCTTGAAAGTGTAGAAGTAGAGAAACTGGTTTCTGTTATGGAACAACAGGAGATTCATTCTGGCTTTCATCAGCCCCGCTCCACAGAAACCACCCTCCTAAAAGCTTCCAGAGAGATTTTGATGTCAATTGGGTCCAGAGCTTCCACAGAGATGGTTCTGCTGGATCTGTTTTTCACAACGCTGATCATAGTCAGTTGATCAGGTGTAGCTCTAGAGTGGTTTCACTCAAATAATTGTGGCAGAACATTCAGAGTTTTTGTAGACCAGATCAGGTCATGTGGTGTACCACAGGGCTCAGTCTTGGGACCTCTTCTGTTTGTATATTCCCCCCTAGGCCAAAAAATCAGGAAGGTTTCTGATGTGTCTTATTTTTATGCTGATGATATTCTGAAAGCAATATTTAAAGTTGTCCTCCTTAATAAACAATTGTGCCAGCATCAACAGTGGCTTTGTTTTAGGCTCCATACCTAATATCAAGCAATACCAGGGTGTACTGGGCTCTTCTAAAACCGTGGTGTTATCTTTGATTCGACCATAAATTTACCAAGTCCTTGGACATCTTTCCCAAAAATTAACCAGAACTCTGGTGTAAAAGCCATATAAGAGACGACTATTCATTCTTTCATCTTGACTACTACAACAGCCTTTTTGTGTGTTTAAACAGGAAGGTTCTTGACCATCTCCAGGCTTTAGGCAAACAAGAAAGAGACAATACGCCGGTTTTAATCTCCTTATATTGGCTACACGTATAGTTTACAATTCATTTTAAAATGTTACTCCTCACTTGAGGCCTGTGTTTTCAAGCTCCAGTCTTTATCTCCGACCTTTCAGAACCCGACGCCCTTTCTCGCCATCTGAGATCTTCTGGTTAAAGGCTGTTAATGTTTTCATGAACTCGTTTAAGACTAGAACAGATTCATAGCTGTGGCCCCAAGCAGCTGAACACCCATTGATTTTGACTGACTTGATTTGAGCTGTATGATTTAGGTTTTCAGTTCTGTTGTTTTATCTTTTGTTTTCTTATTTTTACTGTAAACGGTTTGTGGTTTTTGCTACTGTATATAAATAGTGGTTGCTTACTTACCTGAAATAAAACCTACACACTGCGTTTGTTTCCTTCATTTATAGCGATTCCTATAACGGAAGCTTCCTCTGGATGAACCAGAGGCTGAGAAGTGCATTGTGGGAAGATTTTAGTAGTTTCACTGTCTGGGCTAGGTTACCATGACAACATGGCCCCCAGGCACAAATGGTGCCAACCTGATCCAAGAGAACCTGGTTCTCAGCTTGGTGTTAGTCTGTCAGGTACACATACCCTGTATTTATGCATATTTTGATATATAAATACATTTCAATACTATAACAGCAGGAGCTGATGCATCTTCTCAGCGCTACATGACTCAGTTTGTTCTTTATTCCTTTAAACATTGACTCCTTTCATCACTGATAGCTGGACTTTATCAGGCTTTCTCAGATTTTTAAGAACTTTGGTTGCTTGATGTTTTGATGATCTGACTGACCGCTCTGCAATCATCCTTCTGTGTCCTTCTAACTGCTCAGAAGGTCTGGCCTCTCTCTGCGTGCTGTTGATTAAATAGCAAATCAGTCAACTAGTGATCCAAAAACCCGTTCCTCCACCCAGCAGAAGCCTGCAGACTCAAAGCAAGCCCACCTTCCTAGACCTCAACCAAGCTTAAACCAACAGTTGCAGGCAGCTCTGATCATTTGAATCTGTATCATACGCTAAAAATATTCTCATGGTAAAATTTATGAAAAAGACTTTCCTGAGACCATCTCTCTTCGTCTCCATGGAGACAATAAAACCAGAAGTCAGTGTTTTCTGAATTAAATATTTCTACTAAGGATGTTTATCTGTTTGAATGTAAATGTGTGTAACACAGCATGAGGGGCTGCTGTTGGAATCTGGAGGTAACAGGATGTAGGACCTGCAGAGGAGATAATCTGGGAGATGACTGCTCACCATGATTCTTTGGACCCTCACAGTTCTGAATGTTCTGACACAATCCTCTGAGTCTTGCCACTGTTACCCCAAACCACTCTGTGGGGACTCTATAATCAAATCTTCTGCTGTTCGCCCTCAGCACATAAGCTGTCCTCCATCTGATCCTAAAACGTTTATTTCAACCTTTAAAGAGGTAAAACTGACTTAGAACATCTCTGGAAATCAGCCATTTTGGATCAATTATGTCATTGTGAGGTTTCATATCCGGTTTACTTTAGATGAAAACAGTTGACGGGACGCCGACCTGCATGTTTGGAGGTTTTCACAGTTCAACATAACTCGCTGTTAAACGTGTTCCGCAGGGTTTCAGATCGGTTTGAAACCACATCAAACCGGTAATGGTTCCGCTCAGCTTCCCGCCACTGACTAGCGGCCTCTTCGTTCTGGTCACTGATCAGTCTGCTGATCCATTGTTTGCTAGACTCAAACTGGGTTGAAATAGATCGGAACCAGAACAGCAGTCTATGTTATCAGTCGATGACTGATCTTTGATGTGAACATTAAACAGGTTTAAACTTTTTTCTTACCTACTGAAAGCTCTGTCGCCGCACGCTGCTGCAACTAGTTTACTTCCTGTGTGAGGTCAGCGCATGCGCAGAGACAATCTTTCAACATCACGTGGCGTCATTCACAACCTCGCTAAGAATAAACGCCTTTTCCTCTTCTAAGCAGTGTTCTTCTTCTTCTGTGTTATTTTTGGCAGTTGGCAAATAACGTTATGATGTGCATTACCGCCACCTACTGGTATGGAGTGTGGTTCTTCATGGTTTTAAATCTTATTTACTATTACAACAATCAAATTCTATTTATTAATTTAGTGCTTTTGAAAAATCTAATTATAATTTGAATATGCTTGCTACCTAAACTTCTTTGCAAAGTATCTCTCAAAATAAAATTTTCTTTAATACCTACAAATTCTATCCTCAAAATTGTTCTTTCTTGTTCATATTTCTGACACTTCAATATTACATGTTCTATTGTTTCCTCCTCTCCACAATGATCACATTTTCCTGTATTATGTTTCTTCATCTTGAACAATGTAGAATTAAGTCCTGTATGTCCTATTCTTAATCTTGTAATTAATCTTTCCTCTTTTCTACTCCTTCCAGTTCTTACTTCTCCTACTATCTTGTTGATTCTGTAAAACCATCTTCCTTTCTTTTCTTCATCCCACCTTTTTTGCAACTCTTTCCTGATTCTCTGTTTAATTATATTTCTTGCCTCTGACCTATTAATATTAATTATAAAGTTAATGTTGTTTTGTGTTGCCTTCTTTGCCATCCTGTCCACCATCTCATTCCCTTCAACTCCTACATGTGCTGGTACCCATAAAAACACTAATATTAATCCCATTCTTTGTATTCTAAATAAAGTAAGTTTTATTTCCAACAAAATGTCTGGTCTACCCTCTGAATGATTATGTTTTAAACTTAATAATGCTGAACTTGAGTCTGAACAAATGATTGTTTTTAATGGTTTTATATCCTCCACCCACTGCACTGCTAACAATATGACTAATAATTCTCCTGAATATACTAATAATCCATCTGTAATTCTTTTTCCTACTTTTATTTTAAATTCTGGTATTATAAAAGCTACTCCTATTTTTTCATCTGTTTTTGATGTGTCTGTGTAAATCTGGACATAATGATAGTAATTGTTTATATATTCTTGTATTATACTTTAATCTAAAATACATTTCGTATCCTTTTTCTTTTTCATCAATGCCATATCCATCACTGCTTCTGGTAACAGCCACGGTGGCACTACTGGCAAAGGCAACATTGAACTTATTTCTTTTTCATATATTTGAAATTCTTCTGCTATATTATTGATAATCCAACCAGTGTTTTTTTTCTTTTTCCCAGCATGGTTTTAAAATATCACGTGTGGGATAATCCGGATTATTGCTTTGTAAGTTTATCCAGTAATTTATTGCTAACTGTTTCCTTCGTAGATCTAATGGCATCTCTCCCATCTCTACCTGAAGTGCTGCTATTGGACTGGTTCTGATTGCTCCTGTACAAATTCTTAAAGCTTGATGTTGTATATTGTCTAATTTTATAAGATGAGTGTTTGCTGCTGATCCATAAATTATACTTCCATAATCAATATTTGATCTAATTAATCCTGTATAAATTCTTTTTAATGATGTTCGATCTGCTCCCCAATCAATACCAGCCATACATCTCATACTGTTTAATATTTTTTCGCATTTATCTATGATTCTTTCTATATGTACTTTCCATATAATTTTTTCATCAAACCATATACCTAAAAATTTTATATTTTTTACTTGTTCTAAAACTTGATTGTATAATTTTAGTTTGATATTTTCTCTTTTCCTTTTCTGTGTAAACACCATTATTTTTGTTTTTTCCACTGAGAATTTAAATCCCCATTGTTCTAATCTAATAATCTCATCCTGTATTTTCTTTTCAATAAGTTTGATATTACGACCCCTTTTCCATATAACTCCATCATCTGCAAATAGTGAGCAACCGACTTCCTTACCAATATTTTTAAATACATCATTTATCATTACAGAAAACAATAACGGACTTATAATACTTCCTTGAGGAGTACCATTATCTATTATATATTTACCTGACAATTCTTGACCAATTCTTACTTGTATTTTTCTATTTGATAAAAAATATTTAATCCAGTTAAAACTTTTTCCAGTAATACCCATTTTATTTAACTGAATTAATAATCCTTCAACCCACATCATGTCATAAGCTTTTTCTATATCATAAAATACAGCTACTACATTTTCTTTGTTTATTTGTGCTCTCCTAATTTCATATTCTAAACATAATGCAGAGTCATTTGTGCTTCTCCCTTTTCCAAACCCATTTTGATTTCTAGATATATATCCATTAATATTTAAATAATATGTTAATCTATTATTAATCATTTTTTCCATTATTTCACATATATTTGATGTTAATGCGATCGGTCTATAATTTTCTGGTTTTGTGTTATCTTTTCCTAGTTTAACTATTGGAATAATTATTGCTTCCTTCCAGCTCTGTGGCAGCTCTCCCTCCTCCCAGACTTTATTATATAATTATAATATTTTATCATTAAGATGTTCTATCATCGTATAGTACATTTGATCTTTTCCAGATGATGTATTTTTTGTTTTCCTGGTTACAAAGTTCAACTCTCCTTGTGTAAATGGTTCATTTATTAATTT
Organism: Girardinichthys multiradiatus; assembly: GCF_021462225.1. NCBI lineage: Eukaryota > Metazoa > Chordata > Actinopteri > Cyprinodontiformes > Goodeidae > Girardinichthys > Girardinichthys multiradiatus. The sequence continues at coordinate 53,355,600 of NC_061805.1, read as the reverse complement.
ATTTGTATCTACATTATTTTGCATTAATTCTTTATATTTCATCTTTGTGATTTCCCTACCTTTCTTTCCCTCTTCACTAATATTATTTGAACTATGAATTTTACTAAATGTTTTAGCTAATATTTCTGCTTTTTCTTTATCTTCCGTTATAGTTGTATTATCTATTTTTAATATAAGATATCCATATTCTTTTCTAATACCCTTCATTACTTTTCCTTCTAAGTATCCCATTAATTCATCCATCAACTCAAATGATAATATTTTACATGGATTATAAAAATTTATTATCTTACATCTTTCGTTTTTATTGTAAATTTCAACTACTATGTATTCTAAATTTTTACCTTTTCCTAATATCTGATATTGTATCCCTTCTTTTATAAATATTCCACATCCTCCTCCACTTCCTTCTCGTCTATCCCTTCTGATAATATTGTATCTTTAAACACAACATCTAGGTTTGGTTTTATCCATGTCTCCTGTATACATATAATTTCTGGTTTTTCATCAATTCCATCTATATACCATTTAAATTCCTGTCCATTAGCGATTAAGCTTCTTTCATTCCACTGTAATATTATCATATATTTCTATCAGCTGGGTTCCTCCTTGCCTCCCATCTGTTTCCGACATTTTATTAATATTTTCCCAAGATCCTTCTTTAAATCCTAAGAACTTTTCTGCTCCTCTGACTATTATTTTAATCTTTTCTGTTTTGTGTTTAGCCTGTTCAGTGCAGTTAATGACATAAGCTATGAATAATATCAGTTTTTCCAGACATTGTAACATTTTCCTCTGATTCTACTTTTCTTTGTTGATAATCTGGAATCCTAATTTGACCTTCATCCCTTGTTCTTTCATTCTGGACATTTTTAACTGCTTCAGCATAGCTTATGTTTTTAATCATTTTAATTTGTTGGATTTCTTTTGCTTTCTTCCTTACCTCACATCCTCTGAATGTAACTCTATGTTTCCCTCCACAATTGCAACATTTTTCCTGCACTTCTTCCCCACAATCTTCAATTCTGTGATCTTCTCCACACTTTGGACATCTTTGTTAACCTTTTCATACAGCTGCTATATGACCATATCTCTGACATTTATAACATCTTAGTGGTGGAGGAATTAAAGGCCTCACAGAAAAACTCAGATATCCTATTTTAACATTTTGTGGCAACACCTTTTCTTCAAAGTCTATTAAAATTGACAGGCTTCCTACTCTTTCACCATTTACATTTTTTGTCAATCTTTTGAGATTTTTTATCTTTGCACCAACAATGCTTTTTTTTAACTTGTCTATATCTTCCTCCAGAGGAATGCCATAAATTACCCCCCGAATTATTTTCTCCTATAATCTTCCTCTCTGTCACCGTTTTCTTGCAAATGTTTTCAACTTGTAAAGCCTTTCTTCTTTGTTCTTCGGTTTTACACGACACCAGTAAATATATATATTTCCATCTCTCAAGACCTTCACCATTTCAACATCTCCTATCTTTTTTTTAATTTCTCTAGATAGTAAAATAGGACTCAGGTTCTCTTTTTCTTCTTCATTTTTTATCTTTAATATTATTTTACATTCTTCCCTTCCGATTTTCCTCCTAACTTCTCTCTCTTCTTCAGAACTGTTTTCTTCCAGCTCTCTTTTACTCCTTTGGCTGTCTAACAATTTCCCTTCTTCTGCTTTACCTCTTCTGCGTCCTCTCCCTCTACTTACTGGCGTCCATTCATTAAAGTCCATATTGTCCTCCTGTGTATCCATTCTGAACCATTTACATACCAGTTTATGCCTTTTACCGCCACTTCCAAAAGTAAATAATTTCTACCACTGTGGGGTTCTAAGTAGACCAGCGTTTTCAGACCGAAGTTTCGCGCTCCGCTCGTGCACCGCGTCGACCTCCTTCCAGCCCGCCCCTTTTTCCCTTCTAAGCAGTGTTTCCCCTTCTAAGCAGTGTTTCCCATGACGGATATACTTGTAGGGCTTAACCCCATACAACGTTTCTATTATTTTGTTTCTATTCCTTATATTTTATTATTTATTTTGTCCTGCTCGACCTTAGGATTGCTGAACTAAGATTGTGTGATAAGACTTCTCTCCAGCCTTGTCCTTCTATTCAGTTCAGTTTATTTCTATAGCTCCAATTCACAACATGTCGTCTCAAGGTTCTTCACAACAGTCAGGTTCATACATTCCTATTAATCGTAACCATCGAACAGTTCAGTCAGATTCAGTTATTTATTCAAATTGGATAAAAAGTTTTTCTATCTAAGGAAACCCAGCAGATTGCATCCAGTCAGTGACTTGCAGCATTCACTCCTCCTGGATGAGCATGTAGAGACAGTGGACAGTCACTGGTGTTGACTTTACAGCAATCCCTCATACTGAGCATGCATGTAGCGACAGTGGAGAGGAAAAACTCCCTTTTAACAGGAAGAAACCTCCAGCAGAACCAGAACCAGGCTCAGTGTGAGCGGCCATCTGCCACGACCGACTGGGGGTTTGAGAGAACAGAGCAGAGACACAAAGAGAACAAAGAAGCACTGATCCAGGAGTACTTTCCATGGGAAGGAAAAGTAAATGTTAATGGATATAGCTCCTTTAGTCGTTTCATCTAGAAAGAAAGAACAGATAAACTCTGAGCCAGTTTTTAAGGATAGAGTCTGAAAGAGAGCACATAGAGTTAGTCACAGTAGAAGCTCAGTCAATCGCCATGTCTAGGAGAGAGAAAGGGTTAAACACTGAAAGACAGGGCTATGTGGATCATAAACATAAGAACATAAGATCTCTCTCTTCAAAGACTTTGCTAGTTAGTGACCTGATTTGTGACAATCAGATTGATTTATTTTGCCTCACAGAAACCTGGCTGCAGCAAGAGGATTATGTTACTATAAATGAGTCAACTCCTATTAATTGTTTAAATTTTCACATTCCTCGAAATACTGGGCGAGGAGGAGGAGTAGCAACCATCTTTCAGTACGATTTATTGACTAGTCCCAGGCCAATCAATAGCTACAACTCTTGAATATTTAATCCTTAGTTTTCCTCATCCAAATTGCAAAGCATTAAACCACTTCTGTTTGTTGTTTTGTACCGTCCACCAGGCCCTTACTCTCAATTTTTAGATCAGTTTTCAGACCTTTTATCTGATTTAGTGTTAAATACAGATAAAGTTATTATAGTGGGGGATTTTAACATTCATGTTGACACTGAAAGTGATAGCCTAAATATAGCCGTCAATGCTATCTTAGACTCAATTGGCTTTGCTCAAAACATTAACAAACCTACCCACCTTTGTCTTCATTCTCTGGACCTTGTGCTGACATATGGCATTGAGTGTAAAGACATAACAATATTCTCTCATAACCCTGTCCTGTCTGACCATTTCTTAATAACCTTTGAGTTTAATTTAACCGAGTACTCCACATCTGAAAGAAAATGTCATTATAGTAGATCATTATCAGACAATGCTGTAACAATCTTTAAATAATCTGTTCCACTTTTAATTTCCTCATTATCACAGAAAAGCACAATGGAGGGCAATAATTCTGTTTCTTCTCCTTCACAAATTGATTCTCTTGTTCATAGTGTTACTTCATCATTGCGTGATGCATTAGACAAAGCAGCCCCCTTGAAAAGAAGGTAATCATTAATAGGAGGCTAGCTCCCTGGTTTAATTCAGAGCTGCGTACTTTAAAGCACAATGTTAGAAATTTGGTGAGAAAATGGTGCTCTACACACCTAGAGGATTCCTACTTAATCTGGAAAAATAGCCTATTGTTGTATAAAAATACACTTCACCAAGCTAGAACAGCTTATTTCTTATCATTAATAGAAGAGAACAAGAATAATCCTAGGTTTCTCTTTAGTACAGTTGCTAAACTTACACAGAGTCATAGCTCTGTTGAGCCATCCATTCCCTTAGCTCTCAGCAGTCATGACTTTATGGGATTCTTCTTAAATAAAATTGATTCTATTAAAAATAAAATCTTTGACATACTCCCGAAGATGATTACTTCATCCTCAGCAAGTGAGACAACATTGGAAATAACTGTAGAACCTGATTTGTGTTTGGACTGTTCTGATCCTGTGAAGCTTCCTGAGTTATCAGAAATATTAGCTTCATCTAAACCTTCAACTTGTATGTTAGACCCAATCCCAACCAAATTATTTAAGGAAGTGTTCCCTCTGATTACCAGCCCCATTTTAGATATGATTAATCTATCTTTAGTAAATGGATCAGAACCACAAGCTTTTAAGGTAGCTGTAATTAAACCTTTACTTAAGAAACCTTCGCTTGATCGAGATGACTTAATAAATTACAGACCTATATCCAATCTTCCATTCTTATCTAAAATTCTTGAGAAAATAGTTGCTAATCAAATGTGTGAACATTTATACAGCAATGACCTGTTTGAAGAGTTTCAGTCAGGTTTCAGAGCTCATCATAGCACTGAAACAGTTCTGCTGAAAGTCACTAATGATATTCTTATGGCCTCAGATAATGGACTTGTGTTTGTTCTGGTTCTGTTAGATCTCAGTGGTGCATTTGATCCAGTCGATCATAATATTCTCTTAGAAAGGCTGGAATATGCTGTAGGGATCAGGGGAACAGCGCTAGGCTGGTTTAAATCTTATCTGTCTGACAGATTCCAGTTTGTTCATGTAAATGATAAATCATCTTTAAACTCCAGGGTTAATTGTGGAGTACCACAGGGTTCAGTACTTGGGCCAATTCTCTTTACTATATATATGCTTCCAATAGGTCAAATTATCAGGCAGCATAGAATAAATCTTCACTGTTACGCTGATGATACTCAGCTTTACTTATCCATAAATCCTGATGAACCCAACCAGTTAGATAGACTACAAGCATGTCTTGAAGATATAAAAACTTGGATGAATTTAAATTTTCTGCTTCTAAATTCAGACAAGACAGAAGTTGTCGTCTTTGGACCAGAGTCTTTAAAAAAGAAACTGCTTAGTCAATCACTTAACCTGGATGGCATTAAATTGACCTCTGATAATAAAGTAAAAACCTTGGTGTTAACTTTGACTAGGACATGTCATTTAAATCCCATATTAAACAGGTTTCTAGGATCTCCTTCTTTTACCTCCAGAACATTGCCAAAATTAGAAATATCCTGTCCAGGAGTGACGCTGAAAAACTAGTCCATGCATTTGTTACTTCAAGGCTGGACTATTGTAATTCTTTACTATCAGGATGTCCACAAAATGCAGTTAAAAGCCTTCAGCTGATTCAAAATGCTGCAGCAAGAGTTCTGATGAAAATTAAAAAGAGAGATTATATTTCTCCTATTTTAGCTTCCCTTCATTAGCTCCCTGTTAAATCCAGAATATAATTTAAAATTCTCCTCCTCACATATTCAATTCAGTCAGTCAGTCAGTAATTTTGTACCGCTTATTCCATAATGGGTCGCGGGGAAGCTGGTGCCTATCTCCAGCAATCTGTGTGCGAGAGGCGGGGTACACCCTGGACAGATTGCCAGTCCATCGCAGGGCATATTCAATTCAATTCAATTCAATTCAAAAATACTTTATTAATCCCAAAGGGAAATTAAATGTTGTTGTAGCTCATTCTGCAGGTTTCTTCAAAGAGTCGTTGTAGATGCTGATGGCTGTGGGCAGGAAGGATCTCCTGTAGCGCTCCGTCTTACAGCAGATCTGAAGAAGCCTCTGACTGAAGACAGTTCTTTCAAGGCTCTTTGGAAAACCATTTCAGGTGACCTCCTCCTTCTCTCATGGAGAGAATACCAAGAGATCAAATCAGTAGAGGCAACTCTGGCTCAGGTTGTAAGAGTTCGTCATGTAACCGGTGGATTACCCATTCGAACCCCTGTTCCATCTGTTTCAATCGTTGGGTCCCTGAGTAAAACCCTCAGCCCTAGAAAGTTCCCTAGGCGGCCCCACAGTGACCCACTGCTCCCTAAGGTGATGAGTTAAAATGCAGATGTCAATTTCTCCATTGTCAGATCAATAAAGTCAAAATTATTATTGATCAAAGCAAAGGGTGGCTATTTTGAAGAATGTAAAATCTAAAAATGTTTAGAGTTACTTCACACTTTTTGTTTACTATATAATTCCATATGTGTTCATTCACAGTTTTGTTGCCTGTGGTGAGAATCTAGAATGTAAATAGTCATGAAAATAAAGACATAAAGAAAAGTGAGAAAGTGTATCTAAAACTTTTGACTGGTAACGTATATACACATATATATATATAAATATACAGGGGTTGGACAATGAAAGTGAAACAGCTGTCATTTTAGTGTGGGAGGTTTCATGGCTAAATTGGACCAGCCTGGTAGCCAGTCTTCATTGATTGCACATTGCACCAGTAAGAGCAGAGTGTGAAGGTTCAATTAGCAGGGTAAGAGCACAGTTTTACTCAAAATATTGAAATGCACACAACATTATGGGTGATATACCAGAGTTCAAAAGAGGACAAATTGTTGGTGCACGTCTTGCTGGCGCATCTGTGACCAAGACATCAAGTCTTTGTGATGTATCAAGAGCCACGGTATCCAGGGTAATGTCAGCATACCACCAAGAAGGACGAACCACATCCAACAGGATTAACTGTGGACGCAAGTGGAAGCTGAAGGGATGTTCGGGTGCTAACCCGGATTGTATCCAAAAAACATAAAACCACGGCTGCCCAAATCACGGCAGAATTAAATGTGCACCTCAACTCTCCTGTTTCCACCAGAACTGTCCATCAGGAGCTCCACAGGGTCAATATACACGGCCGGGCTGCTATAGCCAAACCTTTGGTTACTCATGCCAATGCCAAAGGTCGGTTTCAATGGTGCAAGGAGCACATATCTTGGGCTGTGGACAATGTGAAACATGTATTGTTCTCTGATGAGTCCACCTTTACTGTTTTCCCCACATCTGGGAGAGTTACGGTGTGGAGAAGCCCCAAAGAAGCGTACCACCCAGACTGTTGCATGCCCAGAGTGAAGCATGGGGGTGGATCAGTGATGGTTTGGGCTGCCATATCATGGCATTCCCTTGGCCCAATACTTGTGCTAGATGGACGCGTCACTGCCAAGGACTACCGAACCATTCTTGAGGACCATGTTCATCCAATGGTTCAAACATTGTATCCTGAAGGTGGTGCCGTGTATCGGGATGACAATGCACCAATACACACAGCAAGACTGGTGAAAGATTGGTTTGATGAACATGAAAGTGAAGTTGAACATCTCCCATGGCCTGCACAGTCACCAGATCTAAATATTATTGAGCCACTTTGGGGTGTTTTGGAGGAGCGAGTCAGGAAACGTTTTCCTCCACCAGTATTACGTAGTGACCTGGCCACTATCCTGCAAGAAGAATGGCTTAGAATCTCTCTGACCACTGTGCAGAATCAGAATCAGAATCAGAATCAGAAAAGCTTTATTGCCAAGTACGTTTTTGGACATACAAGGAATTTGTTTTGGCGTAGTCGGTGCAATACAATACAAATAAACAGTATAAACATATCTACAATATAATATAAATATATGTGCACAGGACTTGTATATGTCATTCCCAAGACGAATTGACGCTGTATTGGCCGCAAAAGGAGGCCCTACACCATACTAATAAATTATTGTGGTCTAAAACCAGGTGTTTCTGTTTCATTGTCCAACCCCTGTATATATATATATTTACACAATAGTTTGACGGTATTAAATAAGCAATTTGATGTACGTTTAATACTTACTTTCCGTTCACCATCCATGTTGACTTGTGTGATGGTATGAGGGAGTGCCATGTTGCGTGCAGTCTCCGCTCCCTAATGTACAAGATACGTAATGGTGCGTTCTTGGGCAGGAGAAGGAGAGTTGCCACTGACGTCACTCTCCTGTTCCACTTGGAATTGCGAAGTCAAATTGATTTATTTAACACATTCAGGGGCGCGGGCATGAAAACGAAAAAGCCTTTTTCTCTTAGTTATTTTTTTAGTTGTGTTACACAATGTCTTGGAGAAGAAAATTAAAATGCAGTTTGAAAGATCTATTAGCAATTTCATTTATGAGTCAAAAAATGCAGCTATGACTTTAAAATGAAAAAGCATTTTTGTTAATACATTTTAATTTTCAAATTTGACATTTCAAAAAGAATTTTGGTCACTTTTTGCTGAGACCTTTTGAAAATGAAATGTTGAATGTTATTTTATTTATCATTTTAATTAATTTACACATTGAGCAGTTTTGGAGAAGAAAATGAAAATGCAGTTTGAATGATTTATTTTTAATTTGATTCATAAGTCAAACAAATGCAACTTCATTTTGAAAATGAAAAAACATTTTATTAATCCATTTTAATTTGAATATTGGGACACATTTGCTTCCATATATGTAGGTGGATATCAACGAATAACTTTATGCGTTTTGGCAATTCATCCACACATAAACACATTTTACATCACTAAAAACGAATAATTCTGAAAACTCCGGCCAAAGTGGAGATTTATAAAAACTCAGTTTTTGAGCCTGCTTGTGTACATGATTTTTGTTTAACTTTATTTTCAACTGAAACAACATAACATTCAGACTAAATGTAACAACACACAAGTATGCCAGGGCTATGCCATAGGAGATGAGAAAATGTACATTAAAAAGACAAAAAAACAAAAAAACATTTATGCCAAGGAGTGTCAAATAAATATATATTCTAAGAGATTAAACTGTCCAAAATTTTAAGCTAGAAACAAACTGAAATGTTTTTTTTTTGCTTTTTGGTGAGTGGAAAATGAATAGTACGCAAATATTGTTTAAGTTCAATTAGAAAGACATTAAAGTTTGGCTTTTACTTTAAACATTTTACATTTATGCAAGTGAAATTTAGCTTGGATGATAAATAGGTTGATAAAGAGAACCTTTGGATACATTTTGCTGTTTTGTTGAAATCCAAATATAATGTTTTCCAGTAGTATTTTAAACTTTTCTAAAATATTTGACTCCATAGAGTAACAGAAATGTAACTATATGGAGCTTTAGAGTATGGACATAACCAGAACAAACGTATAACAGATTCTGTGAGAAGATCACAAAAAGTACAGTTCACAGTAATGTCAGAGTTGAAGTTCTTCAGGTAGTCTTTGGCAGGAAAGGTCTTGGGTATGAGTTTAAAGGACACTTCTTTTACCTTGTTAGTGAGGAGAAGGTGATTGGGCAGCAGCCAGGTATGTTTCCAGGACACATCAGTCCACAGCAGCAGGAATAGATGTCTCCTCCCTGTGAAAGATGGATCTAGTTGATATACTGTTCTTGCGAACAGGCGAGGTAAGACAAATGTTTCCAACAGGAGAGTTCATGGGAGTCAGAGTAGGAGATGGAGAAGAATAGAGTTTGGCCTCTGTCTGAATAACACACAGATCTCAGTAGAAATAACACCAAAAACCTTTGCATGTTCTCCAGAAGAAACAGGAATATTACACCTAGAGAGAAACCCCTCATAACTCAATAAAATGCCAGCATTGTCAAATAGTTGATCTATCAGATTAATGTTACGATTGAACCAGGAATCCAAACACAGCGTTCTTCTCTTAAACAGAATGTCTTTATTGTTCCATTTGAAATAACATTGAGGAGAGAAGTTTGCTTGTAGATAAGTGACCATGACAAAAAAGCCTGACAGTGAAAATTGGAGAGTTTGATAGGAAGTTTGTGTAGATCAAAATTACAAACCAATGAAACGTGTAAGCCCCCAAATTTAGAAAAACTATGATAAGGAATAATATACCTGATAGAAGCTGGAGATGCAAAAATCTGACAAATCCAGATTATCAGAATCAGCTTTATTGCCAAGTTCGTACATACAAACAAGGAATATGACTCCAGTACACTTTGCTCTCTGGTTTTTGTTTTTGTATTACAGAATATATATATATACAATGTACAATATACACATATATAAATAAAAAGGTGCATTTGCAACATCTGTATGCTGTTGTTTTGTACTCTATTAAATGTTCAACAGAGAAACAGCCTGGGGGAAGAAACTGTCTCTGTGGCGGCTGGTTTTAGTGAACAGTGCTCTGTAGCGCCACCTGAAGGTAAAACTCTAAACAGTTTATGTGCAGGGAGTGTGGGGTCTGCAGAGATTTTAGCAGCTCTTTTCCTGACCCTTGACCTGTATAAGTCCTGGATGGAGGGAAGGTCAGCCCTGATGATTCTCTCTGCAGTCCTGATTATTCGTTGCAGTCTGGACCTGTCCTGTTTGGTGGATGATCCAAACCACACTGAGATGGATGAAGACAGGACAGACTGAATGATTGCAGTGTAGAAGATGACCAGCAGCTCCTGTGGAAGGTTGAATTTCTTGAGTTGCCTCAGGAAGTACAGTCTCTGCTGGACCTTCTTCTGAACAGTGTCTATGTGTGAAGACCATCTCAGGTCCTCAGAGATGGTGGTTCCTAAGAACCTGAAGTGGTCCACGGCCGATACAGTGTTGTTGAGGATGGTGAGGGGGGTGTATGGGGGTGGTGTTCTCCGAAAGTCCACCACCATTTCCACAGTCTTGAGTGGGTTGAGTTCAAGGTAGTTCTGACCGCACCAGTGTACCAGCCGATCTACCTGCTGCCTGTATGCAGACTCATCACCATCCTGGATCAGTCCAATGACAGTGGTGTCATCTGCAAACTTAAGGAGTTTCACGGACGAGTCCGATGAGGTGCAGTCATTTGTGTACAGAGAGAAGAGGAGTGGGGATAGAACACACCCCTGAGGGGCACCAGTACTTATTGATCTGGATCAGGAGAAGATGCTCCCCAGTCTCACCTGCTACTGTCGGTCCGTCAGGAAGCTGTTGATCCACTGACAGGTGGAGGCTGGGACGTTGAGCTGGGTGAACTTCTGGTGGAGGATGTCTGGTATGATGGTGTTGAAGGCCGAGCTGAAGTCTACAAACAGGATCCTGGCGTACGTCCCTGGGTGGTCGAGGTGTTGCAGGATGAAGTGTAGACCTAAGTTAACAGCATCATCTGCCGACCTGTTTGCTCGGTAAGCAAACTCCAGGGGGTCCAGCAGGGGGCCTGTGATGTCTTTCAGGTGCTTCAACACCAGCCGCTCAAAGGATTTCATGACCACAGACGTCAGGGCTACAGGCCTGTAGTCATTTAATCCTGGGATTTAATCCCAGTTTATCTCGAAAGTGTTATGTAAAGTAGAGAATGATAAACTATTAAATCCTCCATTTTCATACGAATTTATGAGAGTAGATTTCCAAATATAATGAGTCTCATTCTTCTGTAACGGGTTGTTCAGAAGACCCAAAATATTTTCCGGACACAACTGATAAGTTTTAAGAGATTTATTGAGCTTTCTGAGAGGTGTTCTGCAGGAAACCACCAGCGGTAGGCACAGGAACCTCTGGAGACAGACATACTGGTTAGTGGCTGAGCGAAGAACTGAGAATATGGCAAAACTCAGAAATAAAGCCACTAACCTCTTCAGAATCTGTGAGAGGATCAGGAAACTGAATTTCAGCTCCTCAGTGCGATCGTTAGGAGGCAGCAGGGCAACGTCACACTGGCTGTCCGGTTTGCAAACCCAGTGACTGAGCAGGAGGCGGTGGTCAGGGGACAGAAACAGGGTCAGAGCCAGGAGGACAGAATCACCCTCCATTTCTGCTACCTGTATGACCCCTTCTCTTTTCCAATGGTTATAATCAGTCTGACAGAGAGAGGTATCCCAATCATTGTGGTTTTTAGTATAACAATGACCATCAGTGGGACCCTTTGTGTGGTTCCTTGAGACGACATTGTTGTAAATAAGCGTCGTTTAACTAAATAATCTGAACTGAAACTATCTGTGTAGTTATGCTGCTATAGGCTTAGGCTGCTGGAGGACATAACGACCACTTTCACCCTCTTCGCTACATTCTCACACTACTCTCCAATTCTGCATTATTTGCTGTTATTTCAGCTTTTAACCTTGTTCTCTCTTTTCTCTTCCTAGAAGCTACACCTGGCCTGACTGTGTGTCTGCCTGTAACACCTTTCTGGAGAGGGGCATCGTCTGAGCTTCTGCTGGCAACAACTTAATGCTCACCTTCTACAGATGATCCACATGGCCCTGTCTTTTAGTGTTTAACCCTTTCTCTCTCCTAGACATAGCTACTGACTGAGCTTCTACTGTAACTAACTCTATGTGCTCTCTTTCAGACTCTAACCTTGAAAACTGGCTCAGAGTTTATCTGTTCTTTCTTTCTAGATGAAACGACTAAAGGAGCTACATCCATTAACATTTACTTTTCCTTCCCATAGAAAGTACTCCTGGATCAGTGCTTCTTTGTTCTCTTTGTGTCTCTGCTCTGTTCTCTCTAACCCCCAGTCGGTCGTGGCAGATGGCCGCTCACACTGAGCCTGGTTCTGGTTCTGCTGGAGGTTTCTTCCTGTTAAAAGGGAGTTTTTCCTCTCCACTGTCGCTACATGCATGCTCAGTATGAGGGATTGCTGCAGAGTCAACACCAGTGACTCTCCACTGTCTCTACATGCTCATCCAGGAGGAATGAATGCTGCAAGTCACTGACTGGATGCAATCTGCTGGGTTTCCTTAGATAGAAAAACTTTTTATCCAATTTGAATAAAAAGCTAACTCCGACTGCACTGTTCAATTGTTAGGATTAATAGTATGAACCTGACTGTTGTGAAGAGCCTTGAGACAACATGTGTTGTGAATTGGCGCTATATAAATAAAACTGAATTGAATTGAATCAGGCATCAGGACCCGAGGGAGAGGACGAGGAGGCAGATACAGGCATTCGGATCCAAGGGTTAGGCAGAGAGGGATGGTCAGGAGGCAGAAGCAAGGTCGTTTGTCCAGAAAGCAGAATCCAATTAAATATCCGACGTGGGCAAGGCAGAGCAGGAAATCCATGAATCAAAACGACACCAGATCAGGCAGACAGGTAAGGAAGGACCACTGGATACTACTCACACAAAGGATCTTGAAAATCTGGCACTGGTTGTCTGTCAGAGAGCTGCTTATAAAGGCAGGAGCACAGGTGGAGCAGATGAGGTGTAATTAGGGAGTTGGCTGGGAAAGAGCAGGTGAAAACCATCTTCCTAAAAGCTGCAGCACAGAGCTGGCAGACAGAGATGATGCAGACAACCACTGCAGAATCATAACATCTTCCTAATGATGTTAAAGAGCAATTTGTCAATTTCTTTCTCAGTATTGTTATCAAGATCTAAAGCCTGGCAGCATAAGTAAGCCTGGAGATACCTTCAGCCTTACTAAGCAGGATACGACCTTGCAGTGAAAGATTTCTTAATAACCACTAATTAAATCTTTTTCTAGTCTTGACTGCCATAATCCCATACCTCTTAAGATTTAAATGCAGTCCAGAGGCTTTAAAAAAATTATTTATCACTTGGATAGCTAATGAAATTTGATCCTTGTCCTTTAAGAACAGGGTAGTATCATCTGCATATTGTATTAAAGTAAGTTCCTTATCAGCAACAGATAACCCTTTTAAAGGACTGGCTTTAATGTGGTCAGCCAGAAGCTGAGCTACCAAAACAAACAGACAGGGAGAGACAGGACACCTCTGTCTGATTCCTCTGCAGATGCTGAATCTGGGTGAGGAGCCACTTCTTAGTTTAATAGAGCTGTTATTATTCCCGTACAGAATTTCAATGTGAGAATTTTCCAAATTCAAATTTTTCTAGGCTTTGAATTATAAAATAGTGCTCTATGCATCAAATAATTAATAAAAGTCTAAAAATAAAATAAAATCATCATCAAGAACCAAATCAGGGTCATCTAAAATATCAAGAAGTCTTATATTATTTGTGATTTACACGTTTTTCACAAATCCTGATTGGGTTTTGTCAGCGATTGAATGAAGAACTGATTTTAATCTTTTAGCAATCCCTGAGGCTAATATTTTAAAATTGTTAATAAGAAGTCATATGGCACATCAATTATCGAGAAGTGAAGGATCCGTCTTTGGTTTTGGTATAAAGGTGGTTAAGCCCTGAGTGAGGATTGTAGGCAGAGACCTGTTTTTATACCTTCATTAAAAACCTCTAATAAAAAGGGGCAAGGTCACTGAGAAATGTTTATAGAATTCAGCACATAGACCATCGATCCAGGGGATTTGTTGGTTTTAAAATGTGAAATAGCATCAGGAATTTCCTGAATGGTGATTGGCTCATCACAGTCCTTCTGATCAATGTTTGAAATCAGTTTAACTGTAAGATTGTTTAATAGGGAATCTATTGACAGAGGTTAGAGTGATACAAGTTCTCCGAAATAGAACTACAGTATTCAGCTCTATGATCACGGTCATCTGTTGTACAATTGTTCATTTTTAGTCTTGCTAATAGAGGTATTGGTTGCATTACATTTTTCTAGATTAAAAAAGTATTGTTAATCCTAATTCTTCTGAATAATTTACCAGATTCATATTTGCAAAGTTCCCAATTAGGACCAAAGCAACTATTTCTCTGGAATCTATTCCAAAACTGATTAATCAAGATAAAAATATTTGTAGTGACTTCTTCAGGTACTGTCCATTTTCCAGTATGATGGAGAGCGAAAAGATTGCTTTTTGTCAGAAAATTTTAAAATCAATTAAAGATGCTATGTGGTCAGTAAGAGTAGGTAGGATATTAACAGTTACATCTCCTTTGTTTACAGTATTTGAGATTAACCACAAATCGATCCTAGACAATCTAGTTGAGGATATCTTACTCCAGGTGAATAAACAGTCATGTGGATGTATAGGTTTCCAAATATCAATTAAGTAGAATTTTTCCATAAAGCTTTTGACAGTTGAGTTGGAGGCATTTGGTAGTAGTTTTCCAATTGTGTGAAACATCTTATCATTCTCTCTTTTGTTGTGTAACCATAAAAATCGGCACAAATGAAGTGATAATTATCAAAAATAAGAACTTGACAAATATAGTATCCCATTAAGTCATATTCAGAAGCAATAATTGTTAGAGTTAGAACGCTGATAAACACAGACAAGTGTAAAATAAGACACAAGGTGAACCAAGTAAGTTTGACCTGCAAGGTTGAGACAGTCCTCTGCAGAACAGCGACTTCCTTCTCACAAAGAGTGAAATCCTTGCACCAGCCTTTTATTTACAACTCACATTCCTACAAGCAAAAAGCGGGAATTGGTTCAGCCAATTCTTACAGAAATCTCAACCTAAAAGTGTAGACATTCCCATATATGGTATAAGCTTGTAATGTCCAGAGAGTGATCTACTCCAGACCGCATTCCTTAACCTTCCACAAACACTGTTTCACACTAAAAAGCAATCATACGAATTAGATATCGTCTTAACTATAGTAGAACTTCAGACATAAACATGATTTGAACTAAACAATGATAACTTAAATACATTTTTCCAACAATAATATTCCCATTAAATCTGTGTTTTAAAGTCATAACTCCTGCGGGGTGCTCAGAACCATGAGAAAACCAAACAGAATTCCCCCACTGGGTTTACCAAAGATAAACATCATTACCAGTGTCATGATTTTTACAGCCGACTTAACCCACATGCAGAGACTCTCAGAGAACTTTGTAAAAGGAATACGTTTTTATTGAAAGATTGATCAGGAACAACAGGAGCGACGAGTCTAATCTTCCTTACTGTGAAAACACAAAGAGAAAACATAAATAGCTGAACCTCAGAAACATGAACCAACATAAACGTATCTTACTGGAGATTCCGGAATAACCCTCCAGGGAGAGAATAAATGTCAGGAAAGGAGTTCAGCTTGCCATGCACAGACTAGATCAGGAAGTAACCTTAGCCACTACGGAGGACTGGAACAGATCAGGTAGGATTCACACCTGGAACAGGTAACACAGCAAGTTAGAGTTCGCAACAACAGATCCTTCAAAAGATATCCATGGTAAAAATCATGCAAAGATTTCAGAGCTGTCCAAAAATTACCACGGAGGCAAAAACACTAAGGCACCGAAGTGTTGGCAACCTTCCTCTATATGCTTCCCAGCTGATGAGTAGATGCACAACACCTGTCTCAGGTACACTCCTACTGGCGGCACCTAGTGTCGAAAAGGTGTAAGCAGCAGGCAGCAGAACTCCAAATCCTGACACCACCTCCCCCTCAACGGCCGCCTCCTGGCGGCCCACAAGACGCTGCTTGGTGGGCCCGGAAATCCCGGATCAAAGAGGGATCAACAATGAAGGAACCCGGAACCCAGGAGCGATCCTCTGGACCATACCCCTCCCAGTCAACGAGGTACTGATGTCCATGTCGTCGAGAGGCCACAATGCGGCGAACAGAGTAGACAGGGTGGCCCTGAAAGTCCTGGGCGGGCGGAGGGGGCAAGGCCGGAGGGCAGAGCGTGCTGGTCTGAACAGGTTTCAACTGAGAAACGTGAAAAACAGGGTGAACACGGAGACTAGGAGGCAGACGAAGGCGAACAGATGCAGGACCCACGAGAGAATCAATTACATAGGGTCCGATGAACCTGGGAGAGAGCTTTCTAGACAGGGACTTGAGTGGAATATCCCGTGTGGCGAGCCAAACCTTCTGACCAGGGAGGTAACTAGGAGCAGGCAGTCTTCGACGGTGTGCATAGCGCTTGTTTCGAGCAGCTCTCTGGTGAAGCGCCCGGCTGGCGGCGTTCCAAACCCGTTTACATCTCCGTATGTGGTGTTGTACAGTAGGAACCTTCTCCTCCGACGGGAACAACGGAGGTTGGTATCCCAACGAAACCTCAAAAGGTGAATAACCGGTGGCTGAGGAGACATGAGAGTCGTGGGCGTATTCGATCCACCCCAAGTGGTCACTCCATTCAGCGGGGCAGGTGGACGTCACGCACCGCAGGGCCACCTCCAACTCCTGGTTAATGCGCTCCACCTGGCCGTTAGTTTGGGGATGATGACCAGAAGGTAGCGCCACCTTCGCCCCTAGGGCTTCACAGAAATGTCTCCAGACACGGGAAGTAAACTGAGGGCCCCTGTCGGACAACAGGCAACAGGGGATGCCATGCAGGCGAAAAACATGTTTGACCATCAATTTAGCAGTTTGGAGGGCCGATGGCAGCTTTCTGAGAGGAACCAGGTGGCAGGCCTTGGAGAATCGGTCAATAATGGTCATAATAACAGTCATTCCGTGAGAACATGGTAGACCCGTGACGAAGTCCAAGGCCACATGGGACCAGGGTCGACCAGGGATGCTGAGAGGTTGAAGTAAGCCTGCAGAGGGTCGATTAGAAGACTTACTTCTAGCACATGTGGCACAGGCCGTCACGTACTCCTTGACGTCTTTGTGAAGGGACGGCCACCAATAGCGTCTGGTGATTGCGGCAATAGTCCTACTGACACCAGGGTGAGCGAAGAACTTGGACGAATGAAATCAGCCAATCACTCTGGATCGCACTGATGCTGGAACATAGGTCCTTCCAGGAGGTCCAGTTCCTGGCCCAGGATCATCAGGGAGAGCTCGCCGCACTAAGTCCTCTATCTCCCAGGTTAAAGAGCCCACGGTACAGCTAAGCGGCAGGATAGACTCGGTATGTTTCTCTGTATCTTCAGGTTCAAATTGGCGGGATAGAGCATCTGGTTTGATGTTCTTGGAACCTGGTCTAAAAGAAATAGACAGATTAAATCGAGAAAAGAAAAGAGACCAACGCGATTGACGTGCATTGAGACGCTTAGCTGACTGAATGTATGACGGATTTTTATGGTCTGTCCAGACCAACACAGGATGTTCAGCGCCCTCCAGCCAATGCCTCCACTCCTCCAGGGCCAACTTAATGGCCAGCAACTCTCTGTCTCCAACCTGGTAGTTTCGTTCAGCAGGGGTCAATCGACGGGAGAAAAAGGCGCATGGATGAAGCCTTCCATCTTGATCAGAAAGCTGGGAGAGCACCGCTCCCACCCCAGTATCCGAGGCGTCTACTTCCTGGGTAAACTGTTTTGTAGAATCTGGATGGATCAGAACAGGTGCTTTGGAGAACAGTCTTTTCAGCCGGGTGAAGGCGGTCTCAGCCTCCGAACCCCAGCTGAAGGTCGTTTTTGTGGAAGTTAGCGCATTCAATGGGGTCGCCACCTGGCTGTAATTCCTAATAAATCTTCGGTAGAAGTTGGCGAACCCCAAGAACTGCTGCAACTTCTTCCTCGAGTCAAGTACTGGCCAGTCCATTACTGCTCGGACCTTTCCTGGGTTGGCAGGAACCTGTCCCTCCTCCAGAACAAAACCCAGGAAACTGATGGTTGACTGATGGAAGTTGCACTTTTCCATCTTAACAAACAGTGTGTTTTCAAGGAGACGCTGTAGAACCTGTCTCACATGGTGGCGGTGTTCCTCTAGACACCTGGAAAAAATTTAATCATCCAGGTACACAAATACAAAAATATTTAAAAAATCTCTCAACACGTCGTTGACGAGAGCTTGAAAAACTGCTGGGGCATTACTTAGGCCAAAAGGCATCACCAAGTACTCGAAATGCCCCAGAGGAGTCTTAAATGCTGTCTTCCACTCGTCTCCCTGGCGGATTCTGACTAAGTGGTAGGCATTTCTGAGGTCCAGCTTAGAGAAAACAACAGCGCCATGTACAGGCTCAAACGCAGAAGCTAGCAGAGGAAGAGGATATTTGTTTTTAACAGTAATTGCGTTCAAACCCCTGTAATCTATACAAGGGCGTAAACCTCCATCTTTTTTCCCCACAAAGAAGAAACCTGCCCCTAAAGGAGACGAAGAGGGACGAATAACCCCAGCAGCTAAAGACTCAGCAATATATTTTTCCACAACTTTTCTTTCCGGCCCGGAGATGCTGTAGAGTCGGCTGGAGGGTAAAGGGGCACCAGGAAGAAGATCAATGGCACAGTCGTATGGTCGATGAGGCGGTAGAGACAGGGCCCGAGACTTGCTAAAGACCATCTTAAGATCATGATACTCGAGGAGTTCCTCCTCCATACCTTCCCTCACCAGGGGTTGTAGGACAGATGGTTGACTGTAAACATGAATTGAGACATCCCTCAGACCACGCTTCTACCCGTAATTCTGCCCAATTTATGTGGGGATTATGGCGCTGGAGCCAGGGAAAACCAAGTACTAACGTACTCTGAGCTATGGGAAAAACAATAAAAGATACCTCTTCTCGGTAATTACCGGACAAAACAAGCACTAGAGGCAGTGTTTGATGGGTGATCTCATGAAGAGATAAACCATCCAAGGCCAAAACCCAACATGGCTGGGTCAATCTTTCTGTGGAAATCCCTTTCTTTGAAACAAAATCAAAATCAATCAAGTTCAGATCACAACCTGAGTCAACTAGGGCAGATAAAACCTCCGAGTGATGGTTCACAAACAAAGTAGCCGGTAACGTGAAGCGTGGGGTCTTACTACTGGAGGATCGGTCCGTCGGTTGTCCCATCACAGCCGACGGACCCGCCCTTTTGGCTGAACCGGACAACCGGAAATGAAATGATCGGAAGCACCACAATAGAAGCACTGGTTGGCCTCTTGACGTCGTTGTTGTTCTCCAGGCGGAAAGCTAGCTCTCCCAATCTGCCTAGGTTTGGTCTCGGGGTGGCTGATTTGAGGCCCTAATGACACTGGTAATGGGGACGGAGGAAACGGAGAGGTTCGCTCCAACGCTCTCTCGGAGCGATTCCTCCTCCTTTCCCGTAGGTGAGAATCAATGCGGATAGCTAAATCAATGTACTTATCTAATTCTTCTGGTTCATCTACAAGGACTAGTTCGTCCTTTATGGGCTCGTTCAAAGACTGGAAAAATGCCGCCTTTAATGCGCTTGCGTTCCAGCCTGAGGATACAGCTAATGCACGAAAATCGATAGAAAAGTCCACTAAAGGACGATTCTGCTGTTTCAACGCCCACAATTTGTGGGCAATACAGGACTGATCTGAAGCTACATCAAACGTCTGTTTAAACTCCTTAATGAAATCCTCATATGACAACCCGAAACCATTGCAGTTGGAAAACCTTGCCTCCGCCCATCGGAGCGCCCTTCCAGTTAACAAACTCAAAGCATAAGAAATCTTACCCTCATCATGCGAAAAAGCTCGAGGTGACCGGTTAAACACCAACCTACACGGGAGTAAAAAACCACGACATCCACCCATCTCTCCGGAAAACCTCTCAGGATGAGGAGAAGAAACATCTCGAAAAGGTGGTGGATGTTGGGCCTCCAGTGGCTCAGCAGCACCCCCAATGGGTGCGGCAGACTCAGAACTACAAGCACCTTGAAACAGTGATGCTAAATGCTCCAGCTGCTGGTTTGTTTGCAGCTGTCTATCTAGGAGGGTTTGGAGAGTAGAACTGTGCGTATGAATTTGCTGACTGTGTTCAGATAAAGTTCTCTGAAGGTTCTCCGCTGGGTTAGGCTGGCCTGAGTGTTCTGTCATGATTTTTACAGCCGACTTAACCCACATGCAGAGACTCTCAGAGAACTTTGTAAAAGGAATACGTTTTTATTGAAAGATTGATCAGGAACAACAGGAGCGACGAGTCTAATCTTCCTTACTGTGAAAACACAAAGAGAAAAGATAAATAGCTGAACCTCAGAAACATGAACCAACATAAACGCATCTTACTGGAGATTCCAGAATAACCCGCCAAGGAGAGAATAAATGTCAGGAAAGGAGTTCAGCTTGCCATGCACAGACTAGATCAGGAAGTAGCCTTAGCCACTACGGAGGACTGGAACAGATCAGGTAGGATTCACACCTGGAACAGATAACAAAGCAAGTTAGAGTTCGCAACAACAGATCCTTCAAAAGATATCCATGGTAAAAATCATGCAAAGATTTCAGAGCTGGCCAAAAATTACCACGGAGGCAAAAACACTCAGGCGCCAAGGTGTTGGTAACCTTCCTCTATATGCTTCCCAGCTGATGAGTAGATGCACAACACCTGTCGCCTCAGGTACACTCCTACTGGCGGCACGTAGGGTCGAAAAGGTGTAAGCAGCGGGCAGCAGAACTCCAAATCCTGACAACCAGTAGAATGACACTCCTGAAAAAATAAAAACCTGAGTTGAAATTTTTGGCGAATAGAAACAGGACTTTTCTTTTTAGCATTTTACACATCCCCCTGGCATTGACAGAAATAAAAGAAAGAGTTAACATTTTAAGAACAAGAAAAAGAACACCTGATCAATGAAGGAAATATAAACTCGAGATTATTCCTCCATCAGGCCATAAACTGCAGGAATCTCCACGCTGTTGATGAAACCACAACCATCTGTGAAGTTGTCTGATGTTTCCTCCTCCCGAGGCTTTTGGATGGACAGCCAAAGTTTCTGCTGGGAGTCATGGTCTTCTTTACACAGATCTTTGGTAAAATGAAGACCATTTGTTTTCAAGAAGTCATTACCTTTAACTGCTTTTCCATATGTAATTTCGAAACCTTCTGGCGATGAAGCAAAGGATGATAGCACGAGGATGGGAGCTGCCAGCCATGAACAACATCAATGAAAAATTGGAGCCTTTCCCTTTCCCTCGGAAGAACCTCTTGGCAGACTCGGATCACATCCTCCAGCACGTCTTCCTTATCGGTGTCAGTGACTCCCTGAAGTCTGAGGTTCCAACAGCGGCCGTAACGTTCCAGCTCAGTAACTCGATTTGAGCAGGTTGTGGTAACTTTTTCATTGAGCTCTACACATCTTACAGGCTTACTTGGTGTTATCGGAAGCGGGGGAAAATCTTCCCTGTCAGCCTCAGTTTGTAGATCCACACCTACATTGTCATGGTCATTAGCAGCAGGAACTTTGTATAAATTCCTATTTCAGGTTATTAGAAGAAGAATGCCATTAAAAGTTTTGGTACAGAGAGCATGATGCAGGACGTCTTCCACAATCTTGCCCGGCGTGTGTGTCCATGATCAAACGGACTTTTATGGCTCGAAGCATCACTGTCTGCGACAAATATTGTGGCACTGACGTCAAATGTGCGACCATTGTTTATAGACCTGGCCATACAGTGGAGTAAAAATTTATAATGATCGATTTCCAATCGACACTATCTCATGTTTTATCAGCTTTATACTCTAAAACCGTGTTTGAAAGAAGTTCAACTTCCTTTTCTGTCCACACAAACAAACATCCTGGCGCCATGTTTTATACCTAACAGGAAGTCATGACATTCCTTGAACCGCCACCTTAACGTGGTGGAGGGGTTTGAGTGCCCGAATGATCCTAGAAGCCATGTTGTCTGGGCCTTAAATGCCCCTGGTAGGGTCTTCCATGGCAAACAGGCTCTAGGTGATGGTTAGACAAAGAGCGGTTCAAGACACTCTCATGAGGACTACACAAACGAGGCACTTGACGTCGCCTGGCATGGCAGGGCCGGGGTTCCACCCTGGAGCCAGGTCTGGGGTCGGGACCCGTCGGAGAGCGCCTGGTGGCTGGGTTGCTCCTCGCGGAACCCGGACGGGCCAAGCCCGAAGGAGAGACGCGAGGCCATTCCCCAGTGGGCGGAGTACCTGGCCTTCTTGGCGTCCCTGTCGGCGGTCCTGGATAGTGGCCCTCCCAGGGACTCCATTATTCTGCTGGGGGACTTCAACACCCACGTGGGAAACAACAGTGACACCTGGAGAGGCGTGAACGGGAGGAATGGCCTCCCCGATCTGAATCCGAGTGGTGTTTTGTTATTGGACTTCTGTGCTAGTCACGGATTGTCCATAATGAACACCATGTTCAAGCATAAGGGTGTCCATCAGTGCACTTGGCACCAGGACACCCTAGGCAGGAGGTCAATGATTGACTTTGTTGTCGTATCGTCAGATCTTCGGCCGCATGTTTTGGAAACTCGGGTCAAGAGAGGGGCTGAGCTGTCCACTGATCACCACTTGGTAATGAGTTGGATCTGCTGGAAGACAAGAAAGCCAGACAGACTTGGCAGGCCCAAGCGCATAGTGAGGGTCTGCTGGGAACGTCTGGCAGAGCCCTCGGCCAGGGATGTATTCAACTGCATCCTCCAGGAGAGCTTTGACCAGATTCTAGGGGGATGTTGGAGACAAAGAGTCTGAGTGGACAATATTCTTCGCATCTATTGTCGATGCTGCTGCCCGTAGCTGCGGCCATAAGGTCTGTGGTGCTTGTCGCAGCGGCAATCCCCAAACCCGGTGGTGGACACTGGCAGTAAGGGACGCTGTCAAGCTGAAGAAGGAGTCCTATTGGCTGTGGTTAGCTTGTGGGACTCCTGAGGCGGCTGACAGGTACCGTGAGGCCAAGCGGCAGAAGAGTTCGGTGAGGCCATGGAGAAGGACTACCGGTTGGCCTCGAAGCAATTCTGGCAAACCGTCCAGCGCCTCAGGAGGGGAAGCAGTGCTTCGCCAACACTGTTTACATTGGGGGTGGGAGGCTGCTGACCTCGACTGGGGACATCATTGGGCGGTGAAAGGAGTACATTGAGGATCTCCTCAATCCTGCCATCACGCATTCCCTGGTCTACCCTGAGTCTAACCTTGAGTTAGACTCAGGGTTAGACTCTTTCATCACCCAGGGTGAAGTCACCGAGGTGGTTAAAAAGCTCAGTGGTGGCAGGGCTTCAGGGGTGGATGAGATCTGCCCTGAGTACCTCAAGTCTCTGGATGTTGTAGGGCTGTCATGGTTGACACGCCTCTTCAACATTGCGTGGCGGTTGGGAACAGTGCCTCTGGACTGGCAGACTGGGGTGGTGGTCCCCCTTCATAAGAAGGGGGACCGGAGGGTGTGTTCCAACTACAAGGGGATCACACTCCTCAGCCTCCCTACTAAGGCCTATGCCAAGGTATTGGAGAGGAGAGTCCAGCCGATAGTCGAACCTTGGCTTCAGGAGGAGCAGTGTGGTTTTCGTCCCGGGCGTGGAACACTGGACCAGCTCTATACCCTCTACAGGGTACTGTAGGGTTCATGGGAGTTTGCCCAACCGGTCCACATGTGTTTTGTGGACCTGGAGAAAGCATTCGACTGTGTCCATCATGGTGCCTTGTGAGGGGTGCTCCAGGAGTATGGAATCGGGGACCCTTTATTAGGGGCCATCCTGTCTCTGTACAAGTGGAGCAGGAGTTTGGTCGGCACTAAGTCGGACCTGTTCCCAGTGCATGTTGGACTCCGGCAGGGCTGCCCTTTGTCACCGGTCCTGTTCATAACTTTTAAGGACAGGATTTCTAGACGCAGCCAAGGGCCGGAGGGGGTCTGGTTTGGGAACCAGTGGATTTTGTCTCTTCTTTTTGCAGATGACGTGGTCCTGCTGGGCCCCTCTAGCCAAGACCTACAGCATGCGCTGGGGCGGTTCGCAGCCGAGTGTGAAGCGGCTGGGATGAAGATCAGCTCCTCCAAGTCCGAGGCCATGGTTCTCGACCAGAAAAGGGTGGCTTGTCCTCTTCATGTTGGAGGGGAGTTCCCGCCTCAAGTGGAGGAGTTCAAGTATCTCAGGGTCTTGTTCACGAGTGAGGGAAGAATGGAGCGGGAGATCGACAGATGGATCGGTGCGGCTGCCACAGTAATGGGGACGCTGTGAAAGTCTGTTGTGGTGAAGAGAGAGCTGAGCCGAAAAGTGAAGCTCTCGATTTACCGGTCGGTCTACGTTCCTACCTTCACCTATGGCCATGAACTTTGGGTCATGACCGAAAGAACGAGATCCCGGATACAAGCGGCTGAAATGAGCTTCCTCCGTAGGGTGGCCGGGCACTCCCAGAGATAGGGTGAAGAGCTCGGCCATCCGGGAGGAGCTCAGAGTAGAGCCGCTTCTCCTCCACATCGAGAGGAGCCAGTTGAGGTGCCTCGGGCATCTATACCAGATGCCTCCTGGACGCCTTCCTCGGGAGGTGCACCAGGCACGTCCCACCGGGAGGAGGCCCAGGGGACAGCCCAGGAGACGCTGGAGGCACTATGTCTCTCTCTCTTCTAAAGCTGGAAAAAACCTGGGAAGGAGCACAATGAGAAATCAGAAAACTACACTTTCAGGAAATGCATAAAGTCACTCTCCACTTCCTAGTGACGACACATTGGCAAAACACTCAGGCACTGGAGTGCTGGCTGCCCAGCCTCTTTAAGCACTTCCTGATGAGTGGATAACGGGTTGCACCTGTCGCTCTCTGGCACCAGCAGCTCTGGCGGCATCTAGAGGGTAAACAGAGTAAGCAGCAGGCAAAAAACACTAAGCAAAATCCCAGGCTCTGACATGAACAGTGTGGATGTGATGCTTTGTATTCAGACTGATATAGTTGCATTAACTGAATATCATGTCTGTGTTCAGGAAAGAGATTTAAATGTTAGTAAAGGCAGTAAATTTAACCAAACCAAAGACCTTAAAAACCGCTAACCTTAACCCATCTAAAGCTGCTGCCATGTTGTATGAAAATAGAAGCTGTTGCACTTCTGATGTCTGATTGCTTCAGAATAAAATATTTTGAGTCATTAGGGTTTAAAACCTGCTGAGAGTCAGAGTTAATAAAAAACAACAAGGGTTTGTTAGAGAAGCTTTTATGTTAACTGGAACATCTAATTTATACAAACATAACTGATTCAAACACAGGGACTCACACAGTACTGTGCCTGTTTTACTACAGTACCCATAATCCGCAGATGCTGTTCTGCAGCAGGACAACCAGTCAGAGTCAGTGACACTCAATCTGTGAGGAGCCAATCCTGAACTCATCATGCATTCTGGGAATAGTGACTTTTACGTTAGTGGTTTCATCTCATGACTCAAAAGGTGAGTCAGAGATGGGCTATGGTTGTTGTTTTATACTTCCTCAGGACCTTCAGCTTCTTGTTCCAGCAGGAAACCTTTTGGAATATGGTGAGGCATCTCAGTCTTTAATGTTTCAGGTGACCTCTCCAGTCAGTGAGATCATCAGTGAGAAACTGAAAATAAGCTAAGATAATTGGGTTCTGGTTTTCATCTCAAGGTCCAGACTCACAGGAGAGCCCTGACTTGCTCCATCAGTGATGTTGATGGTGATGATGATGATGGTAGTAGTGATGGTGATGGTGGGAGCAGCCAGGTAGCTCCTAGTACTGGTCATTCTCACTGTGTCTCACTGTGCAGCATTGATGCTCTCTGTTCATCCATCCTCCTGGACTGAACTCTCTGCACCAAATTAAAGAAGTTCTCTTCATCCTCAGGAACTGGACCAACATCATCATCAGGATGAGGGAGGGAGCACCTCTGGTCTTCTATCCTGTCAGACTGCAGAAAGGCAGAGAACCAGGCAAACATTAAACGGGCAATTGCAAGAGCACCAGTACAGACAATAGTTCAGTAAAGTTCCTGTGTACTGGCTAAACTGGTTTCTGTCAAACTGACCTGACACCAGTTTCTATATCTGAACACCCCTCTCATGTGGATGAACAGACTGACTTTGCTAGTGTCTCGTAACGTATATTGTGATGGATAAATCGAAATGGTTGAACGTTTTGGACGTTGTTCCTGGGCAGGTTACCGGATCTATAGGCTCAACGCTAACCCTTCACCTCAGCCTGTAATGTTTCTGAAAGATTTCTTTGTGTTTGATTGTTTCATGTCTGTGCCTCAACCAACAGGTGGGTGTTGAGTTGGTACCTGATAGCGGATGAGCATGTTGTAGAAATCCAAACTTGGAACAAGAGTCTTTTCTGCACTGCAGGCCCCACAGAGGGGAGGTGGTCCTGAGTCAGGAAGCAGGCAGAGGCTGGCTCTCTGGTCATGCAGTCTCTGACTCTGAGATTTCAGAATCAGGTCCAACAGGGCCTCTGGTTCTGCCTGACTAATCTACAGATACAGCAGGTATGTCATTAGACCTCAAACAAACAGCACCAACATCCAGGACATAGTGTTCAAACTAAAAACAGAAGCTAAACATAATAAGATAAACCTGCCACACAAGACTCATAAACTCCACCAAACACAAAGCTTCATCAGATGTGTTTCCTGAGGACAGTCACAGAAAAAATCTCTCCTGTCATGTTTACTGGAGCCAATCAGACTCATTATTAATAGCATCAAAATACCTCTTGTAATGTTATGAGAAGCTACAATTGACAATATAAAAATAAATCCCAAACCTTCTCAATGTTAAGGTTTCCTGCAGCTTTGAGACACTGCTCTGGCCTGAGTAACCTTCAGATCTGAAGCTCTGGCCTGAGTAACCGTCTGATCTGAAGCTCTGGCCTGAGTAACGATCTGATCTGAAGCTCTGGCCTGAGTAACCTTCTGATCTGAAGCTCTGGCCTGACTAACCGTCTGATCTGAAGCTCTGGCCTGAGTAACCATCTGATCTGAAGCTCTGGCCTGAGTAACCATCTGATCTGAAGCTCTGGCCTGAGTAACAGTCTGCTCTGAAGCTCTGGCCTGAGTAACCATCTGATCTGAAGCTCTGGCCTGAGTAACCATCTGATCTGAAGCTCTGGCCTGAGTAACGATCTGATCTGAAGCTCTGGCCTGACTAACCGTCTGATCTGAAGCTCTGGCCTGAGTAACCGTCTGATCTGAAGCTCTGGCCTGAGCAACCTTCTGATTTGAAGCTCTGGCCAGAGTAACCGTCTGATCTGAAGCTCTGGCCTGAGTAACAGTCTGCTCTGAAGCTCTGGCCAGAGTAACCTTCAGATCTGAAGCTCTGGCCTGAGCAACCTTCTGATTTGAAGCTCTGGCCAAAGTAACCATCTGATCTGAAGCTCTGGCCTGAGTAACAGTCTGCTCTGAAGCTCTGGCCAGAGTAACCTTCAGATCTGAAGCTCTGGCCTGAGTAACCGTCTGATCTGAAGCTCTGGCCTGAGTAATCTTCTGATCTGAAGCTCTGGCCTGAGTAACCGTCTGATCTGAAGCTCTGGTCTTAGTAACCGTCTGATCTGAAGCTCTGGCCTGAGTAACCATCTGATCTGAAGCTCTGGCCTGAGTAACCTCCTGATCTGAAGCTCTGGCCTGAGTAACCTTCAGATCTGAAGCTCTGGCCTGAGTAACGATCTGATTTGAAGCTCTGGCCTGAGTAACCTTCTGATCTGAAGTTCTGGCCAGAGTAACCTTCAGATCTGAAGCTCTGGCCTGAGTAACAGTCTGCTCTGAAGCTCTGGCCAGAGTAACCTTCAGATCTGAAGCTCTGGCCTGAGTAACCGTCTGATCTGAAGCTCTGGCCTGAGTAATCTTCTGATCTGAAGCTCTGGCCTGAGTAACCGTCTGATCTGAAGCTCTGGTCTTAGTAACCGTCTGATCTGAAGCTCTGGCCTGAGTAACCATCTGATCTGAAGCTCTGGCCTGAGTAACCTCCTGATCTGAAGCTCTGGCCTGAGTAACCTTCAGATCTGAAGCTCTGGCCTGAGTAACCTTCAGATCTGAAGCTCTGGCCTGAGTAACCGTCTGATCTGAAGCTCTGGCCTGAGTAACGATCTGATTTGAAGCTCTGGCCTGAGTAACCTTCTGATCTGAAGCTCTGGCCAGAGTAACCATCTGATCTGAAGCTCTGGCCTGAGTAACCAACTGATCTGAAGCCCTGGCCTGAGTAACCATCTGATCTGAAGCTCTGGCCTGAGTAACCATCTGATCTGAAGCTCTGGCCTGAGTAACAGTCTGATCTGAAGCTCTGGCCTGAGTAACGATCTGATTTGAAGCTCTGGCCTGAGTAACCATCTGATCTGAAACTCTGGCCTGAGTAACCGTCTGATCTGAAGCTCTGGCCTGAGTAACGATCTGATTTGAAGCTCTGGCCTGAGTAACCTTCTAATCTGAAGCTCTGGCCAGAGTAACCGTCTGATCTGAAGCTCTGGCCTGAGTAACCATCTGATCTGAAGCTCTGGCCTGAGTAACCATCTGATCTGAAGCTCTGGCCTGAGTAACCATCTGATCTGAAGCTCTGGCCTGAGTAACCGTCTGATCTGAAACTCTGGCCTGAGTAACCATCTGATCTGAAGCTCTGGCCTGAGTAACCTTCTGATCTGAAGCTCTGGCCTGAAGAACCTTCTGATCTGAAGCTCTGGCCTGAGTAACCATCTGATCTGAAGCTCTGGCCTGACTAACCATCTGATCTGAAGCTCTGGCCTGAGTAACCTTCTGATCTGAAGCTCTGGCCTGAGTAACCATCTGATCTGAAGCTCTGGCCTGAGTAACCATCTGATCTGAAGCTCTGGCCTGAGTAACCGTCTGATCTGAAACTCTGGCCTGAGTAACCATCTGATCTGAAGCTCTGGCCTGAGTAACCTTCTGATCTGAAGCTCTGGCCTGAAGAACCTTCTGATCTGAAGCTCTGGCCTGAATAACTGTCTGATCTGAAGCTCTGGCCTGAGTAACCATCTGATCTGAAGCTCTGGCCTGACTAACCATCTGATCTGAAGCTCTGGCCTGAGTAACCTTCTGATCTGAAGCTCTGGCCTGAGTAACCATCTGATCTGAAGCTCTGGCCTGAGTAACCATCTGATCTGAAGCTCTGGCCTGAGTAACAGTCTGATCTGAAGCTCTGGCCTGAGTAACCATCTGATCTGAAGCTCTGGCCAGAGTAACCTTCAGATCTGAAGCTCTGGCCAGAGTAACCTTCAGATCTGAAGCTCTGGCCTGAGTAACCGTCTGATCTGAAGCTCTGGCCTGAGTAACCATCTGATCTGAAGCTCTGGCCTGAGTAACCATCTGATCTGAAGCTCTGTCCTGAGTAACCATCTGATCTGAAGCTCTGGCCTGAGTAACCATCTGATCTGAAGCTCTGGACTGAGTAACCATCTGATCTGAAGCTCTGGCCTGAGTAACAGTCTGATCTGAAGCTCTGGCCTGAGTAACCATCTGATCTGAAGCTCTGGCCTGAGTAACCATCTGATCTGAAGCTCTGGCCTAAGTTACCTTCTGATCTGAAGCTCTGGCCAGAGTAACCTTCAGATCTGAAGCTCTGGCCTGAGTAACCGTCTGATCTGAAGCTCTGGCCTGAGTAACCGTCTGATCTGAAGCTCTGGCCAGAGTAACCATCTGATCTGAAGCTCTGGCCTGAGTAACCATCTGATCTGAAGCTCTGGCCTGAGTAACAGTCTGATCTGAAGCTCTGGCCTGAGTAACCATCTGATCTGAAGCTCTGGCCTGAGTAACCATCTGATCTGAAGCTCTGGCCTGAGTAACCATCTGATCTGAAGCTCTGGCCTGAGTAACATTCTGATCTGAAGCTCTGGCCTGAGTAACCATCTGATCTGAAGCTCTGGCCTGAGTAACCATCTGATCTGAAGCTCTGGCCTGAGTAACCATCTGATCTGAAGCTCTGGCCTGAGTAACCATCTGATCTGAAGCTCTGGCCTGAGTAACCATCTGATCTGAAGCTCTGGCCTGAGTAACCATCTGATCTGAAGCTCTGGCCTGAGTAACCATCTGATCTGAAGCTCTGGCCTGAGTAACCATCTGATCTGAAGCTCTGGCCTGAGTAACCTTCTGATCTGAAGCTCTGGCCTGAGTAACCGTCTGATCTGAAGCTCTGGCCTGAGTAACCATCTGATCTGAAGCTCTGGCCTGAGTAACAGTCTGCTCTGAAGCTCTGGCCAGAGTAACCTTCAGATCTGAAGCTCTGGCCTGAGTAACCGTCTGATCTGAAGCTCTGGCCTGAGTAACCGTCTGATCTGAAGCTCTGGCCTGAGTAACGATCTGATCTGAAGCTCTGGCCTGACTAACCGTCTGATCTGAAGCTCTGGCCTGAGTAACCGTCTGATCTGAAGCTCTGGCCTGAGCAACCTTCTGATTTGAAGCTCTGGCCAGAGTAACCGTCTGATCTGAAGCTCTGGCCAGAGTAACCTTCAGATCTGAAGCTCTGGCCTGAGTAACCGTCTGATCTGAAGCTCTGGCCAGAGTAACAATCTGATCTGAAGCTCTGGCCAAAGTAACCATCTGATCTGAAGCTCTGGCCTGAGTAACAGTCTGCTCTGAAGCTCTGGCCAGAGTAACCATCTGATCTGAAGCTCTGGCCTGAGTAACCTTCTGATCTGAAGCTCTGGCCTGAAGAACCTTCTGATCTGAAGCTCTGGCCTGAGTAACCATCTGATCTGAAGCTCTGGCCTGACTAACCATCTGATCTGAAGCTCTGGCCTGAGTAACCTTCTGATCTGAAGCTCTGGCCTGAGTAACCATCTGATCTGAAGCTCTGGCCTGAGTAACCTCCTGATCTGAAGCTCTGGCCTGAGTAACCTTCAGATCTGAAGCTCTGGCCTGAGTAACCATCTGATCTGAAGCTCTGGCCTGAGTAACAGTCTGATCTGAAGCTCTGGCCTGAGTAACCATCTGATCTGAAGCTCTGGCCAGAGTAACCTTCAGATCTGAAGCTCTGGCCAGAGTAACCTTCAGATCTGAAGCTCTGGCCTGAGTAACCGTCTGATCTGAAGCTCTGGCCTGAGTAACCATCTGATCTGAAGCTCTGGCCTGAGTAACCATCTGATCTGAAGCTCTGTCCTGAGTAACCATCTGATCTGAAGCTCTGGCCTGAGTAACCATCTGATCTGAAGCTCTGGACTGAGTAACCATCTGATCTGAAGCTCTGGCCTGAGTAACAGTCTGATCTGAAGCTCTGGCCTGAGTAACCATCTGATCTGAAGCTCTGGCCTGAGTAACCATCTGATCTGAAGCTCTGGCCTAAGTTACCTTCTGATCTGAAGCTCTGGCCAGAGTAACCTTCAGATCTGAAGCTCTGGCCTGAGTAACCGTCTGATCTGAAGCTCTGGCCTGAGTAACCATCTGATCTGAAGCTCTGGCCTGAGTAACCATCTGATCTGAAGCTCTGGCCAGAGTAACCATCTGATCTGAAGCTCTGGCCTGAGTAACCATCTGATCTGAAGCTCTGGCCTGAGTAACCGTCTGATCTGAAGCTCTGGCCTGAGTAACCATCTGATCTGAAGCTCTGGCCTGAGTAACCATCTGATCTGAAGCTCTGGCCTGAGTAACCATCTGATCTGAAGCTCTGGCCTGAGTAACAGTCTGATCTGAAGCTCTGGCCTGAGTAACCATCTGATCTGAAGCTGTGGCCTGAGTAACCATCTGATCTGAAGCTCTGGCCTGAGTAACCATCTGATCTGAAGCTCTGGCCTGAGTAACCATCTGATCTGAAGCTCTGGCCTGAGTAACCATCTGATCTGAAGCTCTGGCCTGAGTAACACTCTGATCTGAAGCTCTGGCCTGAGTAACCATCTGATCTGAAGCTCTGGCCTGAGTAACCATCTGATCTGAAGCTCTGGCCTGAGTAACCATCTGATCTGAAGCTCTGGCCTAAGTTACCTTCTGATCTGAAGCTCTGGCCTGAGTAACCGTCTGATCTGAAGCTCTGGCCTGAGTAACCATCTGATCTGAAGCTCTGGCCTGAGTAACAGTCTGCTCTGAAGCTCTGGCCAGAGTAACCTTCAGATCTGAAGCTCTGGCCTGAGTAACCGTCTGATCTGAAGCTCTGGCCTGAGTAACCGTCTGATCTGAAGCTCTGGCCTGAGTAACGATCTGATCTGAAGCTCTGGCCTGACTAACCGTCTGATCTGAAGCTCTGGCCTGAGTAACCGTCTGATCTGAAGCTCTGGCCTGAGCAACCTTCTGATTTGAAGCTCTGGCCAGAGTAACCGTCTGATCTGAAGCTCTGGCCAGAGTAACCTTCAGATCTGAAGCTCTGGCCTGAGTAACCGTCTGATCTGAAGCTCTGGCCAGAGTAACAATCTGATCTGAAGCTCTGGCCAAAGTAACCATCTGATCTGAAGCTCTGGCCTGAGTAACAGTCTGCTCTGAAGCTCTGGCCAGAGTAACCTTCAGATCTGAAGCTCTGGCCTGAGTAACCGTCTGATCTGAAGCTCTGGCCTGAGTAATCTTCTGATCTGAAGCTCTGGCCTGAGTAACCGTCTGATCTGAAGCTCTGGTCTTAGTAACCGTCTGATCTGAAGCTCTGGCCTGAGTAACCATCTGATCTGAAGCTCTGGCCTGAGTAACCTCCTGATCTGAAGCTCTGGCCTGAGTAACCTTCAGATCTGAAGCTCTGGCCTGAGTAACGATCTGATTTGAAGCTCTGGCCTGAGTAACCTTCTGATCTGAAGTTCTGGCCAGAGTAACCATCTGATCTGAAGCTCTGGCCTGAGTAACCGTCTGATCTGAAGCTCTGGCCAGAGTAACAATCTGATCTGAAGCTCTGGCCAAAGTAACCATCTGATCTGAAGCTCTGGCCTGAGTAACAGTCTGCTCTGAAGCTCTGGCCAGAGTAACCTTCAGATCTGAAGCTCTGGCCTGAGTAACCGTCTGATCTGAAGCTCTGGCCTGAGTAATCTTCTGATCTGAAGCTCTGGCCTGAGTAACCGTCTGATCTGAAGCTCTGGCCTGAGTAACCTTCAGATCTGAAGCTCTGGCCTGAGTAACCGTCTGATCTGAAGCTCTGGCCTGAGTAACGATCTGATTTGAAGCTCTGGCCTGAGTAACCTTCTGATCTGAAGCTCTGGCCAGAGTAACCATCTGATCTGAAGCTCTGGCCTGAGTAACCAACTGATCTGAAGCTCTGGCCTGAGTAACCATCTGATCTGAAGCTCTGGCCTGAGTAACCATCTGATCTGAAGCTCTGGCCTGAGTAACAGTCTGATCTGAAGCTCTGGCCTGAGTAACGATCTGATTTGAAGCTCTGGCCTGAGTAACCATCTGATCTGAAACTCTGGCCTGAGTAACCGTCTGATCTGAAGCTCTGGCCTGAGTAACGATCTGATTTGAAGCTCTGGCCTGAGTAACCTTCTGATCTGAAGCTCTGGCCAGAGTAACCGTCTGATCTGAAGCTCTGGCCTGAGTAACCATCTGATCTGAAGCTCTGGCCTGAGTAACCATCTGATCTGAAGCTCTGGCCTGAGTAACCATCTGATCTGAAGCTCTGGCCTGAGTAACCGTCTGATCTGAAACTCTGGCCTGAGTAACCATCTGATCTGAAGCTCTGGCCTGAGTAACCTTCTGATCTGAAGCTCTGGCCTGAATAACCTTCTGATCTGAAGCTCTGGCCTGAATAACTGTCTGATCTGAAGCTCTGGCCTGAGTAACCATCTGATCTGAAGCTCTGGCCTGACTAACCATCTGATCTGAAGCTCTGGCCTGAGTAACCTTCTGATCTGAAGCTCTGGCCTGAGTAACCATCTGATCTGAAGCTCTGGCCTGAGTAACCATCTGATCTGAAGCTCTGGCCTGAGTAACCATCTGATCTGA
The DNA here is from genome assembly GCF_021462225.1 of Girardinichthys multiradiatus. Taxonomy (NCBI): domain Eukaryota; kingdom Metazoa; phylum Chordata; class Actinopteri; order Cyprinodontiformes; family Goodeidae; genus Girardinichthys; species Girardinichthys multiradiatus. The sequence goes on along the minus strand of NC_061805.1, from coordinate 53,321,511 downwards.
AACTCTGGCCTGAGTAACCGTCTGATCTGAAGCTCTGGCCAGAGTAACCATCTGATCTGAAGCTCTGGCCTGAGTAACCATCTGATCTGAAGCTCTGGCCTGAGTAACCGTCTGATCTGAAACTCTGGCCTGAGTAACCATCTGATCTGAAGCTCTGGCCTGAGTAACCTTCTGATCTGAAGCTCTGGCCTGAAGAACCTTCTGATCTGAAGCTCTGGCCTGAATAACTGTCTGATCTGAAGCTCTGGCCTGAGTAACCATCTGATCTGAAGCTCTGGCCTGACTAACCATCTGATCTGAAGCTCTGGCCTGAGTAACCTTCTGATCTGAAGCTCTGGCCTGAGTAACCATCTGATCTGAAGCTCTGGCCTGAGTAACCATCTGATCTGAAGCTCTGGCCTGAGTAACCATCTGATCTGAAGCTCTGGCCTGAGTAACCATCTGATCTGAAACTCTGGCCTGAGTAACCGTCTGATCTGAAGCTCTGGCCAGAGTAACCATCTGATCTGAAGCTCTGGCCTGACTAACCATCTGATCTGAAGCTCTGGCCTGAGTAACCTTCTGATCTGAAGCTCTGGCCTGAGTAACCATCTGATCTGAAGCTCTGGCCTGAGTAACCATCTGATCTGAAGCTCTGGCCTGAGTAACAGTCTGATCTGAAGCTCTGGCCTGAGTAACCATCTGATCTGAAGCTCTGGCCAGAGTAACCTTCAGATCTGAAGCTCTGGCCAGAGTAACCTTCAGATCTGAAGCTCTGGCCTGAGTAACCATCTGATCTGAAGCTCTGGCCTGAGTAACCATCTGATCTGAAGCTCTGGCCTGAGTAACCATCTGATCTGAAGCTCTGTCCTGAGTAACCATCTGATCTGAAGCTCTGGCCTGAGTAACCATCTGATCTGAAGCTCTGGACTGAGTAACCATCTGATCTGAAGCTCTGGCCTGAGTAACAGTCTGATCTGAAGCTCTGGCCTGAGTAACCATCTGATCTGAAGCTCTGGCCTGAGTAACCATCTGATCTGAAGCTCTGGCCTAAGTTACCTTCTGATCTGAAGCTCTGGCCAGAGTAACCTTCAGATCTGAAGCTCTGGCCTGAGTAACCGTCTGATCTGAAGCTCTGGCCTGAGTAACCGTCTGATCTGAAGCTCTGGCCAGAGTAACCATCTGATCTGAAGCTCTGGCCTGAGTAACCATCTGATCTGAAGCTCTGGCCTGAGTAACCGTCTGATCTGAAGCTCTGGCCTGAGTAACCATCTGATCTGAAGCTCTGGCCTGAGTAACCATCTGATCTGAAGCTCTGGCCTGAGTAACCATCTGATCTGAAGCTCTGGCCTGAGTAACAGTCTGATCTGAAGCTCTGGCCTGAGTAACCATCTGATCTGAAGCTGTGGCCTGAGTAACCATCTGATCTGAAGCTCTGGCCTGAGTAACCATCTGATCTGAAGCTCTGGCCTGAGTAACCATCTGATCTGAAGCTCTGGCCTGAGTAACCATCTGATCTGAAGCTCTGGCCTGAGTAACCATCTGATCTGAAGCTCTGGCCTGAGTAACCATCTGATCTGAAGCTCTGGCCTGAGTAACCATCTGATCTGAAGCTCTGGCCTGAGTAACCATCTGATCTGAAGCTCTGGCCTGAGTAACCTTCTGATCTGAAGCTCTGGCCTGAGTAACCGTCTGATCTGAAGCTCTGGCCTGAGTAACCATCTGATCTGAAGCTCTGGCCTGAGTAACAGTCTGCTCTGAAGCTCTGGCCAGAGTAACCTTCAGATCTGAAGCTCTGGCCTGAGTAACCGTCTGATCTGAAGCTCTGGCCTGAGTAACCATCTGATCTGAAGCTCTGGCCTGAGTAACGATCTGATCTGAAGCTCTGGCCTGACTAACCGTCTGAACTGAAGCTCTGGCCTGAGTAACCGTCTGATCTGAAGCTCTGGCCTGAGCAACCTTCTGATTTGAAGCTCTGGCCAGAGTAACCGTCTGATCTGAAGCTCTGGCCAGAGTAACCTTCAGATCTGAAGCTCTGGCCTGAGTAACCGTCTGATCTGAAGCTCTGGCCAGAGTAACAATCTGATCTGAAGCTCTGGCCAAAGTAACCATCTGATCTGAAGCTCTGGCCTGAGTAACAGTCTGCTCTGAAGCTCTGGCCAGAGTAACCTTCAGATCTGAAGCTCTGGCCTGAGTAACCTTCTGATCTGAAGCTCTGGCCTGAGTAAACTTCTGATCTGAAGCTCTGGCCTGAGTAACCGTCTGATCTGAAGCTCTGGTCTTAGTAACCGTCTGATCTGAAGCTCTGGCCTGAGTAACCATCTGATCTGAAGCTCTGGCCTGAGTAACCTCCTGATCTGAAGCTCTGGCCTGAGTAACCTTCAGATCTGAAGCTCTGGCCTGAGTAACGATCTGATTTGAAGCTCTGGCCTGAGTAACCTTCTGATCTGAAGTTCTGGCCAGAGTAACCATCTGATCTGAAGCTCTGGCCTGAGTAACCGTCTGATCTGAAGCTCTGGCCAGAGTAACAATCTGATCTGAAGCTCTGGCCAAAGTAACCATCTGATCTGAAGCTCTGGCCTGAGTAACAGTCTGCTCTGAAGCTCTGGCCTGAGTAATCTTCTGATCTGAAGCTCTGGCCTGAGTAACCGTCTGATCTGAAGCTCTGGTCTTAGTAACCGTCTGATCTGAAGCTCTGGCCTGAGTAACCATCTGATCTGAAGCTCTGGTCTGAGTAACCTCCTGATCTGAAGCTCTGGCCTGAGTAACCTTCAGATCTGAAGCTCTGGCCTGAGTAACCTTCAGATCTGAAGCTCTGGCCTGAGTAACCGTCTGATCTGAAGCTCTGGCCTGAGTAACGATCTGATTTGAAGCTCTGGCCTGAGTAACCTTCTGATCTGAAGCTCTGGCCAGAGTAACCATCTGATCTGAAGCTCTGGCCTGAGTAACCAACTGATCTGAAGCTCTGGCCTGAGTAACCATCTGATCTGAAGCTCTGGCCTGAGTAACAGTCTGATCTGAAGCTCTGGCCTGAGTAACGATCTGATTTGAAGCTCTGGCCTGAGTAACCATCTGATCTGAAACTCTGGCCTGAGTAATCGTCTGATCTGAAGCTCTGGCCTGAGTAACGATCTGATTTGAAGCTCTGGCCTGAGTAACCTTCTGATCTGAAGCTCTGGCCAGAGTAACCGTCTGATCTGAAGCTCTGGCCTGAGTAACCATCTGATCTGAAGCTCTGGCCTGAGTAACCATCTGATCTGAAGCTCTGGCCTGAGTAACCATCTGATCTGAAGCTCTGGCCTGAGTAACCGTCTGATCTGAAACTCTGGCCTGAGTAACCATCTGATCTGAAGCTCTGGCCTGAGTAACCTTCTGATCTGAAGCTCTGGCCTGAATAACCTTCTGATCTGAAGCTCTGGCCTGAATAACTGTCTGATCTGAAGCTCTGGCCTGAGTAACCATCTGATCTGAAGCTCTGGCCTGACTAACCATCTGATCTGAAGCTCTGGCCTGAGTAACCTTCTGATCTGAAGCTCTGGCCTGAGTAACCATCTGATCTGAAGCTCTGGCCTGAGTAACCATCTGATCTGAAGCTCTGGCCTGAGTAACCATCTGATCTGAAACTCTGGCCTGAGTAACCGTCTGATCTGAAGCTCTGGCCAGAGTAACCATCTGATCTGAAGCTCTGGCCTGAGTAACCATCTGATCTGAAGCTCTGGCCTGAGTAACCGTCTGATCTGAAGCTCTGGCCTGAGTAACCATCTGATCTGAAGCTCTGGCCTGAGTAACCTTCTGATCTGAAGCTCTGGCCTGAAGAACCTTCTGATCTGAAGCTCTGGCCTGAATAACTGTCTGATCTGAAGCTCTGGCCTGAGTAACCATCTGATCTGAAGCTCTGGCCTGAGTAACCATCTGATCTGAAGCTCTGGCCTGAGTAACCTTCTGATCTGAAGCTCTGGCCTGAGTAACCATCTGATCTGAAGCTCTGGCCTGAGTAACCATCTGATCTGAAGCTCTGGCCTGAGTAACCATCTGATCTGAAGCTCTGGCCTGAGTAACCATCTGATCTGAAACTCTGGCCTGAGTAACCGTCTGATCTGAAGCTCTGGCCAGAGTAACCATCTGATCTGAAGCTCTGGCCTGAGTAACCATCTGATCTGAAGCTCTGGCCTGAGTAACAGTCTGATCTGAAGCTCTGGCCTGAGTAACGATCTGATTTGAAGCTCTGGCCTGAGTAACCATCTGATCTGAAACTCTGGCCTGAGTAACCGTCTGATCTGAAGCTCTGGCCAGAGTAACCATCTGATCTGAAGCTCTGGCGTGAGTAACCTTCTGATCTGAAGCTCTGGCCAGAGTCACCGTCTGATCTGAAGCTCTGGCCTGAGTAACGATCTGATTTGAAGCTCTGGCCTGAGTAACCATCTGATCTGAAACTCTGGCCTGAGTAACCGTCTGATCTGAAGCTCTGGCCAGAGTAACAATCTGATCTGAAGCTCTGGCCAAAGTAACCATCTGATCTCAAGCTCTGGCCTGAGTAACAGTCTGCTCTGAAGCTCTGGCCAGAGTAACCTTCAGATCTGAAGCTCTGGCCTGAGTAACCGTCTGATCTGAAGCTCTGGCCTGAGTAATCTTCTGATCTGAAGCTCTGGCCTGAGTAACCGTCTGATCTGAAGCTCTGGTCTTAGTAACCGTCTGATCTGAAGCTCTGGCCTGAGTAACCATCTGATCTGAAGCTCTGGCCTGAGTAACCTCCTGATCTGAAGCTCTGGCCTGAGTAACCGTCTGATCTGAAGCTCTGGCCTGAGTAACGATCTGATTTGAAGCTCTGGCCTGAGTAACCTTCTGATCTGAAGCTCTGGCCAGAGTAACCTTCAGATCTGAAGCTCTGGCCTGAGTAACCGTCTGATCTGAAGCTCTGGCCAGAGTAAATATCTGATCTGAAGCTCTGGCCAAAGTAACCATCTGATCTGAAGCTCTGGCCTGAGTAACAGTCTGCTCTGAAGCTCTGGCCAGAGTAACCTTCAGATCTGAAGCTCTGGCCTGAGTAACCGTCTGATCTGAAGCTCTGGCCTGAGTAACCTTCAGATCTGAAGCTCTGGCCTGAGTAACCTTCAGATCTGAAGCTCTGGCCTGAGTAACCGTCTGATCTGAAGCTCTGGCCTGAGTAACGATCTGATTTGAAGCTCTGGCCTGAGTAACCTTCTGATCTGAAGCTCTGGCCAGAGTAACCATCTGATCTGAAGCTCTGGCCTGAGTAACCAACTGATCTGAAGCTCTGGCCTGAGTAACGATCTGATTTGAAGCTCTGGCCTGAGTAACCATCTGATCTGAAACTCTGGCCTGAGTAACCGTCTGATCTGAAGCTCTGGCCTGAGTAACGATCTGATTTGAAGCTCTGGCCTGAGTAACCTTCTGATCTGAAGCTCTGGCCAGAGTAACCGTCTGATCTGAAGCTCTGGCCTGAGTAACCATCTGATCTGAAGCTCTGGCCTGAGTAACCATCTGATCTGAAGCTCTGGCCTGAGTAACCATCTGATCTGAAGCTCTGGCCTGAGTAACCGTCTGATCTGAAACTCTGGCCTGAGTAACCATCTGATCTGAAGCTCTGGCCTGAGTAACCTTCTGATCTGAAGCTCTGGCCTGAAGAACCTTCTGATCTGAAGCTCTGGCCTGAATAACTGTCTGATCTGAAGCTCTGGCCTGAGTAACCATCTGATCTGAAGCTCTGGCCTGACTAACCAACTGATCTGAAGCTCTGGCCTGAGTAACCATCTGATCTGAAGCTCTGGCCTGAGTAACCATCTGATCTGAAGCTCTGGCCTGAGTAACAGTCTGATCTGAAGCTCTGGCCTGAGTAACGATCTGATTTGAAGCTCTGGCCTGAGTAACCATCTGATCTGAAACTCTGGCCTGAGTAACCGTCTGATCTGAAGCTCTGGCCTGAGTAACGATCTGATTTGAAGCTCTGGCCTGAGTAACCTTCTGATCTGAAGCTCTGGCCAGAGTAACCGTCTGATCTGAAGCTCTGGCCTGAGTAACCATCTGATCTGAAGCTCTGGCCTGAGTAACCATCTGATCTGAAGCTCTGGCCTGAGTAACCATCTGATCTGAAGCTCTGGCCTGAATAACCGTCTGATCTGAAACTCTGGCCTGAGTAACCATCTGATCTGAAGCTCTGGCCTGAGTAACCATCTGATCTGAAGCTCTGGCCTGAATAACCATCTGATCTGAAACTCTGGCCTGAGTAACCATCTGATCTGAAGCTCTGGCCTGAGTAACCTTCTGATCTGAAGCTCTGGCCTGAAGAACCTTCTGATCTGAAGGTCTGGCCTGAATAACTGTCTGATCTGAAGCTCTGGCCTGAGTAACCATCTGATCTGAAGCTCTGGCCTGACTAACCATCTGATCTGAAGCTCTGGCCTGAGTAACCTTCTGATCTGAAGCTCTGGCCTGAGTAACCATCTGATCTGAAGCTCTGGCCAGAGTAACCATCTGATCTGAAGCTCTGGCCTGAGTAACCATCTGATCTGAAGCTCTGGCCTGAGTAACCGTCTGATCTGAAACTCTGGCCTGAGTAACCATCTGATCTGAAGCTCTGGCCTGAGTAACCTTCTGATCTGAAGCTCTGGCCTGAAGAACCTTCTGATCTGAAGCTCTGGCCTGAATAACTGTCTGATCTGAAGCTCTGGCCTGAGTAACCATCTGATCTGAAGCTCTGGCCTGAGTAACAGTCTGATCTGAAGCTCTTGCCTGAGTAACAGTCTGATCTGAAGCTCTGGTCTGAAGAACCTTCTATCTTTGTTATTGTAAAGATTGGCAGGTTAAATCCCAGACAAGAAGGATGTGCAACGACCTCCATTTAATCTCACACCAGTGATGGATTTCAGACTATAACTTCCAGGGTTCACCACGTGACCTCACGGTTTACCATATAAATATGAATCAGTCCAAGAACACTACCTGGCTTTGCAACAGCAGCTTTTTACCTTGTTCTTGGAGCTGGTGGTCCTGGCTCTGTACTTCAGCACAGATGCGAGGCTCTGACCCCAGGATTTGCTGTAGCTTGATTCATCTTCAGAAATAGAGCCTGCTTCAGGAGTTCTGGAACTCTGGTCTTCTGGTCCTTGTTCGACAGAGGCATTTTTGTGTGGACCTGGAGAGCATTTAGCAACCATGGCTCTGATGTTGTGATAAGAAACGGAGGACGAAGAGGAGAGGTTTCTATCTGCCATGTTGGAGTGCTGACGGTGTAGAACGTACTGGGAATACTGTTCTCATCAGGGGCGGAGTTATACCTGCACAGAGGGAGCACAACAGGAAATGAGACACCATCTTGCATCCTTCTTTCTCCTCCATGTGTGAGGATGAGGGAAGAGGTAAGGAAACAAGGAGAGAAAATGTTACACTTGGATCCTCAGGTTCACCATGTTACTGTCTGATCACCATGGTTACTGATGCTGTAACCAGAATGAGCTGCACAGAATTGTTTTACATTATCTGCAGTTATTGCGGCCGTTAACTTTAGCTGTTTCTCAATTCGCCGACTGCATCCTTTGAAGGATGCGGCCACATCTTCCAAAACTGTAAAGATTGAACCGAGTTTTGGTGAAATGAGACGGTCACCATGGTTACGTGACAAGATGCTCCCGCCTCCCTTACCGATTCCAGCATGTGATTTATTTTTGGCAAAGACAGATGCAACAAGATAAAATAAGTTTTAGAAACATGTGTGGCCCGAAAAATCAGAAATATTAACATTAATAATAACCTATTTTATGCTAATTTTAATAGACTTTGTTGACTGTTTTAAGTATTCGATGTCAGAAAAATCTATATGTGTGACATCAGATATATGAACAAACGAACAATAATGTAAAGATTATGCCAGCAGTACATGGAATACATATTTTCCATTAATATCAGTTAAAAACATTTAAATGATAAATAGTAATTCCAGTTTCTTTACAAAAACATGTTTATTAGACCTTGAGTGTCTTCGACCCTAACATCTAACAAAAAAATTACTTTCAAAAAACACTTATTAGATATTTTTTAAAGTTCTTGAACCTAAATAACAATCTGAATAGTTCTTTATGCACTGGAAATAAACCTTATTCCAATAACAGTATTATTCAAGAAAGGAAAATCAGTTTTATGGAACTGATTATTAATGCAGCATCAACAATTAAGGATGAAAATATATAGGTCGACTTAGTGGATTGGCTGGCCAGCTGGTTCAGGCAGAACCACCTGGAACCTAACCCATTTCTTGAAACCTGAGATGGTCCATGTTCAGAAGAAGGCCCAGCAGAGACGGTACTTCCTGAGGCAACTCAAGAAGTTCAACCTTCCACAGGAGCTGCTGGTCATCTTCTACACTGCCATCATTCAGTCTGTCCTGTCTTCATCCATCTCAGTGTGGTTTGGATCATCTACAGAACAGGACAGGTCCAGACTGCAACAAATAATCAGGTCTGCAGAGAGAATCATCAGGGCTGACCTTCCCTCCATCCAGGACTTATACAGGTCTGAACAAAATCCTGTACATATTTATACTTAATGTCCGTACTTACAGCCCCTGAAACCAAAGACAAAGTCCTTGCTTGTGCACACAATCTTGGCCAATAAAGCTGATTCTGATAAGTTAATCAATATGTTATTAGATTATTTCATGAGTTCACAACCAGGAGACTCTTGAGCAGCACAAAACCGAGACAGAAATGATGTAAACAGGTTTACTGAAATAATTGTTTTTGGCAGTGTCGGGACTCCGTAGCTTTCGGCTCACTGAGAGTGTTGGGGTTATGATTTTTGATTGATTAATCTTGATCAATAATTATAATTAAAAATCATAATTTGACAAAATCAATTTCTTAACCAAAATCCTCATTTATGAATCGAGACCAGAGATGTTTCTGGTGTTGTAATTGTGGCTCAACGCCTTTGACAATTATAACCGTTAAATACTCCATAATAATTAATAACTATTGCCGGAGATGTCACTGTTTAATCGACCGTTTCTGCCGAAACGTGTGGAACCTTTAACCTTATCTTGACTGACGAATCACTTAAGCACACAATGAACACCAAACGCTCTCTCTTTATCTATGTGAATATTTATTAATCTTCACCTACTCAACATGCAAAATTCTACATAACAAGGGTAACACATCTAACTAAGCAAATAAAGCAAACAGCAGTGGGTGTGTATTGAATCAACCAGCAGTTATGGCAAAAAGAAGGAAAGAGAATATTAAAAAGGGGTGTGGTGGTGAGTGGTGAGTGGGGGGCGCAGCTCCCTTGTACTCATTGATGTCCGATCATAAAACTTCCCCCAACTCCTGAGCAGACAAAGCGTTATAAAACGTTTTGGCGGCAAGCTAGCGAGCAGTGAGATTGGAGACAAAGGAAAATGGTGAATTTCACCATGAGGTTATTTTAACAGTCCAGTCTTACCGCGCACCTGCGTTGACTCTCAGATGGTAAAACACGCACAAAACTAGGGACGCAGTGGCTCCAGACATCAACACAACACATCAAAGTTTCAATAAACAAGGTTACATGCACATATCGTTCAGAACACATGAGATTCTAAGGGAAAGGGGGGGGGGGGGGGTTGGGGTGTTTGAAGCGTTGCTGCACGTCCGCAGTTAAACTCCAAGAAAGCGGTCAGTCCCTGTCCTTTGGCCTTCTTGACAAAAAGGAAAAATAGGATCTGACCATCAGCAGTCGACTAGAACCAAGCAAGGAGGGGAAATTGCGTCTCCTTGAAACTCCGTGGTTTTGGTTACGTGTTAAACTCACGTCTTCGATCTCGATCGGCAAAGTGAAATTTCTGGCCTTCTCATTCCAGAAACCTCTTTCATGAATTTTTTCGTTGGCCAACGAAGGAGAATAAATGACTCCACGTGGGACCTCTTCTTCTCCAGAGGATGCTTCAGTTGCGTGGTAACCGTCTCAAGGTCTCCAGCTGAAAAGCGGCGTGTTCAAAACAGGTGCCTTCCTATATAGCGTCTTGTGACGTCAGACTTGGGACGCTCGTCATATCCGTCGCAATGCTCGATGGGATATGGAGGAGCGGCTGTCCTGGATACCAAAATGGCCGATGCCATTGGAGAGGCACAGTGATGTCCAACAACGTGCAGATAGTCCAATACTCAGCAAACAAGTGGTCCAACAAGAGAAAGAAGAGTAATAACAGCTGGTTGGGTTTAAATGATGAGAGCCCAGGCTTACTTGGTGGTTAATGCGTGGAGTCCGGGGAAAAGTGAGCGAGCCATGGAGACAGAGGTTGGCAGGTCAGTAAGATGTGTGGGCGAGCTCCTCCAGTTGGTGAGTGTTGTTGGAGGGTGGACAAGCAGAGCATGGAGGAGCGATTTTGCAATCTGGTCCGTGAGATCCAGGGAGACCATTGCGCTGAGGTAAATTCATTGAAGTATTTACCAGTTTGGGAGGAGACTGAACCACAGCGGCTAATCCAAGATGGAGGTTCACTGACAGCTTTCAGGAAACAAGACAAAACCTTGAAGTGGAATCAAGGCCACCTAGAGACAGTGATCCATGCTTTCATCACTTCAAGCCTGGATTATTAAAACTGCTGTACTTCAGCCATGGGATGAAACATGGACTGAAATGTACACAAAGGGACTGGTAAGAACTCCGAATCCCTAAAATGCAACGCATTAATCTGCTTTAGTACAGCCCAGGAAGGAGAGCTCACTGCTGGAATCCACATGATATGATGGAGCTACAATAAAACACTCCCAGCCACGGTCTTTCTCACTTATCCACAGCAGCGGCAGCTGGTCACATTGGGGAGGCAGCGTGCAACAATCTGAATGTCATTGAAACCCACTGGCGAGTAAGACATGGAGGAACCCTTGAATCCAAACTATGATGTGACGTTCTTGTACACGTCAGTTGAAGAACAACAAAAGTTGTGATCAGCTGTTCGAGTATCAACCAAATCAAAGGGGTAAGTAAGACAAGCTGTCTTAATTTTTCCTTCTGAGCTTCTGCAAAAAAGGAATCTGACCCAGAGGGTCCCCCAGAAGAGACGGTGTCTCTAATTAAGCAGCTTTCCCCCTCCCTGCCTTAGAGGAGACCGTATAGAAACCACAGCTCTGCATGCCTAAAGTGTACAGTCCGAGCAGAAGCTTTCCCCCTCCTAGCTGCTACTGAGAGCAGCCGCCATGGCTTCTTTCCTTCTGTCCGTCATGCAACCACGCTACCAGACTGGGCCACCTTCACCACGCAACCCTTTGGACCTTCTTCCATTCTGCTCATCAGAACGGTTCACCTAAAAGGTGGTGTTTTGGCAGAGAAAGTTAGTTCAGGATGAAACAATCAAAATATTGTTTATTTCTTGGTGTTTTGCTTTGTGGTGCTAAAAGCTAAACCATTTGAGCGTGAACAGGTCTCTAAGCTTTGAGGCTAGTTATTAGTTCTGAGCTGTGTTTTAAAGTTACGGCAAACTTTATTCCAATGAGTAGTTTAAGCACAGATTTGCCATAACGCACCACTAGGGCTCATATACACCTTAATATTTGTGTTAATGGAAATTCAATCACATGCGATACTTAAAGGGATGCTAAATAGGCTACTTCTCTTTGTTAGCTAAAATCGCTATCTGCTAATGCTATCACCAGGAAGGTCACATGTTTACATCTGACTCATCTCCATCATGTGAGACGTTCCAAAGACGTTCCTCTCCACCATTTTAGTGGTCCAATACTCCAAGTAATGGCTTGTTAAAATAACATTAAACTCAATTGTCCGAAGGAATATGGGTTTCTAATTTGGCATATAATATTCCCTTAAATATTATTTTACTGGTGGCAAATAAAACATTAAGAATCCATTGTCCAAAACAGTTATGGACTTCTATTTCATCAAATACTTTTTAAAATATTCTTTTATTAAAATAATGTTTTATGTACTCTTCTGATTTGCATTGCGACTGATTGTTTGAAGACATACCAACTATTGTACCTAATTAGTCTTAAAACTAATTTGTTAATTTGCCCATTAAATGATCACTGCATAATGAAAAACCCAAAGTAATACTGAATTCTGTGACAAAAGCACTCATTGAACATTTTTTTTAAATTTTGCCGACATTAAATCAAAAATAAATTCAGGTCGACCATAAATAGTTTTGGTCACAAAGGAATCCACTCACCAAGATGTTCTTCAATCCTGATTCTGTTTAAGTACATTAAGTGAAAAATAATTTTCAATCTAGTTCATTAATTTAATCTCTGTGGTTTTTTCAGGTGCTGACCTGCGTGGCGGTTGGAGAGGAGTTCCAAGCTGCAGCGTCTCCATCTGAAGTCCATGAAAACACCGGGCTGCCAAAACCCCTCTGTGTATTCTGATAGTCTTAAGGGTTGGAGACTTGAGTGATTGCATTCAAAATGAAGCCCAAGGCAGCCTAAATTACTAATGTAGGTCCTGACAAAGCTGAACTGTCTCTGCCGTCCACACACACACACCCAGCCAACACCGAGCTCCTTGAAAGGAAGCTATTTCTCTATGAAATATCCAAAGTTTGTCCCAAAGAAACTGTATACATTTTTCATTAACCCCCAAACAGAGCGTGTTAAATTATATCAAAATGAGCTAAGATCTCTCCACTGTTGTGACCTAGAAAACAGCATCATTCAGTTCAAAGTTCCCAACAATGTGAGCTAAACTCATGAACTCCTTTGTGCACAACACTGACCGCATGCATGCTGAGTATGAGATAATGTTAGTCAGTGAATCCGCTGGGTTTCCCCAGTAACTTTCTACTTATTTGAACAAAAAACAACTTTACTGCAATGTTTCTGATTAGAACGGACTGAACTGACTTTAACTCTGTCTGAATTGATTTTATATTTCTATATAAAAAAGTTAATTTTTCATAAATTGCCTTGAGATAAAAAAATATACTTTTTAAATTCCCACCAATTTTATGTAGTCACATTTAAAATGTTTTCAATGAGAGCAAAGTGGAACCAAAGTCAAATTCCTCGTTTGTGTCCAGAAACCTGGCAAATAAAGCAAATTTTAAAGCGTTTGTAGTACAGCAGAGCAATGTAAATAGAGTGATTTGACATGAATTGGTTGTGAAGTAGCTCACATCAACAACCCAAAGACTCTGGTTCTGCTGTAGAGTTGGTGGTTCAGCTGGACTGTGGTTCTGCAGCAGTAGGTCATGAAGAACCCAGTAGAAGCAGCTGTTCACAGTAACACAAAAGGCTCTCAAATGCATTAATGCTCAGCGTCACTGAGTTCATGCAGTTAAACATGAGTCCCTTTACCTCCATCTGGTGGCCATGAGTGGGAACTACAGAGATGGCCCCACCCTGTTAGGCTGCAAACTTTTCACTCTGACTCACTTTGGTTTCAAATTAGCACCAAGTTGGACTGGACCGTTTATCTAATGAACATTTACAGGCACACACAGAACATCTGACAGTGAACCTAAACAGACAAAAGACAAGCTTTCTCATTTTCTTTACCTGAACGTCACAAAGTTCCTCCAAAGTGTCCTCCAAACGTCCTCGCAACGTCTTACACCGCTCTTCCTCCGCTTCAGAGGGGGAACCCTCCAGCCCAGTCTTACATCATGGTTTCTATGGAAACCAAAGAAAGGCTCCCAAATGCTGCACCCCCACCCCAAACAGACACACACACACACACACACACACACTGCTGCATTGTTGGAGTCCATTGAGCCGTGCTCAGGGAGCTGCTCTCCATCTGTGGGCCTCTCATATAGAAACAGAATTAATGATCAAACTTCTCTCAGGTTCTTCAACAACAAAAACTGCAAAACTAATTATTTTTCAATGAATTAAAGAGCTGAAGACATTAAGACAGAGTCCTCATCAACATTATGATGCTGGGGACCTGACCTGGTCTGGAGACGGTTTTACTCTTAAAACTGACAGCAGAAAACCTCAGTGAGAGATCTGAGCACAACTGATCCTGATGGAGCACAAACACATAGTTTCCAGTTTGGTTCTGTTAGAAGGTGAAGATCAGAAACTAATTTTTGTTGGAACATCTCCTTTGATCACATCTATTGTCTGACAGCTTTATCATCTCTAAACTTCTTCATATTGTCTGAAACCTTTGTGAAAAAGTATTTCACAGATTTCTTCTAATTTTGCTTTTTAATGTTTCAGATCACCAAACAAATGTCAATATCAGACAAAGATTACCTGAGTAAATATGAAAACCAGATCTTATTTATTGAGAAAACAAATCTCTCCACACCAACTAGGTCCTGTGTGAAACAAAGGTCTTAAGATCTGGTGGTTCCTCCCTTAGCTGCCCTCATGTGTTTGTGATAACTGCTAATGACTTGTTACCATCTCTGTGGAGGAACTTGGACCCACTCTGCTTTGCTAAATTGTTCAAATTCATCTACATTGGAAGATTTTTCAGCAATCGTGGTTTTTTGAGTAACTTTGGTAACTTTGGTAGGTAGGCCAGCCCTTGAAAGGTAGCCCACTGTTCTATGTCTTCTCCATATGTGAATAATGGTTCTCACTGAAGTTCTCTGGAGTCACGAAGCCTTTAGCCATGGATCTGTAAGCCTTTCCAGGCTCAAGGATGTCAGTGACTTGGTTTTTTAGCAGTTTTTGAATGTCTTTATATTGGGGCATGATGTGTTCAATTCAATTCAATTCAATTCAAAGATACTTTATTGATCCCCGAGGGGAAATTAGAATATCCTGTTGGTTCTTTAGATCTTTCAGCTTGCTTCGGGTTGTCAGACAGGTTCTGTTTAAGTGATTTCTTGGCTCTACAGCAGTGATGAAAATAGACTTTTAGGGTAGACCAAGTTTTATCAGGGGTGTTTGATCCGTAGGTGTTTGAGTTTTTCATTTCCGTGAGGTAGACACCCTATCTACTTTTAAAGTTTTTGTTTTTTTCGGCACCAGTAGCCTTTATTTTATTTTATTTATTTATTTTTTCACAGTAGGCAGACAGAAAAGAGGGGTAGAGAGAGGGGGAGACACCGGCAAACATCGCCGGGCTCGGGACTCGAACCCGGGATGGCCTCCCCGAGGACTGCAGCCCCCACACCATCAGCGCCGCGGTCCGCCCTGTCTACTTTTAAGGCTAGGCTTAAAACTTTCCTTTTTGATAAAGCTCATAGTTAGAGTGGCTTAGTTTATCCTGAGCTATCTCTGTAGTTATGCTGCTATAGGCTTAGGCTGCTGGAGGACATAATGACCACTTTCACCCTCTTCGCTACATTCTCATACTACTCTCCAATTTTGCATTATTTGCTGTTATTTCAGTTTTTAACTTTGTTCTCTCTTTTCTCTTCCTAGAAGCTACACCTGGCCTGACTCTGTGTCTCCCTGTGACACCTTTCTAGAGAGGGGAATCGTCCGAGCTTCTGCTGGCAACAACTTAATGCTCACCCTCTACAGATGATCCACATAGCCCTGTCTTTTAGTGTTTAACCCTTTCTCTCTCCTAGACATGGCTACTGACTGAGCTTCTACTGTAACTAACTCTATGTTCTCTATTTCAGACTCTAACCTTGAAAACTGGCTCAGAGTTTATCTGTTCTTTCTTTCTAGATGAAACGACTAAAGGAGCTACATCCATTAACATTTACTTTTCCTTCCCATAGAAAGTACTCCTGGATCAGTGCTTCTTTGTTCTCTTTGTGTCTCTGCTCTGTTCTCTCAAACCTCCAGTCGGTCGTGGCAGATGGCCGCTCACACTGAGCCTGGTTCTGGTTCTGCTGGAGGTTTCTTCCTGTTAAAAGGGAGTTTTTCCTCTCCACTGTCGCTACATGCATGCTCAGTATGAGGGATTGCTGCAAAGTCAACACCAGTGACTGTCCACTGTCTCTACATGCTCATCCAGGAGGAGTGAATGCTGCAAGTCACTGACTGGATGCAATCTGCTGGGTTTCCTTAGATAGAAAAACTTTTTATCCAATTTGAATAAATAACTGAATCTGACTGAACTGTTCAATGGTTACGATTAATTGGAATGTATGAACCTGACTGTTGTGAAGAACCTTGAGACGACATGTGTTGTGAATTGAAGTTATAGAAATAAACTGAATTGGATTGAATTTCCCTGTTTATTTGTGTGTTGCCATTATTGTTCATTCATTTGTGTTAGTTTCTTAGTTCAATCTCATGTTCTTTGTACTTTTATATTTATTTCTATTAGATTTCTTTCCCGGGTTTCTTTGCTTCTCAGTTCTGCTCCTCTGAGTTAATTAGTCTGCTTTCCTTCTGCCTCAGCTGTGCCATATCTTCACTTGATTGTTCTCACCTGCACTTCATGCCGTTCTCAACCTTTCCCTCAGTATACAAGCTCTCTGGCTCTTATTACCTACAGCTGGTTTCTTCCATCAGATTTCTTTCTTCTCCATTGCTTCAGCTTACTCTATTCCACCATTTGCCTGCCCATGAGGGTTTACCTTATTCTCCCTGCGTTCCTCATTTGTAAGATTTACTATTTTATTATTGAAGTACTCTGTTGGTAGTTTATCTACTCAGGGGTCCTTCATTTACCTCCTAGCATGACCAGGGCTCCATATACTAATAAAGCAAAATATATTGTTTCTCTAAGCTGGTTAATAAAGAACACTTCTCCTTGACGACTGTCTTCTTCCTCTTGGCTTTGCCATGTGAACATAGCTTTCTCCCAGGGACAGGGGTCATGCTTCGCGACTAAATCCAAAATGGCAAAAAAATTATGCTTACTGTCACTGATCAGATTCCCAAAGAGCCCTGTGTGCAATATTAGGAGCTGAAGTAAAAAGTAGCACATCTGCATTTCTTTAATGTAACTTTGATCTTCCTCGGCCTCGTTTTACTCCTTGCTTTTAGATAGTACTAAATTAACAGTAATTAGTTTCTCTCAGAGATGCTTTTGTATTCCAGAAAGCAGATGCATGTGAGGGGAATGACAGGCTGTGGTGAGTTCTCACGTGATTGGCCTGCAAACATGGCAGCGCATTGACAAACAAACAACTTTCTAGCTAAGGTAAAGACAAGCCAATAAAACTAGCCAAATATAAAAAGCAATTAAAATTATTAACCATGGTGATCTTTTTCTCATTATGATTATTGATAGGTTATGGGCTGTGTCATTACCATCTATGACAATAATGTTGAACCTCATCAGTTGATCTGGCCTCAGTCTTGCTTCAGGTTTCCCAGACTGCACCAGTTCCTCCACCTCCACTGCTTCACATCACTAATCAGGAATTAGCAGGAATTAGTCTTCCTTTTAAAATGATCCAGCTGATGATCAGAGATGGGAGCTGTTTCCATGGTAACAGCTCTGCTTCATCAGACAATGAAAAGTGTTGTGATTTTTTAGTCTCCTTTTATTTGTCACTGAGAAGCCAGGTCTGATTTTTCACAGTGACCCGTTTATTAACTGGGACCTGTTCAAACAAACTAGAGTCATTAGAAGTGAAAGAACCAGTTCACTGAAAAATACAGCAGAGAATAAAATGAAAGTCAGCAGCAACAAAACACTAAGAACAGGAACCACAAATATTTCATGATGCTAGAGGTTCAATAAAGCTGCACAGCTGCAGGTCTGCTTGGAGTTGGTTCCAACCGGAACGAGCACTGTAAGAAAATGTTCTGAACACTCTGAAGGAACAGAGTGTAATAAAAGCCTGTTTAGGTGACCTCCAGGAAGTTAGAGACTCTGGTAGGAAGCCCATTACTGCTTCATAAATGACAACATACCAATGCAGCATCTGAGCCTGGACCATGAAGGTCAGTTAACCACAGAGTAGAAAGTGATGAAGGATAAGAGGTTTACATCCTGTGAAGAACCTCAGAGCTTCACGATAAACAGCTTCCAACATCTGTAAAGATCTAACAGGAGTTCACATGAATAATGTCACCATGATCAATGTGAGGTCAGAAGGTGGCTGCAGCAAGTCGGTTTCTCACGTCGAATGAAACACATGATTTATTTCTACAGAAGAACCCGTTTCAATCTGAGCCTTTTTACAACATGTTCTTTATGTGGCTAAAAAGAAAGATTTTCATTTCTTAAATACCGAGATGTTCATAGGAAGACACACTTTCAGCTGGGAAACCTGTGCAGACATAATAGTAGGGAGAACAGCAGGGAGTTTCTCCTAGTTTCACCAGCATTAAGGACCAGTTTGAGGTGGAACAAATGTGACTGGATAGTGTCAAATTCAACATGCAGACGATACAAAACCAGGACAACGGAGTTTACATGACAGTAAACAACTGTGTCATCAGTGTAGAGATAGAGATGCATCAGATACATTCTGCCCCAGGTATGTTAATGATGTTCTCTGCATGTAACCAGGCCTCCTGAGATAAAGAGACAGAAATAAAGTATGGAGGGCCGAGGACAGACACAGACAGAGGCCTAAAATACGACAGGAGGGTGTGAAGGGCAACCAGACAAGGCCTGGGATGTCTCCGCATGCTGATGTCAAACATGTTTGTTTCCTGCAGAACAAATGATCCTCCTGCAATCAGCAGGGGCAGCAGTAGTTTAACCAGAGAAAGACAGCAGACTAACCGATGTCGGAGATGCAGCTGAGTGTCAATATAAAGTTTTTAAGGATTTCTATCTATTTTCCAACAAACTGGTTCCTGTTTTTCCTTAACACCAGTTCTGTTTCCAAAGGCTCTGGTATTTTCAAACTGGTTTTATCTGAGGACCAACTAAACCACACAAAATGTTTCAACCTGTTGGGTCAGGATGACTTTAAGGTGTTTCTTTAAGGATAAACATCCACTTCCTGCTGAATGTTTCATGTCATCACCGACAGTTTTTGATTTGGGCCATATGGGCAGTTGCCTTGCGCAGGATTAGGAACAGGTGCACCAGATACAAAATTAGCTTATTTTGCAGTTGCACTTTTGCTTTTATGTACGTGCAATCAACAAAGAGTTGGCGCCTCAGGGCATGTGATTGGTTGGGGAAAGACAGAAGGAGGGCCTCAACCAGGGCATCATTCATCCAAGAGGCTATGGTCTCTGAAACCTTCAAAGCAGGTTTTGGTCTCTGATACTACCAGTTTGGGTTCTGTGTCAAAGACCTGACCTGGGAGCTTCAAGCTGTTTAAGTGAACTTTCATCAACACAGTAGAAGCTCTGCATTGGTTCTGATGAGTTCTAACCAAGCCCAGACTTCACCGACTTGGTGACTGATGACTGATAAGTGCCATGTGTTTGCCAGAGATTCACAGCAGCAGAGGAATGATCATGTGACACAGCTCTGAGCTGCTTCTGGAACCGCCTTATCTCCTGCTTCTTATCTTCTGACTGTTTCTATTTCAGCTTTCATCCATATTTGGTCAGCTGCTCTCTGCTCTCTCTCTGTCTCCTCTCCTTCAGTCATTTCTGCCTCACTTGCCCATCTGCTGGCTGCTATAAAACAGCCTGTGGGACATTTCCTCCATCTCTGCTGCAGCATGGCTCCGAAGAAGGTGGAACCGAAGAAGGCAGAGGTGAAGAAGGTGGAAGCGAAGAAGGAGGAGCCCCCTCCTCCTCCCAAGCCTGTGGAGCCCAAACCTCCAGAGGTAGACCTGAAGAGTATCGTGGTGGAGTTTACCCCAGACCAGATTGAGGAGTTCAGAGATGCCTTCTCACTGTTTGACGAGACACCCAGTGGAGAGATGAAGATCACCTACGCTCAGTGTGGCGACGTCATGAGGGCGCTCGGACACAACCCCACCAACGACGAGGTGCTGAAGCTGCTGGGGAGGCCCAAGGCAGAGGAGATGAATGTCAAGCTGCTGGACTTTGACGGTTTCCTGCCCATGCTGCAGCACGTGGCACGCTCCAAAGAGCAGGGCAACTTCGAGGACTTCATAGAGGGTCTGAGGGTCTTCGACAAGGAAGGTAACGGCACAGTGATGGGGGCGGAGCTCCGTCACGTTCTGGCCACGCTAGGAGAGAGGATGACTGAGGATGAGGTGGATCGTCTCATGGTGGGACAAGAGGATGCCAATGGACACATAAACTATACGGAGTTTGTAAAGCACATCCTGGCTGCATAGGAACCAGAGGGAATGTTTGGGATGTGGAAACGTTGATCCAGATGTGTTCCTGTAATAAAACATCCGCACTTTGACTCTGTGTTTTTACTGTGTGATAAATCCAAAGTTCTGAGTCCTGGTTTAGACAAGGGGTTCTCACACGTTCTACTCAAAGGTGTGAATCTGATCTTCAGATCAGGCCCAGAACAATTCAATTACAAATGCCCATAAAAACAACCCTTTATTTCCATCAAATATAAAGAAACTGAATAGGCTGAACTTCCAGGAACATGAGACCAAGTGATGTAAAACCAGATATCCACAGCTCAGTCTCCATCTATCTTCAATGAGCTGCATTATCCTATGAAATTAGTTACTCTATTCTGTTTTTAACAAGAAATAAAAAGAAGTTTATTTACATCAGTTCTGCTTAAAAAAGAGTTGGACACCGGAAGTTAAATTTTCCTTTTATAACAAAAGCTCTTAGTTTTATTGTCATTCAACTGCACATTCACAACGTACATTTGAGCGACATTTTGTTGCAAAGCTCCGAATAAAAACAGAAAACAATGAAAAGAATTATAATTCTAAGTATGTGCAATATAAAAAAGAATAAATACATAAAAGAAACAGAACAACATGATCTCTATTTTCCCTCTCTAGAAAGTGGTGAAGATGGGAGGGGAGAAGTTTGTGTAGAAGCTGCTGTGCTCTTGTCACAAGATCCGAGGCATGGAGGGCCCAGGTCAAGGTGTGATCTGCAGCCCAGGAGTTTGATGTTGCTGACCCGCTCCACTGCAGCATCATTGCTGAGGACGGGGTGACTTGGCTGATTTTTCCTCAGGTCAACAACAATCTCTTTGGTTTTGTTGACATTATCGTTTGTCACACCAGTCCACAGGGCCCGGTTTCATCATAAGCAGTTAATGACGTATAAGAAGTTAAAGGTTGGCTCATGACAATACGAAAAATAGTACACATGAAACTGAAATAGAGATATTTTCTGTCCCTAAAGCTCCCTCTGAAACAGCTGTACGAGGTGTACTTAGAAGAAAACTTAGAAACATGTGGAATCAGAAAGGAGGACCTAAAAATGCAGCTTCAGAAATCACTAAATCCAACGGCTGGAGCATCAGTTAAATGTGGATGAGGTGACCACAGAGGTGGAGGATTTAATTTCAACAAAATATCAATTACTGGAATTACACTCGCAGGCAATAATGAACACTGAATGAAATTAAATGACTTGTCTTCAGTGGGGAGGGGATTGGTGAATCAGAAATTATTATAACAAATACTATTACTTTTATATAAATAAACTAATCACAGGCCAGCCAGTATAGACTCATGAAACATATGAGTCATGCACAGACCCCGGCCACTGCATATGTAGCTGCATCACATCTGATCTTCATAGTACAAATCTACAATTAGCTGCTAAGTCGACAACATTTGTATTGATTAAGTGTATTTAATGCAAAACAGGATGGAAAATAAACTCCTTTATTGTCTCACAGTAGAGAAATTCAGGTGAGTCAGAAACAAACAGCAATAAAAAAACCCAGGTTCATTCATCACTAAAACCATGAAAGAAGTTAGCAGACTAAATGCTATGAGAACAGTCTGTTATGATTATGCAGTGGTTGTCTGCATCATCTCTGTGCTGCAGCTTTTAGGAAGATGGTTTTCACCTGCTCTTTCCCAGCCAACTCCCTAATTACACCTCATCTGCTCCACCCATATTCTCAGTTCTTCGCTCAGCCACTAACCAGTATGTCTGTCTCCAGAGGTTCCTGTGCCTACCGCTGGTGGTTTCCTGCAGAACACCTCTCAGAAAGCTCAATAAATCTCTTAAAACTTATCAGTTGTGTCCGGAAAATATTTTGGGTCTTCTGAACAACCCGTTACAGTCAGGAAAACCAATCAGGCTGGATAGTAGAGGATAAAACCCAGGTTAAATTTATTATTGAACATACTGTGTGGTTATCAAGAAGATTACTCTGATTAATTAAGTTAGAGATGCAGTATAGTCGGTCAACTGTGCAATAAAGCAAATAAAACATGATCTTTGTTTAGTGAAGGAGCAATGAATGTAACTGTCATGTATGCAGCCAATTATGCCTAAAAACCCAAAAATGTATGAAAAAATGTTTGAAGTCTCAAAATGTGATTCAGATTAAATTACTGCTTTCACTATTACCTGAGCTCTACGTAATTCTTGTATTAGTCTTGTGAGACTGTCACTGGAGAACACCATAAAACTTGCATTGCACGTACCTCATTGGTCATCCAGGGTTTCTGATTTGCCCGTATGGTGACGAATGAGTTATACTCTGGCCTATCATCTCTGGTTTGATCTTTGAACTAATACACAACTTGTCAGTGAAAGGGAGCCTCAAACTGGTTTACCTAAGCAGCCATGATCTGAGGTGTGCATACAGCAAGATGACTAAGGATCACTAAGATCTCCAGAGTCAGGAACAGGTAAGCCATCTCACCAGGAGAAAGTCTGGATTGGGTGAACTTGATGTGGTGCTCTTATGTCACAGATAAATCTCAGGAGACTTAATAGGTCCAACACAGTTAATTTTATTAGAAAACAGCAGCACCAGTTGATTGGACAGGTGAACATAAGTGACTTCATGATCCAAATCAGTTAATTAAAAAAACAAATTTCATAGGATTTTCCAAAACCATCAGTCACATGGTCATGGCTTCTGTTATGCTGGTTCTTCCTCAGGTACTTTTAAATAAAGTACTTTCTGTTTCTGGGTTTAACACCAGGCTATGACCAAGGGTAGGAAACATCAAGAGTTCTCTGAGACACCTTCAACAAATAGCTGGACCATCTGTAGGATCATCTCCAAAGAGGTGGATCAATCACTTGGTTCCTTAAAATGATCCCCAGATGAATCGCCAGGTGGAGCTTCCTGATCAGTCCTCATGTTGGTCCATAAGTTAGATCCATAGGTGGATGTGTCTGACCCAACCTGAGGTGGACCTTCAGGTCAGACTCAATAATGTTAATAGTTTAAAGAGAAGCTCTGCAAGCTGAAACCAGGAATTTTATGTTTTAGGGATCAGACCTTCATGGTTAAACATCTCTAAATCACACCCAGTGGCTGATTAAACTCTAAACATCTTAGTAGTTGAAATAGTTGTTTAAATCTATAATAAAAACTAACAGCGTTCTGTGAATGAGGAACGCATTAAAACATTTTTATTTTTAATCAAAACCTCTGTGGCCTACAGTTCCCATAATCCAGTTGGCTAAATGTCTCTTTGATTGTTCGACTGTTTTCTGAACAGACAATGGCCAGCCAATACCAGACTCTGATCATTCTGATTGGCCCAGCCACTGTTTGATCCTGAACACAACTAGCTGACAGATCTACTCTGATTGGACAACTCCAATGCAGTGGCTGTGCTGTAATTGGCCAGCTGGGCATAAAGGCAGGACTTGAGGAATCGTGGGTAACTGTCGGCCTCCATCAGGCTGAAGATCTGATCCTGGGCCAGCTGGAAGGAGGTGGTGTTAACATTAAAAATGAGGCTTTGATTGGTTGAGTCCCTGACAAATGAATCCACATTGACCTGGAGACAGAATAGTTGAGTCACATGACCAGATGTTGGACCAAAATTAGGAAATGCTGACAGAAAGTGTTACCTGTCGTGCTGCTGACGTAGATATAAACTCGTCGTAGATCTTCTTAGCGTGGTCGGCCATCTTACTGAAGGAGAGTGTCCGCTTAAATTCCTCCACTGCCAACCAGAAGTCCAGGTTCTCCTCACTGAACTCTGACCTCAGAAAGTGACGGAACACTGCCACACCATCTGACCAATGAGAATGACAGACTGTTAACCAATGGGGACTGGCTCTCTTCTGACTGCTGATTGGTTCAAACAGAAAGGAAGTCTTACACTGATGGGTCAGCAAAGCTTCCAGACTCTCTGCCCACCTCTTAACCTCCCCTTCAGATGGTCTGAAAGACAAAGTAAAGGCAAGTCAAACTGTCCGCTAACACCAGGAACTGAACAGAACTAACAAGAAATGAAGACGGAAGAACTGAAACAAACACACCCAAAACCAAAGACAACTAGCAGAACCCTACAGGAACCCAGGAGAACCAAACAGAATCCAATCATAACCCACCTGTTGTTTTTCAGCGCTTTCTCTAAACTGTTACCATGGATACCAGCGTAATTTTTCCGTCTCCGTAAAAATGCCAAGCGACTCTGAATGTCAGCAGCCCTGAAGAGTTACAATGATGAATTAGAGACAGAAAAAAGACAATAAACCAAAAAAG
The DNA here is from genome assembly GCF_021462225.1 of Girardinichthys multiradiatus. Classification (NCBI taxonomy): domain Eukaryota; kingdom Metazoa; phylum Chordata; class Actinopteri; order Cyprinodontiformes; family Goodeidae; genus Girardinichthys; species Girardinichthys multiradiatus. Next base: position 53,297,205 of record NC_061805.1, on the reverse strand, counting down.
ACGAATCAACAGACAAACAAAAACCAAACAGATCAACTGAGCACAATTCTTGACTTACAAACTTTTGGTCTTTTTCTTCTTCAGCTTACAGTTGCTGGATGTTCCACCCTGGAGAACAAAACAGAGGCACACTGGTTGGAACTGGTCCCTGTACTATGGGGGTGACAGTGGCTGAGGTGGTAGGGGTTCATCCTGTAACCGGTTTGACCCCCGCTCCATCTGTCTCAGTCGTTGTGTCCTGGGACAAGACAGTGCTGGCTGGTCAGATGGTGGCGCTGATTGTATGGCAGCCCCACGTCTGTCAGTCAACCCCAGGGCAGCCTTGGTTACAATGTAGCCTACCACTGTCAGTGTGTGAATGGGGGATGACTGATTGTAGTGCTTGGGGTCCTTAGCAGGGGGAGCTATTGTAGACATCTCCTTTCTCTTTCTGCCATCCAGAGTGTATAATAGTGTTGTTGCTTTGTGATGTTAAAGACTAAAAAGAATGAGCGAAGATATACGCGTCTGAACATTAATGTACAGAGCAGTTTGAAGAGATAAAGAGGAGCCTTGATTAATGTTATTTTCTGAAATTCAGTTTCAAGCAGAAGAAACTTCAGAATAATCTGTTCTGGCTCCATCAGGATATGTTCTGACCTGATCTCTGTCTGCTACTGTGAACCTGGGTGAGGATGTTCAAGAACCATCATCATGGGTTTCTCAGAGCTCTGATTGCTTGAGAGGTGCTGTGGTCTGGATCTCTAATCTGGAAATATAATTTGCTCTGGATCGGGTTAGGTTTCCCATCATTTAGCATGGTGACAGACCCTGACAAGAGGTGAGGCACCTGAAATTCCAACAGAACCTTAAGTGACCTCAGCAAGTCATTCATCCCCTTTACTAGTACATAGCCCGAGTCTGTTGTGGTTCTTATTGGTTCATAGTTGTCTGAGCTGTTTTGAACTGGTGTGCACTCAACTGTTAGGATATGCAATGGCCCTTACTAGAGAATATTGGCTCATGCAGGTCCACACTGATCTGTGCTGGTCAGTACTAGTCAGGTCTGGTGTATTCTGGTCTGGCATAATCAGTGCTGGTATACGGTGATCCATACTGGCCTGTATTGATCTGTACTGGTTAGTTGTAGGTTATACTGATCATTATACTGATGCATGTTTTCAGACAGCTGTTGGATGGTGTATGTGGCTGAAACTTGGTTCCGGTTTCTACCTTAGAGCCGTTGAGCAGCATCAGCATCTGGTGAAGAGATGCCCCCTCCTTGGTCAGCTGTTTCCTCAGAGTCTGAGGGGAAGGGGGACAAGGGGAGGTGCCTAAGGTGAGGGTTAGGTCAAAGGTCGATGTACGTGTAAGGCGATGGATGGTGCTGTCAGACAGAAAGCGGGGTGATCGAGGTTCTTTCACCAAGGAACCTTCAGAGAGTGAGCGCCGCAGAACTGAAACAGAGCAGCAAAAACATGTATTTATTCACCAAATAACAGGCTGATCAATCAGCTGATCAATCAGCTGATCAATCAGCCAGTTAATCAGCCGGTTAATCAGCCGGTCACACAAACTCATCAGTAAGGTATTTTATCAGCCGAACTAATTTGATACCCATCTAATCTTCAGATGTTTCAGTGATGTACCTTCATTTCTTTTAGATGGTGTTCTCAGGTACTAGATCAGGTTCTGGGATCAGAACTTCAAGCTTAACAGATATTTTCTACCTGATTGGTTCTCATCAATTCACACCTGGGATCAATATTTAAAATGACTGATCAGACCACAGTCCATAGCTGTGAAAGACTCTCACTACCTGTTTATGTCTTAATTCCACATTCAATACCTCATTACTGATGTCCTTTAAAGTTCTTGGCACGACTGCTCAACAGAACCTGCTACCTGCCTTCTTTTAGAAAATATTCAACCTGGTAAGGGAAATGTAGTTGGTGATGATTTTAACACAAATAATCAAAATTTCCCAATCTCTGTAAATAAAATCTGAGAAGCGATCATCAATGCTTGAATCATCTCTGAAGGGCGGTGAACAGTCCTTCTAGGTCCCAGACATTAATGATCTTCCAGATGTGGCCTGACCTCAACCTTCTGGAACACATTTGGGATGAATTAGAGTGGAGGCTATAATTCTGGTTTTCTCATCTATTTGAAGATGGTGTCTCTGGCTTGTTGGCCTCTGCAAACTTTGGTTGTATTTTTGGTGTTTTTGTTCCTATTTACTGCTGTTGCTCTGAGTGCCAACTCTTGGCTGGTGTATAATCCCGAAACACTCTTTAATCTCTGTCCTACAACAACAGAGTGTCTTCAGTCAGAGGCTTCTTCAGATCTGCTGTAAGACGGAGCGCTACAGAAGATCCTTCCTGCCCACAGCCATCAGCATCTACAACGACTCTTTGAAGAAACCTTCATAATATGAGCTATAACAACATTTAATTTTCCTTTGGGATTAATAAAGTATTTTTGAATTTGAATTGAATTGAACTAGTGCCACGCTCCACCTGTGTGCGCAGACGGCGTGGGAAACGCAGCGGCTGGCAGGTGAGACTGAAAGCTGGTTTGGCGTGTTCTCTGGTAGGTCTCCATGGAGGATTACAATCTGGATCCAATCTGGATCCCTAGCCAACAAGACCTTTATTCTAAAGGATGTTTTCACCTCCAGTGGATTGGATTTTCTATTTATAACCGAGACATGGATGACTACTGGTGAGTCTAGCACTTTTTGTGAACTTTAGCCACTGAACTGCATCTTCTTCGGGTCTCCAAGGATGACAGGTCCTGGTGGAGGTGTAGCTACTGTTTACGGGTAGAGCTTTCTCTGTAAACAGGTTACATCTATACTACATCTAAACAAAAGTTTTACAACTCCTTTCTCACTTAATGGGTCTCTTTATTTTCATCATTATTTAAATTGTAGATTCTCACCGGAGGCAACAAACCCGTGACTCAACACACACGGAATAATGTAGTAAATAAAAAGTGTGAAATAACTAAACATTTTCATATTTTTGATTTTTACAAAACAGACTCCCTTTGCTCTGATCACTGCTTTGCTCTCTTGGCGTTCTCTCCATGATCCTCATGAGGTGGTCACCTGGAATGGTTTCCAGAACGTCTTGAAAGAACTTCCCAGAGGTTCATTGAGAGAAGGTCAGAGGTTAATATTTCTGTCATCACAGCAAAGGGTGGCTACTTTAAGGAATCTAAAATATAACATATTTAAAGTTCTTTTACAATTTTTGGTTTGCTACATAATTCCATATGAGTTCATTCACTGTTTTGATGCCTTCATTGAGAATCTACATATTATGGAAACTGTTATCAAGAAAACCATTAAATGAAGAAGGGGCTCTAAAACTTTTGATCGGTATTGTATATCTTCTTATTCCAGCTTTGAGGTGAACTTGTTTCAGCTCTCCCAGTGTTGTGCGTTGTTCTGTAGAGACCCCTGAAATACAACAGAGACTTTCTTGTGGACTTTGCTGATTTTTTGGCAGGAGTCCTGCCTAAATGCGATCGTGTTTTAATAACTGGAGATTTTAACATTCATGTTTGCTGTCTTGAAAAACCATCCATTTAGCTCATGTTTTTAATGTCTGTAACCTGGAAGTTTGTGACGCTGTATTTTCAGACCATTTACCTGTTGTGTTTGACATCTCCCTCATCTGTCATTCAGTCAAACCTCCCGCTCCAGCACAGTGCTCTCCGGTTAGAAACTCTTCCTCTGTCACTCAGTTCTCAGCTGCCTTTTCATCTATGATCTGTTCTAGTGATTCTTTGGGCATTCATTTAGATGTTGAGGGTTTTTTTATCTTATTTTAATTAAATCGGTCAGACCGTTTTAGATACAGTGGCTCCATTGAAAATAAGATCCTCTAAACCCAGATTTGAGCCCTGAATAAATGATGCCTTGCGTGATGCTGGAGAGCTGAACGGAAATGGAAGAAGGACAAGTTACGGGTCTCCTTCCAGATGTTGAGAGATCGCTGGCGTTCCTATCGAACAATTGTGAGAACTGCAAAAAACAAACATTTTTCGGATTTAATCCCCTCTAACTGCAACAATCCTCGGATTCTTTTTAAAACCATTATGTCTGTTCCTAATGTCCCTCAATCAGTTGGTCTAGAGAACTCGACTGAAGTGTGTGAGAAACCTTTGAGCTTGTGAGCATTAAAGCCCTCATCAGCCCTCCTTCTCACAACCCTTGCATCACTTGCACACTCTGCTGTTTTTAATCAGTTAGAGTTTGTCACTCTGCCTCTCTTAGAAGAGATCACTGGTTATATGAAGTCGGCCGGTTCTCCAATTGACCCGATTCCACCTCGTCTTTTTAAACAGGTTTTTCCTTTTGTGGCTTCCTATGTGGCCAATATTACAAATAACAGTTTGATAAATGGTTAGTTTGAAACATGCAGTGGTGACGCCATTGATCAAAAAGCCGGGCCTGGACTAAACTGAAACAAAGAATTTTAGGCCTATTTCAAAACTCCCTTTCTTGTCAAAGATCCTGGAGAAAATTGTTTGTAATCAGCTGATTTTATATTTGACTACGCATAACCTTCTTGAACCATTCCAGTCTGGTTTTAAAGCCTGTCATTGTACTGAATCAAGACTGGTGAGGATTTTTAATGGCATTCTCTTAGCCACAGACTCTGGTCACTCTGGTTATTTTAATGCTGTTGGATCCAAGTGCCGCCTTCGACACAGTGGATCATCAGATCATTTATCTCACCTGGAAAACTGGGTGGGAATTCATGGTGATGCTCTTGAGTGGTTCAGGTCGTATTTAACTGAGAGACGTTTTTGTGTTCGAGTTGGTTCTATTGAGTCTTCAGTAGCCCCCCTTACATGTGGCGTTCCCCAAGGCTCCATACTTGGCCCTCTTCTCTTCTCCCTCTACTTACTTCCCCTTGGTTCAGTCCTCCGGAAATATGGTATTGCCTTTCATTTCTATGCTGACAACAGCCAAATTTATATGCCACTGAAACAAGGAACACAGTACTCTGTGAATCATTTTCTGCAATGTATTCCAGAGATCAAAGCATGGGTGTCCTGGAATTGTTTGAATTTTAACGAACAAAAGACTGAGGTGTTATTTAAGCCCAGTGAAGTTTTTAATGCCCATGTTAATCTGGGTCCTTTAACAGATTATCTGACTCACCTGGGTGTGAGACTGGACGGTGATTTTAAACTTGATGCACAGATTAAATCCATAATCAAGTCCAGTTTTTATCATCTAAGGCAACTGGCTAAAGTCAAACCATTTCTTTCACTGCATCATTTTGAGATATTAATTCATGGTTTTATTACGACTCTGTTAGATTATTGCAATGGTCTTTATGTTGGGGTGAGCCAGTGTTTAATTAATCAACTTCAGCTGGTTCAAAATGCTGCTGCTTGCCTTTTAACTGCTAAAAGGAAGCATGAACATATCAGTCCTGTTTTGGCATCTCTCCTTCTGCTTCCAGTTTGTTTGGGTATTGATTTTAAAGTTCTGGTATTTGTTTTTAAGCGTTTAAATGGTCTTGCCCCTCAGTATCTGTCCAGCCTTAAACAGGCCTGAAATAAAAAGCGGTTTTTGTAATGCATTTTACATTTTTCTAACAACTGACATTATAATTAAATTTCCTCTAGCTGAAGGAAAGTGTTTAGGGAAGCTGAATTCACAATGAAGATGGATGTAAAGTGCTGTGAGGAAGTGTTTATTTGGTTTTTGCTGTTTTTTCATACATCAAAAAAGCTTTATTACTGGATGAGGATAACTGGAATAAATAACAAATCTGTTTTAAAATGATGATTTTATCCATTAAAGGAAAAAAAGCTCCAAATAAACCCTACCCTCTGTGAAAAGGTAATTGCCCACCTTGTTAAATGATGAATGACAACACATCAAAGCTTTACAGACCTCACTGCCTCAATTCAGGTCAGAGGTCATGAATCAACAACAAAGGGAATGGGCCTCCATGGTAGAGTTCCAAGGCCAGGACCACTGCTGACCCAAAAGAACACAAAGACCTGTCTCACGTTTACCAGAAAACATCTTGATGATCCGCAAGTAATTAGGTAGTAAATTCTCTGACAAGACAAAAGTGGACCTTTTCGGAAGGTGTGCGTCCCGGTAGACCTGGTGTAAAATCCAAGATGGCGCCGCTGATGGCAGCCTTGGTGCTTTGTTCTCTCGTTTTCTGTGTGTTTTTGTGGTGCTTTCTGCCACCATTCGATGGTTTCTTTCAGCAGAGAGGAACTTCTAAACATCAGACAGTCTTCTCTTAGCATTTATTCACCATCATTCATTGACACCAGCTTCATGGAGATCCTGGCCAGCGGAGCAGCAGCTCTCTACGGGCTTTACCGCCAGAGACAGCAGAGAGGGAAGAAAGCCAGTGTGTTCGTCAAGTTCCGACAGTGGGGACCACGCTCACCCTTGCATTCAATCCACCTGGCAAATGTGCGTTCCCTGGCCAGCAAGATGGACATACTGATTCTTAAACTCGGACCTCAGCAGGTCTGCAGCCCTCTACTTCACCGAAACTTGGCTGAGTGAGAACACCCCGGACTGCTCCCGTCTGATACTGGACTTTCAGCTGTTCAAAGCAGACCGCAACACGGACTTTTCGGGGAAAAAGCGAGGAGGCAGAATCTACTTTTATACAATCGGATGCTGGTGTAGAGAAATCAAAGTGTTGAAAAAGACATGTAGATCTGGAGTCATTTCTCATACACTGTAAACCGTTTTATTCACCGAGAACCTATGGTTCGGACAGTTAAGAAGTGGACTGATGAGTCAAAGCAGATGTTACAGGCCTGCTCTGACTGCACAGATTGGACTGTTTTTGAAACATCAGCCACTGATTTAAACCAATTTACTGAGGTGGTGACATCATACATCAGTTTCTGTGAGGACATGTGTGTGCAGACCAAGACCTTCAGCACCTACAATAACAATAAACCTTGGTTCACTTCTTATCTGAAGCAGCTGCACAGGGATGAGGAAGAGGCTCACAGCAGTGTGGACCAGGCCCTGTATAAGCAGGCCAGGAACAAACAGACCTAGGAGAACAAAGCAGATGGAGACGCTTCTGCTGTTTGGAAAGGTTTTAAGAACCTGACTGCCTACAGGAGACCTTCCCCCAACCCTGAGCAGAATCCTCACCTGGGTTCTAATGCAGGTATGAAAAGGAGCAGTTCATACCTCAACCCAACTCCTCCACATCCCATTCAGACACTAATTCTTGCTGTACACCAACCACCCACTACCTTCAGACCCCCTGCCTCCACTTAGGATCTAGGAGGAAGATGTGAACAGGCTCTTTTCAACGCCTGAAAACAAGGAAGGCCTCAGGACCTGATAACGTCTCCCCATCATGCCTGAGAGCCTGCGCCAACCAACTTGTCCACATCTTCGTTACTGGAGCTGTGTGAGGTTCCCTCCTGCTTCAAACGCTCCACCATCATCCCAGAACCCAAGAACCCCACCATCACAGGACTAAATGACTACAGGCACACTGTGTCTGCTGTGGACCACTTCTGGTTCCTGGGAACCACCATGTGTTCCTCACACATAGAGAATGTTCAGAAGAAGCCCCAGCAGAGACTGTACTTCCTGAGGCAACTCAAGAAGTTCAACCTTCCACAGGAGCTGTTGGTCATCTTCTACACTGCCATCATTCAGTCTGTCCTGTCTTCATCCATCTCAGTGTGGTTTGGATCATCCACAGAACAGGACAGGTCCAGACTGTAACCAACAATCAGGACTACAGAGAGAATCATCAGGGCTGACCTTCTCTCTATCCAGGACTTATACAGGTCAAGGGTCAGGAAAAGAGCAGCTAACATCTCTGCAGACCCTACACACCCTGCACATAAACTGTTTAGGCTTCTACCTTCAGGTGACCAGTGACTAAGTCACTGTGTATATATGTACATTTAAAAAAGATATTCCTTATAATTGAGAGCAAAGTGTATCTGAGTCAAATTCCATGTTTGTCTGTACCAACTGCGCAATAAAGCTGGTTCTGATTCTGATTCTGAGAACTAACAGCATTTCAGAAACAGAGCATCATACCTACAGTCAAACATTTTGGTGTTAGTTTTAGGGTCCGGGTCTGCTTTATTTCTTCAAGACCTGGACAACTTGCTATAATGGATGCTCTCTATCAGAAAATCCTGCAGTAGAAAGTCCAGCCATTAGTACAGGACGTTAAGCCTAAGAACACTTCGGTTCTGCAGCAGGACGATGATCCAAAGCACAACAACAAGGCCACATCTGAATGATTATTACTGAATTCAGTGCTTAAACTACAGGAAGCATTTCTCTGTGAGAGCCATTAATCAGAAAGTTATCCAGGCTGCAGGTATTAGAAGATGCAGCTCAGAATACGTTCACAGTAAGACAGGATGTACTCCAGTGCCTTCGTGAGCAGAGCCCAGCACACAGTAAACCGGGCCCTTGGTTTCAGGCAGACCAGCAGAAGGTCCTTATTCAGATCTAGATGAAAGATTGAGGATGTGAGACAGGATCAGAGGTCATGTAGACAGTTCTCCAGTTTACAACCTGTCACCTGTAGCTTATTAAACTGGAAGGATCATTACATGTTAGGCAACACGCAGGTTAAGCTAATCCTACTCCTTATTTGCTTGTTTGGTGATAGTCCTTGTAGCAGAGACATAGAAGATGAAGAAGAGGATGATGTAAGTCAAGAAAGGCAAGGTGAATGTTGCTCTGAAGGTGGTTGAGAAGGATGAGAAGAGTACTGAAGACGGAGGGGAAGAAAGTTAGAAGCTGATCAAAGCTGCCAGTATAGAGCTTAAACTAGGATCTCATGATCATATATAGGAAGAACTATAACCAAAATGATTATTACATAGTATGGACCCCCAGAGAGAAGTCCTTGAAGGGTGGGCACCCATGGGCCAGAGCAGTCTGGCCCATGGGTGCCAGACTGCATTTGATCCAAACACAGCTTTTATCTCTTTCTCCAACCTTAAAAACAGAAGGAGCTCTGCAGCTTCATTCAGCAGAATATCTGGAACGCAGCAGGACTGACCTACGGGTCTGCAGCTGAACTCCTCTTCATCTCCATCCTCTCCACTCTCGATCTCCTCTTCATCGTTCATGTTAAAATGGTGAGGGCTGAGCAGGAGTCCTCGGGTCCCGAACCTCCCGATACTCTCTGACGTTTCAGAGGAACTCTCTCCCTCCCCTTGCTGCCGCTCCTCCTCCTCCACTTGTCTCCTCTTCCTCCTCTCCTCCTCTGTGTCATCTCTTTGTTTCCAGACTGGACTCCTCAGAGTAGAAGAAAAGGAAGGAGGTGGGGAAATGTACTGAGGTAGAGAGGAGACCATTCTAGGGGGAGGGGAAGAGGAGCTGAATGGAAAGATTGAGGTGAAGGGAGGTGGAGGAGCCATCGAGGAGGAGAGTGGGGGTCTGTGGGAGTAAAGAGAGGGGGAAGGAGGTCTGCAGGGGTCAGAGAGACAAGAGTAAGGAGAGGATGGGTCACAAAGGATGTTAGACTGACTGAGAGAATGTCGGCCGAAATCTGAGGGGAGGTCTGAAAACTGTGGGGGAGGAGAGGGGAAGATGGTAAATGGAGCAGAAGAAGAGAAAAGGGAGAGCAGGACCCGGAAAGGGGAGGTGAAGGAAGAGGAGGCAAGCAGTAGAGGAGGAGGAGAGGAAACAGAGGTGACATTATTTCCAAACAGATAATGTCCAAATTTAAGAGAAAATAACTTTCTGTGTATCTGATTTGGTGCCTTGTGCTGGAGAACTGCAGAACTGACTCCCAGCTTCAGAGACCTAGACCTATCAATCCTGGACCTGGGTTTGGTTCTGAGAAACCATCTGACGATGCAGAGGTCAGAACAAACAGGTCCTCACCTGGTAGGGGAGTGGGTTCTCCATGGTAACCAGGCAGTGCTGTTTGTTGTCATGGAGACAAAGGCTGACCCGGACCTTCTGCTCAATGCTGAATGCTTCCAAACTGAAGAGGCAGCACCAGCTACTGTCTGAGTCTTGCAAGAAATAGATATGAAGCGGTTCTGATGGAACTAAAACAGGAAGAAAGAAAAAAAATCACTTCTTATTGTCTGATTGGTTAATGAGCATCACAGCTTCACCTGGTGGGAGAAGGTCAGGTTCCGGTTCTGCTGGATTCTCTCTGTTATGCAGGAAAACCTGCTCCTGCTGTCTTTAAAGGACAGAACCACCTCAGACTGATTCTGCAGAAGGTTGCTAAGTTCTGTGTGGATTTGCTGATACCATGCAGTACAAAACAATGTTCAGCAGTTTGGTACCTTCTCTGAGCTGAAGCATGTTCAGGTACAGCGGGCTCTGCAGGACGTTACAGCGTCCAGCTTCATCCTTTCTGGTGATCAGCATCAGGTCACTGTAGATCAGCACAGTCACCTGAAACAAGAAACAAAGACGGTCTTCAGAAACCAGCTGCTGAGAGACACGTGCAGGAGCTCCACATCATGGTCCAGGAGCTCTACATGGTCCAGGCTCCACATGGTCCAGGAGCTCCACATGGTCCAGGAGCTCCACATCATGGTCCAGGAGCTCTACATGGTCCAGGAGCTCCACATGGTCCAGGAGCTCCACATCATGGTCCAGGAGCTTCACATCATGGTCCAGGAGGTCTACATGGTCCAGGAGGTCCACATCAAGGTCCAGGAGCTCTACATGGTCCAGGAGCTCCACATGGTCCAGGAGCTCCACATGGTCCAAGAGCTTCACATCATGGTCCAGGAGCTCTACATGGTCCAGGAGCTCCACATCATGGTCCAGGAGCTTCACATCATGGTCCAGGAGCTACTTTGATGAACAAATGAACATTCAATTCAAGGGAAACATTCAGGCATTAGGTAGTTCCTACACAGGCTCCTATAATGAAATTGCAGAGCACGAGTTGGACCGGTCATGGATTGTTCTGGTAATGCCACACCCAGCTGACACTGTAGCAGGAGGGGGTGCTGAAGCCCTGAAGCAGCGCTCTGAGGTAGATCAGGTTCTACACAGACAGCACGGATCCTGTCCCACAGGGACAGCCCAGATTAGGTTATGCACGGACAGCCTGGATCTGGTTCTGAATGGACATTATGGATCAGGTTACACATAGAAAGTCCAGATCAGGGTCTGCACAAGAGCCCAGGTCAAGTTCTACATAAGACAAGATTGTGCATAAGGTTCTGGATGGACTGTGTGGATACGGTTGTACATGGACAGCCCATACCAGGTTCTAAACAGGAATGATTTATCAGGCTCTACACAGAGAGTGTTGATTAGGTTCTGTACGGACACCATAGATCAAGTTCTAGACGAACAGCATGGATCAGGTTTAGATCAGACAGTACCCATTAGGTTCTACACGGACAGCAGGCATTAGGTTCTGCAAGACACCACCCAGCAGATTCTGAATAGTGCCAATCAGGCTCTGTATGAACCAGATGGATCAGGCTCTACATGGACAGCGCCATTTAAGTGCAGGAAAATCTTCAGAGTAGGTTCCGGAACATCTGGACCTTTCCCCAATTTTTATGGGAATTGATAAAAGTTTTTGAACTGGGACCGAACCAGAAAAGGTTCCTAGTACCTTGGAAGGAAGCAGGTCAGTCTGGTGTAGGATCATTTCCTCTGACATGCGCAGGGTTCTGTCCGAGCTGCAGAGGTCCAGAGGCTGAAAACAACATAAACATGTGATCAGATAGTATGGTTTTGGACCACAGAACCAGGACAACCACAGATTTTAAACTAGAACACAGAAGATTTGTGGGTCAGCTTGATAGAAGGTACAAAAACAATTTGATTATACTTTTTCTGCTGCTCAGACCCAGATTCTAACTGGATGGATCCAACCCTAACTTTGTACACATGGTGGAGTTCTAGAGTGGTTCTGAAGGATGGGGTGAATGGTTCTGACCTGGACAAAGATGGGAAAAATAAGAGTTTTGGGTGGAAGGGAGGTGTAGTTTCCATATCCGGACTGTGGAAGATGGGACTGAACAATGGTACAGTTCTGGTAGTTTCCAGGGTTTCCAGGTGGATCCAAAGCCATGGTTCTGGGTTGTGAAACAGGCAGGGTGGAGGTGTGGCTGGTGATGCTTTGCTGGGACATCCCAGCCCGAGTATTATGGAGGAGATTTTGACCTCTGCTGGGATGAGTCTGGTACAGACGGCCTGGAGAACCAGAACCAGGTCTATCAGGTTTCAAACAATATATTTATCAATACTGACTTCGAAACAGATCAGGTCAGAACAGACATACCAATTGTTCCATTTCTGTCATGGTAAATCTGCTGCGGGAGCTAAAACAGAACCAAGAACATATGGTTATAGCAAATCATATACAGAACTCCTGTAGGGAATCATCAGAACACAAGCATATGTTTAGTCGGGTCCAATGTAGACTCACAAGCATGGGAGGGTTTGGGATATGTGATGGTTCTAAACTAACTGTTGGATCTGCTTCTGGGAAAGATTCTGGTTCTCCTAAGGGGTTCTACATTTCACCAGTAGTCAGAAATAACTGGTTGTCAGTACAAAAGTTCCAAGTAATGATTCTAACTCTGTTTCTGGCTCAGTTTAATGGTTCTGGTTCAGGGTAATGTTTTGGACTCAATGATTATTAATCAGACTAATAGATTCGCTTAATTTGCAATGATTCTCACTAAGTTTAATTGTTCAGGATCCAAATACTGGTTCTGACTCAGGGTTATCTGTTTGGGTCAGGGTAATGGTTCTGATTCAGTTTAATTGTTTGCTGACTAATGTTAATGACTAATTCAGTACAGTGGGTTTGACTTACTGAAATGGTTTTGGGTCAGAGTAACAATTCTGGCTTATAGTAATGAGTCTGTCGGGGTATTGGTTCTGTTTGTGGGTAATGGTTCTGATTCAGTTTTGGTTCTGACTGAGATTTAGTTTAAAAGTTCTGATTCAGATGAACCTGTGTTCTGTCCTTCCTTTAGACAGCTGTCGCCCCGCCCCCTGTGACTCACCTGTCCCTCAGAGTTAACAGGTGACAGGATGATGTAATTGTCTCCATTTGATGCTGTTGCTCTGGTGCTTTTTATAGTGGAAAACATCTGCTTGTCTTTTGTCTCCTCCTGGTCCTGGTCCTCCTTCCTGTCTCTCCACAGAGAACCCAGAAAACCCCGACCGGACCGGAGTCCCCGACCCTGACTCCATCTGCGACTGTATTTGCTGTGGGCGGGGTGAGACAGCAACTTGGTGGTGGTTAGCTAGGAAACAGAGACATTAATCTATGAGATGCTGCAGCTAAATCTAAACTTCAGATCCAGAACCAAAATTAGCTGACACTGAACATATACACCTAAGTGATGTCAGCGTGAAACATAAGCCAATCAGAGTTGTTTTTAGCAGGTAAACATTCAAGACTCACCGCATTGTGAACCTGTGGGCGGAGCAAAGTTTCACCTGCGGAGCTGAGCTCAGGTAAACCTCTCCAGACCACCAAGACGACCTGGGACGGACAGCTCCTGATTGGACAACATGGATTTTAGAATAAACCTGAGGTCACTCAGACGGGTTCTGAAAGAACCAGACTTCATTTCTGTTGGCCTAAACCTGAGTCATTAATCTTCAGGTGGGCTCGAACCGAACACAGGGCCACCTGACCACACCCTGACGTTACCTGATGGCCTGGGCGAGGTCAGCACATTTCCAGGTTTCCACAGGAAGTCCGTTGAGCTGAAGAACCGAATCTCCCTGACAGAGTCCAGACTGATGAGCTGGACCTCCTACAAACAGGAGAGAAGACCAACAGAATCAAGCTGGGTCTTATTGGTAAAGGATCAGCCCTGTGGTGCTGAAGCACTCATCTTCAGACCAGTTTAATCACGTTTTATTAACATTAGAAGCAGTTCAGTCAGGATTCAAACATTTGAACTAGTTTATTCAATGTTCTAAACAGTTCAGTCCAGTTTCAAACCTGTTTAGATTAGTTTATATACAGTTTGATACAGTCTTTAATCCAGGTTTAAACTGGCTCAGTTGAAATTCTAATTTCAAACCAGTTTTATAAAATCTAACCAAGATTTAAACCAGTTTAATCTGTTCTCGGATCTGTTTGAAAGTCCGATTTTCACCACTTCCGAACCAAAGAAACCACTTTATACCAGTTCACAATTACTATCAGCAAGTGTCATTGAATATTAACCTTATCTCCAACATTTGCTGCTGTCTTTTTTCTTCCTGTAGCACGATAGCTATGTCAAAGTTCACACTGTGCCAGGTGATTACCATGGTAACCAGGTTCAAACTCATTTCAAAGTCCACAGCCGATCCACAGACCTCCTGCTGGATGTGCTACATCATACATGTATGAGTCAGTCTGTTCATGGCAATCTTACCCGGATCTACAGCCTGGACTCTGACAGGACAATCTGAGCAGATTGTAAATCCAAACCCGTCTTTCCCTCGAATAATGTTGATCTGCAAGAAAAAGTTCAGATGGCTCAGAACAGAGGTGGATCAGAACATGTCGGAAGGAAACAGTCCAAGTGGGTCAGTACAGATCTTTAGCATGAAAACCACAAACATCGCTGTCATAACCCTGGATGCATCTTGATTGTTTTAACTGTTTGAGTATTTTGCCTTCAGGTCTGAGTGACCTCTCTTCTCCAGAGAGGATCTTTGGATGTTTATCAGTGAGCCCTTCTGTGGTTGGCTGCTCCTACAGGTGTGTGGGGGCGTGCCAGCTGCTGATTGGTCCAAGCCAAACACTTGGCAGTTTAAAGTGCAGTAGTATATTTAAAGCAGAGGAAGCAGGGGCTGATTTGGTGCTAAACTACAGGTGTTCTTTAAGGACTGAACTGTATTCGCGTAAAATATAAAATACTTAAACTGATCAAACCTCAACTTCACACAGAACAGTGATTCTCTAAAACCCGGTTGGAAATTTTTGAAACTTCTACAGTAAAAAAACTACATAACAGCTGTTCTGGCTTCAGGACCAGCTTAGATAAGAACTGGGAGGAGAAGAAGGGTGCAGGTCCAGGGGGCTTTGTAGATAATACAACCACTAGGGGGCCCCGGAGTATATGCTGATCAGCAGCTCTTTACTTTCTGTGGAAATTGTGTGAATAATTTGTATATAGACACACCAACAAAATCTGATTTAAAATGGAAAATTGTTCTGGAATCAGTTGTTAAACTGTCAGAACCAGAACTCTGCTCAGGTGTTGAACTCACTGACTATCTGTGACAGTCTCCTGTAAGAGCTGTGGTTCTGGTTTGATCATGTAGGAGGCAGTTGTCCAGACCATTGTTCTTCAGTAATCTTTGAGAAATGTCTGTTTTTGTCAGGTCTGGTCTAGAGGCCCATTTGGGTCTTGGTCTCCGAGCTGTTTCCATGACTCTGCAAACAGAGGCAGGGCGACGGAAAGGTCGACTCATCCTGAGACTCTTCTCTGAACAAAGGAAGTTAAATGTCCCTGAGTTTGGACTGACAGGTTCATATTAAAACCAGGGAGAATCTGTGCACGCATCACACTTACTCCTGATTCGAGGTTCTGTTCCCTGATCCTAGTTATTACTCTGCCCAAACGGGAGGCGAATCGTCAGACCCAGGGCTCTCAGGTCCAGGCAAGAAAACAGGTAGAGCACTGACCTCCGACCCATTACCTGAGGGGAACCAGAACCTCCCTCTGTTTCCATCTTGCTAACCTGAGATGTAAATGGATGTTGGTGAAGTCCAATGTACATGTAGTTCCTGGTTCTGGATCGATTCCAGACTTGGACTTTCATATGTCTGAGCAGCAAAGGAACAAAGACCCTGTCCAAACAGGACCCTGACAGATGTTTGTTCAGCGCAGGAGAAGCTAGAGTTTCTTCAAACGGAACCCCATGACCCGAGAACAGCCTCTGGGGCCTCAGGGCTTAAACAGGTTCTTTTGTGGGCCGGGTGTGGAAGAGCATTTGTCTTGCAGTCAGAAAACTGTGGGTGGTCAACAAGCCCTAGGTGGCCCACTAATCTGCCTACAGATGTATAGCTATGTTGGCGCCTGGGACCGGCTCAATCTGGTTCTAGAGTAAAGTGGCCGGTATGACTAGCAAGGTTCTTTATAGGTCCAGTCTTGTTGGTTTGGACTTCTGAAGTGTGTTCACATTCTGAGGAAACAGTGGCATCCTGCTTGGTGGTTCTTAGTTACTGATGCTGAAGGATCATGTGAGAACATTATTTTCCAGCTGATGACACACACACACACACACACACATCCCACACACACACACACTCTTGTTTTGCTATATGTAGTGAGGACCATGTGTTGACTTCCATTGATTTTCAGTCATTTTCAACCCTTTCTATGCCCTAACCCTGACAATAACCCTAAACCTAACCATTACCAGTGCTTACCTAACCCTAACCTTAACCTAAACTCAATTCAAATCTTAGTCCTAGACCTAACCGTTAGCAAAATAGGTTGTGAGGACTAGCAAAATGTCCTCACTTTGGTACAAACGGTCCTCAATTTGATGGTGAAATCGGGAAAATGGTTCTCACTGTGATGCCAAGACAGGAACACACACACACACACACAGCTGCCTATTAAACATTCATCAAACACTCACAGAGGCTTTTACCAGGAAATACTAAAAACAGCTGTGACATCACCCTGAACATCCAGAACCCCAGTCAATCCAGAACAAACTCCAAAGTCAGTGAGAGATTTAGACCTGCGGCAGGTTCTGTCCGATGCAGTCCCGACATAGACGGTGGATGGTGTGCATAGTCAGGATTAGCGGAATTACTAATGCACCTGATCCTGCTGCAGAGCTGAACCGGCACCAGGACTGACTTCTGCTTCAGACCAGAATCAAAAATAAAGGGTCAGTGTGATCCTGCTACACATCCAAGAAGAACCAGTTCTAAAACAGATCTTGATCCCACAGAACCAGAGCCACAATGATGCAGGACCTTGATTCTTGAGTCAAATCCAGACTTCAAAAGAACCAGGAGGTCAGGGTCCACGATCCAGTTCTATCAAGGTTCAGGTGCTTAGTCAGAACCAGTGTGACCAGTATGAAGCCTCAGATGTGGACTGGAAGTGTGTGTGTGGGAGCCAGCAGCGAGAATAATAGCAGGAAACACACACACACACTCTGGGGCGCACTGAAACCCAAAAACAGGGGATGTGTCGCTGCGATAAGACACACACTTCCTGAACAGACTCTGAGCATCGTCAACAACTCAGGACGTTCCCTGGACCCTAGATCAGGTCCAAACTGGGTCCAAAACAAGTCCAGGACACACACCGTCTGAACACACACACAATTTGATGCTATGAGGATTATCAACAGGACCAGATCCAACCTTGGTCCCTGTACCACCTAATAACGCCAAAACCTAATCTTAACCAGGTCCAGACCGCACTCAAAATGGACTCTATTTGTTTCCAGTGCAGATCATGATGAGGTTCAAACCTGGTTTAAACCATCATTTTTTACCATCCTTATCTACTCACTGACCAAGATCCTGAGGAGGTTCTGCTGGTTGATAGATGTTTTACTCACCGCCAGGTGCTGCGAGGTCACATAGCTGCTGTAGTTGGCATCATCAGAGTCCAGGCTGCCGAGCCCACCAGAACCCATGCTGTGTTGGGTTGAAACATTGGGTCTACTTGAGGTGGTTATGGTGCTGACGGACTGTTTGGTTCTGGTCAGGGTGCTGGTGTGGATCAGGTCAGGGTCAGGAGCAGAGTCCGGAGTCCGTCTGAGGTCAGCTGCAAGCAGAAAACCACCATCATCATCCTCATCATCTGCAGCATCTTCCCAAGACCATGCGGTGTTCTTCCAGAACATATCGACTATCTCAGGCTTCAAACCCAACTGGTCAGACCGAGACACAGAGAGAAGTAAACAGAACCTGATCAGAACTTGTGGAAAGGAACCTACAGTAGACAATGAAACCTTCAATGTCCACACAGTTTCTGTTGAACATTTCAGAGCACAAGGGGCCAAAAAACTGCAGCGATCAGCAGAAGATCCTCAGGAGGTTGGTTCAGATTCTGAAACCAAAACCACACTGGACTCTCAGCAGACATCTTGTCCAAACGTAAACTGAAGCAGTTCTGAAACTGAGCGTTCTGTTCCAAAACCAAGAAGAGTCAAAAAGAAGCAAAAAAGTGCAGTTTGGTTCCACACCATCAAACTTAGACCCAACACTGCTGGGTTTTGGACTTAGTGACCCTGAAGAGGAACCAAAACCACAGAAAGTCAGATCAGAACCTCATAACAGATCCGAACCACTCTCAAGTTCCATCTCTCAGTTCTATCTGGTCTTCTTCTGCTGTCGGGGTAAACGAGTGTCCGATCTCTGTGTGATGTCACAGAGAGAGAAAGAGGGGCGGGCGAGGCACTGAGGTACTCGGAGGGTCACATGGTTACCAGCCTGTTTCCCATCACCATGGTTACCACGCAGCCCCCCCGCCACAGAGCCACCAGAGATCAGGAGTCAGTAGCAGTGCTGCTCCTCACTCTTTCTCTCCAGAAATAGACCAACTCACATAGTTACATGTGGGACAGAGCCAGACATGACAGGCGGTGGCGCTAAGTGTCCACAGATAGTGTCCACAGGGACCAACCTCTTCCTAACAGAACCACTCAGACTCCAGGAACTTCCAGCATTTCTTCATGATTCATGGCTGTGTTTGAAGGATGAAGATCATCTGTGACACACTTTCTGCTCGGCTGCTCGTTCAGTCTCCAGCAGAACCTGCTGAGCTGCTGCTGCCCCCATCTGCTCAATAATTCATCAGATGTGTCCACAGCACGTCCTCCCTGTCCCACACTGCTGGGATTAAGCACGCTGCTGAGCTGGAAAACCAGTGCATTTAAAACTGTCTGGGCTGAAAACCAGTGTTTTTCATGCTGCTCTCAGAGTTATGACCAACACTAGGACAATGAATAATATCAGAACCAGTTCTTAAATCACTGCTTTGCTTTCCTTTCTGTCAAAGAACAGATTTTTAAAATTCTATTAGTGGTCCATAAAGCACTAAATGGTCTTGGGCTGAAATACATTTCTGAATTGTTGGTCAGGAAGGAACCATGCAGACCCCTCAGGTCTTCAAAGACCTTCTTCTCCAGAACTAAACACGGTGAGGCAGCATTTAGTTTCTATGCTCTTCGGCTCTGCAACAAACTGCCTGAAAACCTGAGATGTTCAGAAACTGTTGGTTCCTTTATATCAGAACTGAAAAAATGTTTTTTCAAAAGCTGTTTTCATCAAACATTCAGACTACTTACTATACCATCTTTATTTATGAAGCACTTTAAAATAAACTAGGGTTCACAAAGTGCTGCACATATACAAAATAACATAAAACAAAAAAAGATAAATTAGAAAAGAAAGTTAAAATAAACCTGTTTTAATAAAAAAGTTAAAATTTGTTAAAATAGAACAAACTTCTGATGATGTGAAAAACGCTATAACAAATAAATGCGTTTTAAGAAGATTGTTAAACTTAAAGAGTGACGAGGCTCGTCTGACATGCATCGTTGGAGCAGCTACAGCGGGTCACCATTTAGTTTTTGGCACATCAAGGAGCTGCTTTTCAGCAGACCTCAGGGAGTGGGCAGGTATATCTGGATGTAGGAGTTCAGAGAGGTAAGGGGGAGCCAGTCCATTAAGAGACTTAAAAGCAAATAAAAGAACTTTAAAACAGATCCTGAAATGTAAAGGTAGCCCATGAAGTGAAATTAAAATGGGGGTAATGTGTTCGGACTTTCCTGTTCCAGTTAAAAGCTGTGCTGCGGCATTTAGCACAACCTGCAGTCGCTTAATAGATGCATCGCTAACCCCAAAATAAAGTGCGTTACAGTAATCCAGCCTGGATGTGACAAATGCATGGATTATTGTTTCCAAAAGCAGTCTTGATAGAATGGGCTTTCTTTTGGCTAACTGCCTCAAATGGAATAGCTAGACCTCACAATAGCATTTATCCAGCATTGGCTCTCAGGTTTTAGATGTGGATCCATCTTAACTCCTAGGTTTGTGATGATCGGCCAAACATACTGAGCCAAATTCTCAAGATCTATGGCAGGGGTGTGCCACCAAAAACCGTCACTTCTGTTTTTTTGCATGTTCAAGTGTCGAAAGTTCAAAGCCATCCAGACCTTTAGGTCATCCAGACAACAGAGAATCTATTGAGTAACTGTCCTTTTTAAGAATGAGATAAATCTGGGAATCATCTGCATAGCAATGAAAAGAAACCCCATGTTTCCTGAAAAAGCAGCAGCGTAGCAAATACAAAGTAAAAAGAAGGGGGCCTAACACCGAGCTCTGTGGGACCCCATACTGAAGAGAGGCAGCCGATGACACAAACTCGCTAAGTTTGATAGAGAAAGTTTGCTCTGCCAAATAAGATCTGAAACCACTTCAATGCACTACTTCTAACACCTTCCAACTGTTCTAAACAAGACATTAAAATTGTATGATCCACTGTGTCAAATGCAGCAGTGAGATCAAGAAGCACAATAGCACACAGTCACCTGAGTCAGTTGCTAAACCAAAATCATTAATAACTTTAAAAGGGCAGATTCAGTACTGTGAAAAGCTTTAAAACCAGAATGAAAAATGCCATGAATTGCTTGTAAACTATCTTTTCAAGAATTTTTGACATGAAAGGACGTTTTAAGTTCTCATGAAAGGAAGTGGTTCTCCTTGAACTGCCACCTTAATGTGGTGGAGGGGTTTGAGTGCTCGAATGATCCTAGAGGCTATGTTATCTGGGGCTTAAATGCCCCTGGTAGGGTCTCCCATGGCCCTCCCAACAGCCTCTAGGTGACGGGTCAGACAAAGAGCGGTTCAAGAATCCCTCATGGGGACGAAAATATTGAGGCACGTGATGTCGTCCCGTACGGCAGAGCCGGGGTCCCACCCTGGAGCCAGGCCTGGGGTCGGGACGCGCTGGAGAGCGCCTGGTGGCCGGGTCGCTCTTCGCGGGACCCGGCCGGGCCAAGCCCGAACGAGAGACGCGAGGCCATCCCCCAGTGGGCCCACCACCTGCGGGGGGAACCGTGAGGGACCGGTGCAAAGAGGATTGGGTGGCGGATGAAGGTGGAGACCTCAGCAGCTCGATCTCCGGATGTTTAGGCTGGCTCTAGGTATGTGGAATGTCACCTCGCTGGGGGGAAGGAGCCTGAGCTTGTGCGGGAGGTCGAGAGATATCGAGTAGAAATAGTCGGGCTCGCCTCTACGCACAGCTTGGGCTCTGGAACCCATCTCCTTGAGAGAGGTTGGATTCTCTTTTACTCTGGAGTGGCCCACGGGGAGAAGCGTTGGGCTGGTGTGTGTTTGCTTGTTGCCCCCCAGCTCAGCTGTCTCGTGTTGGGGTTTACCCCAGTGGATGAGAGGGTCGTATCCCTGCACCTTCGGGTTGGGGATAGGTCTCTGACTGTCGTCTCGGCCTACGGGCCGAGCGGTAGTGGGGAGTACCCGGCCTTCTTGGCGTCCCTGTCGGGGGTGCTGGATAGTGCCCCTCCCGGGGACTCCATTATTCTGCTGGGGGACTTCAACGCCCACGTGGGGAACGACAGTGACACCTGGAGAGGCGTGATCGGGAGGAATGGCCTCCCCGATCTGAATCCTAGTGGTGTTTTGTTATTGGACTTCTGTGCTAGTCACGGATTGTCCATAATGAACACCATGTTCAAACATAAGGGTGTCCATCAGTGGACTTGGCACCAGGACACCCTAGGCACGAGGTCGATGATCGACTTTGTTGTCGTATCATCAGACCTTCGGCCGCATGTTTTGGACACTCGGGTGAAGAGAGGAGCTGAGCTGTCCACTGATCACCACCTGGTGGTGAGTTGGATCTGCTGGAGGAGGAGAACGCCAGACAGACTTGGCAGGCCCAAGCGCACAGTGAGGGTCTGCTGGGAACGCCTGGCGGAGCCCTCGGCTAGGGATGTATTTAACTCCCACCGCTGGGAGAGCTTTGACCAGATCCCGGGGGATGTTGGAGACATAGAGTCCGAGTCGACCATGTTCTCCGCATCTATTGTCGATGCTGCTGCCAGTAGTTGCGGCCGTAAGGTCTGCGGTGCTTGTCGCGGCGGCAATCCCAGAACCCGGTGGTGGACACTGGCAGTAAGGGATGCTGTCAAGCTGAAGAAGGAGTCCTATCGGCTGTGGTTGGCTTGTGGGACTCCTGAGGCGGCTGATGGGTACCGTGAGGCCAAGGGTGCTGTGGCCCGGGCTGTGACAGAGGCAAAAACTCGGACCTGGGAGGAATTCGGTGAGGCCATGGAGAAGGACTACCGGTTGGTCTCGAAGCGATTCTGGCAAACCGTCCGGCGCCTCAGGAGGGGAAGCAGTGCTTCGCCAACACTGTTTATAGTGGTGGTGGGAGGCTGCTGACCTCGACTGAGGACATTATCGGGTGGTGGAAGGAGTACTTCGAGGATCTCCTCAATCCTGCCATCATGCATTCCGTGGTGGAAACAGAGGCTGGGGACTCGGGGTTGGACTCTTTCATCACCCAGGCTGAAGTCACCGAGGTGGTTAAAAAGCTCCGCGGTGGCAAGGTTTCGGGGGCGGATGAGATCCGCCCTGAGTACCTCAAGTCTCTGGATGTTGTTGGGCTGTCATGGTTGACACGCCTCTTCAACATTGCGTGGCGGTCGGGGACAGTGCCTCTGGACTGGCAGACTGGGGTGGTGGTCCCCCTTCATAAGAAGGGTGACCGGAGGGTGTTTTCCAACTACAGGGGGATCACACTCCTCAGCCTCCCTGGTAAGGCCTACGCCAGGGTATTGGAGAGGAGAGTCCGGCCGATAGTCGAACCTCGGCTTCAGGAGGAGCAGTGTGGTTTTCGCCCCGGCCGTGGAACACTGGACCAGCTCTATACCCTCTACGGGGTACTTGAGGGTTCATGGGAGTTTGCCCAACCGGTTCACATGTGTTCGACTGTGTCCCTCGTGATGCCCTGTGGGGGGTGCTCCAGGAGTATGGAATCGGGGGCCCTTTATCAGGGGCTATCCGGTACGAGCGGAGCAGGAGTTTGGTCCGCATTGCCGGCACTAAGTCGGACCTGCAGGGCTGCCCTTTGTCACCGATCCTGTTCATAACCTTTATTGACAGGATTTCTAGATGCAGCCAAGGGCCGGAGGGGGTCTGGTTTGGGGACCAGTGGATTTCGTCTCTTCTTTTTGCAGATGACATGGTCCTGCTGGCCCCTCTAGCCAAGACCTACAGCATGCACTGGGGTGGTTCACAGCCGAGTGTGAAGCGGCTCGGATGAAGATCAGCTCCTCCAGGTCCGAGGCCATGGTACTCGACCGGAAAAGGGTGGCTTGTCCTCTTCAGGTTGGAGGGGAGTTCCTGTCTCAAGTGGAGCAGTTTAAGTATCTCTGGTCTTGTTCACGAGTGAGGGAAAAATGGAGCGGGAGATCGACAGACGGATCGGTGCGGCTGCCGCAGTAATGGGGGCGCTGTGCTGGTCCATTGTGGTGAAGAGAGAGCTGAGCCGAAAAGCAAAGCTCTAAATTTACCGGTCGGTCTACATTCCTACCCTCACCTATGGCCATGAACTTTGGGTCATGACCGAAAGAACGAGATCCTGGATACAAGCGGCTGAAATGAGCTTCCTCCGTAGGGTGGCCGGGCACTCCCTTAGAGATAGGGTGAGGAGCTCGGCCATCTGGGAGGAGCTCGGAGTAGAACCATTGCTCCTCCACATCGAGAGGAGCCAGTTGAGGTGGCTCGGGCATCTATACCGGATGCTTCCTGGACGCCTTCCTCGGGAGGTGTTCCAGGCACGTCCCACCAGGAGGAGGCCCAGGGGACGGCCCAGGACACGCTGGAGGGACTATGTCTCTCGGCTGGCCTGGGAACGCCTTGGGCTCCCCCTGGAGGAACTGGAGGAGGTGTGACTGGGGAGAGGGACGTCTGGGTGTCTCTGCTGAGTCTGCTGCCCCCGCGACCCGGTCCCGCATAAGCGGAAGACGACGAGTACGAGTACGAGGAAGTTTTAAGATAGGCTTGTAATTGTCAATGGTGTGAGGATCAAGAGCCGGTTTTTTAAGTAAAGGTTGAAGTACTGCCTGTTTAAGAATTTCAGGAACAACACCAGAGGACAAGCTACTATTTATGATTCAGTGTAAAACTGGTGCTACAGTGAGGAAGACCTCTTTAAAATCGAGGAGTTAGAGCATCATATGGAGATCCTGAGGGTTTTAAACAAGCAACCACCTCTTGGAAAGAACGAAAGAAACTGGCTCAAACTTGATGATGAGGACAGAGGGGTCTGGAACAGTGCGGGAGATCTGAGCTTTCAGAGATGATGTTTTATCGACAAAGAACTAGAGACATTTTTGCAGAGGTCTTGACACAGACAGTCTGAGGAGCACGAAGGACCAGTTCAATAGTTTTAAATAAAACATGGGTCTTGTGAAAATTTGCCAGAATAATAGCAGAAAAGTGTTACTTAATTGTTAATATGTGTTTCTTTTGTGCTTGTGTTATTTCTTTTTCTCTTAACTTTGATGTGCTGTGAAGTACTTTGGCTTTTAATTTGAATGAATGGCGCAGGACAAATAAAATCGTTGGTAAACTGGCTGGTTCTTCTTCATCACTGTTACTGAGGTGTTTCTCTAAGATCTTCAGCTCTGTAACCTATAGAGCCAATAAGGAACACTGTCAGCTGAGAAAATGAGGTGGAACACCCAAACTGGGAACCGGGCTCTTTAACCCAGAGTTCTGCTGGGCCAGATAACCCGGAGTGTGTTTATTTTCCCTAAGAATGGGGAAAATACCTTCATTTTACATTAAACTGAAATAAATTATCTTTAAATTTTCCAGACTGGTGAGAGTAAACCAAACACTCTGAGACACTCTGAGTTTGTGGCTTCCAGTCGGTTTTTATCGTTTATCTCTGGAACATCAGATGATTAGAATCTATTTTTCCTAACGGATATTCAGTGTAGACATGGAGAGAAGCAAGCCAGAGACCAAAAGGAATAGACGGCGAAAGGAGACAGACACCTTGATGGACCTGTGATCGGGTTAGACACACCACCGGGCCCAGTTGAGATTCACGTTCAAAATTTGATTGCTCTGATTTATTCACTGGAACATTTTTTAATGTTTCAGCAAGATTGTTCTTTGGTTCTGAATTCCCAGAGAAGAACGGCAGAACCTCCAACGTCTGGCTAAAATGAGAACAGTCAATACTTTGCAGAGCCGCCTTCCTGCCGAGCCAAACAAATGTTGCACAGAGATTCTTGGCCCTCCGAGATGAGAAGCAGGATGTTCAGAACTGCAGATCCGGGAACTCGGCTCAGTTCTAAGATTAAAGTGTCTAAGCGCAAGTGCATTCTGGTACCAGATCTCCAGACCTTCCTCTGATAGGTTCTTCATTTCCTTTCCAAACACAATTCAGGTAATTAGAAAGTCCAGATTATATGAAGTGAGTTTGCCGCTCCAGAGAGAGACCCATTGATAAGGTCAGATCTTTATCCGCTGGAAATGAAAACCTGAAGGTTAATTCTTCAACCCCATGAAAAATATTTACTTCATTAGTTACTAATAGTTTAATA
This sequence comes from Girardinichthys multiradiatus, assembly GCF_021462225.1. NCBI lineage: Eukaryota > Metazoa > Chordata > Actinopteri > Cyprinodontiformes > Goodeidae > Girardinichthys > Girardinichthys multiradiatus. The sequence continues at coordinate 53,271,644 of NC_061805.1, read as the reverse complement.
AGCACCAATACTCATTGAACCTCCAGTTGAAGGGTTACTATTGTGACTCTGGGAATGAACATATTTTCATAAAATCTTCCTGTCTTTGTTTTCTTCTAATTTAAACTGTAATCTAAACTGACTTGTGATGGATTTGAGACTGATATGATTTTTTTAGACTGACTGATGCTCTTCATGCAAAGTTTAGCAGTGCCACATTTATCCAACCACCTTCCACATCTCTACACAGGGCGGTATTAATCCAAGTTCTCCTGGGAACATCACAGGTAAAGTTCGGCTCTCTGACACTGAGATAAGCTCCGCCTCCATCTGAGCCAGTCCGACAGACCAGCACCACACTGCTGCTCCCCACAGGTTGCTTGTAGAAACTAAAAACATTTCACCTGTATGGTTTTTATTTATTGTCTGTCCCTGAGGTGACACCAAGATAGCAGCATGTTGGAGTAGCTCTGTTACTTTCAGGGTCAGGGTCAGTTTCATTCTGATATATTATTTTTAAATCCCTTATTTTTCTTTATTGGATGAAAATTGCTTTTTGGACAGTTATTCCCTCTGGTATTGGATGCAGTTCAGCTGAGGATTTTTACTGATACTTTTTACTTTTGGGCATTTGCTATTATATGTAACCATAGTAACAAGGTGTTTTTTCACAACCAGCAAAGTAGGTAGGTAAGTAAGTCAAATTTTCTTCATATAGCACCTTTCACAGATAAAATTCCAAAGTACTTCACAAAACACATAAGTAAAGCAAAACAAATATAAATATCACATTTCTAAGCATCACATTAATTTAAAGCCTGTCAGTACAAATATGTTTTAGCTACATTGTGAATTGATCAACGGAGTTGACACGGCGTAAAAACAATGTAAGGGAATTCCACCATCGGGGTACAACGGCCTGGAACGCCCGATCCCTGCAGGTCTTCAACCTTGTTCGTGGGACAAACAATAGACTGTGATCAGTGGACCTCAGAAGAACTCTGGCAGAAAACTAGGGCTTAAGTAAGTCTAAGATATGGTTTAAAATGAACTGGTAGCCAGTGAAGCGAAGCCAAGACAGGAGTAATATGAGCTCTCCTGCTTATCCCTGTTAAGAGTCTGAATGTGATGCACAACAGATTTGTTGAAACTTCTAAAACGTCCATTACAATGCATTAGCCTCTCAAGAGCAGGTGGTTGCGCTCACAACCACCTACACTTGAACCCCAGTTAGACGAAGGAGATGGTGATCGACTTCAGGACAAGGACACCACCTAACTCACCAGTGAACATCCAGAGGGAGGACTTTGAGGCAGTTGACATTTTTAAGTACCTGGGTGTTCACCTCAACAATAAACTGGACTGGTCCCATAACACCACTGGAAAGGTCAGAGTCGCCTCCACCTTCTGAGGAGACTGAGGTCCTTCAGAGTGAGCAGGCCTTTGCTCAGGACTTTGTATGCCTCTGTGGTAGCCTCTGCCATCCTCAACGCTGTCATCTGCTGGGCTTCAGGGAGCAAAGAGCGGGACAGAAGGAGACTGAACAAGCTGGTTAGGAGGGCCAGCTCTGTCCTGGGCGGCCCACTTGACTCTGTGGAGGTGGAGAGGAGGATGTCACCCAAGCTCACATCCATCATGGACATAACCTCTGACCCACTGAACCAGACTGTAGAGGAGCTGAGCAGCTCCTTCAGTGGCCAACTGAAACGCCCTCAGCGCAGGAAGGAGCGCTACAACAGGTCCTTCATCCCCATCGCTGTCAGATTGTTCTACGATATAATAACCTGTGCAACAGCCTCTGAATTTGTAAATACCTGCAATCATTGTCGCTTTAGCACAATATCCTCCAATACTTAATGTACAATTCAATTCAATTCAGTTTATTTATATAGCACCAATTCACAACACATGTCGTCTCAAGGTTCTTCACAACAGTCAGGTTCATACATTCCAATTAATCGTAACAATTGAACAGTTCAGTCAGATTCAGTTATTTATTCAAATTGGATAAAAAGTTTTTCTATCTAAGGAAACCCAGCAGATTGCATCCAGTCAGTGACTTGCAGCATTCACTCCTCCTGGATGAGCATGTAGAGACAGTGGACAGTCACTGGTGTTGACTTTGCAGCAATCCCTCATACTGAGCATGCATGTAGCGACAGTGGAGAGGAAAAACTCCCTTTTAACAGGAAGAAACCTCCAGCAGAACCAGAACCAGGCTCAGTGTGAACGGCCATCTGCCACGACCGACTGGAGGTTTGAGAGAACAGAGCAGAGACACAAAGAGAACAAAGAAGCACTGATCCAGGAGTACTTTCTATGGGAAGGAAAAGTAAATGTTAATGGATGTAGCTCCTTTAGTCGTTTCATCTAGAAAGAAAGAACAGATAAACTCTGAGCTAGTTTTCAAGGTTAGAGTCTGAAAGAGAGAACATAGAGTTAGTTACAGTAGAAGCTCAGTCAGTAGCCATGTCTAGGAGAGAAAAAGGTTTAAACACTAAAAGACAGGGCTATGTGGATCATCTGTAGAAGGTGAGCATTAAGTTGTTGCCAGCAGAAGCTCGGATGATTCCCCTCTCCAGAAAGGTGTCACAGGTAGACACAGAGTCAGGCCAGGTGTGCTTCTCTGTACACAAGTTATTTAATTTGATTTAATTTTACTTTATTACTGCTACTTGTTTATGCACATCTACCTTGTTCTTCTTTGATTGCACGTTTTTATAACTATCTGCACCCTACTTGTGTGCTACTAAGAGCTGCTGAACAGGTTCATTTCTCCACTGTGAGATTACTAAAGTCTATCTTATCTTGTCTTATGAGAAACAATTGATTAGCATCTCAAAAGCTCAAATAATACTTCAACTAAAAAAAAACTGCTTAGTTAATCACTTAACCTGGATGGCATTAAATTGACCTCTGATAATAAAGTAAAAACCTTGGTGTTAACTTTGACTAGGACATGTCATTTAAATCCCATATTAAACAGGTTTCTAGGATTTCCTTCTTTCACCTCCAGAACATTGCCAAAATTAGAAATATCCTGTCCAGCAGTGACGCTGAAAAACTAGTCCATGCATTTGTTACTTCAAGGCTGGACTATTGTAATTCTTTACTATCAGGATGTCCACAAAATGCAGTTAAAAGCCTTCAGCTGATTCAAAACAAGAGTTCTGATGAAAATTAAAAAGAGAGATCATATTTCTCTTATTTTAGCTTCCCTTCATTGGCTCCCTGTTAAATCCAGAATAGAATTAAAAATTCTCCTCCTCACATATAAAGCCCTTAATGATCTAGCTCCATCATACATCAGAGATCTGATTGGTCCATATGTTCCTAACAGAGCACTTTGTTCTCAGACTGCAGGTTTACTGGTGGTTCCTAGAGTCTCTAGAAGTAGAATGGGAGGCAGATCCTTTAGTTATCAGGCTCCTCTCCTGTGGAACCAGCTCCCAGTTTTAGTCCGTGAGGCAGACACCCTGTCTACTTTTAAGGCTAGGCTTAAAACTTTCCTTTTTGATAAAGCTTATAGTTAGAGTGGCTTAGTTTATCCTGAGCTATCTCTGTAGTTATGCTGCTATAGGCTTAGACTGCTGGAGGACATAATGACCACTTTCACCCTCTTCGCTACGTTCTCATACTACTCTCCAATTTTGCATTGTTTGCTGTTATTTCAACTTTTAACTTTGTTCTCTCTTTTCTCTTCCTAGAAGCTACACCTGGCCTGACTCTGTGTCTACCTGTGACACCTTTCTGGAGAGGGGAATCGTCCGAGCTTCTGCTGGCAACAACTTAATGCTCACCTTCTACAGATGATCCACATGGCCCTGTCTTTCAGTGTTTAACCCTTTCTCTCTCCTAGACATGGCTACTGACTGAGCTTCTACTGTAACTAACTCTATGTTCTCTCTTTCAGACTCTAACCTTGAAAACTGGCTCAGAGTTTATCTCTTCTTTCTTTCTAGATGAAACGACTAAAGGAGCTACATCCATTAACATTTACTTTTCCTTCCCATAGAAAGTACTCCTGGATCAGTGCTTCTTTGTTCTCTTTGTGTCTCTGCTCTGTTCTCTCAAACCTCCAGTCGGTCGTGGCAGATGGCCGCTCACACTGAGCCTGGTTCTGGTTCTGCTGGAGGTTTCTTCCTGTTAAAAGGGAGTTTTTCCTCTCCACTGTCGCTACATGCATGCTCAGTATGAGGGATTGCTGCAAAGTCAACACCAGTGACTGTCCACTGTCTCTACATGCTCATCCAGGAGGAGTGAATGCTGCAAGTCACTGACTGGATGCAATCTGCTGGGTTTCCTTAGATAGAAAAACTTTTAATCCAATTTGAATAAATAACTGAATCTGACTGAACTGTTCAATGGTTACGATTAACTGGAATGTATGAACCTGACTGTTGTGAAGAACCTTGAGACGACATGTTGTGAATTGGAGCTATAGAAATAAACTGAACTGAATTGAACTACAAACTCAAATCCCAGATGAGTTAAAGAGGATTTGCAGTGGATGCAGAGCAGGAGCAAAGAAAAGAGAGAGGCATGGATTGTTTAAACAAATCAAACGCAGATTGAACTGAGCCTCTGGTCCTGCCCCTCGGTGATAGCTGAGCAAACCAGGCCAGCGACCAGGCCAGTGGGAAAGGTCCCGGTGCTCCCAATGGCCAGTCCGCCCCTGAGCCTAGGTGACAGGAGTCAAACAAACCTTCTTTTAATACGGCAGTTCACACATTCCAGCATCAAGGCCAGAAACCAATACACTGTGATACAATAATCACAAATATGCAGCTTGACCTGTTAAAAATCAATTGACAGCATTGAGATCTTTATAATACCTCAACTATAACCCCAAATCTCTGATGAGCTCTGCGCCGTGGATGCAGACCAGGAGAAAAGAGAAAAGAGAGAAGGAGGAAATTCAGATCATGTCCTCCATCAGTTCTGATGGGCAATGTGAGATCGATGGGAGACAAGCTGGATGAACTCCAAACCCTTACAAGGACCCAGCCAGAGGGAATGTAGTGTTATGTGTTTCACTGAGACATGGCTGCAGGATCATATCCCAGACTCCAGCGTCTCTCTGCCAGGCTTTCTGACCATTTGAGCAGACAGAGGTTTAAAGAGGAGCGGCAAACGCAATGGAGGTGGATTATGGGTAATGGCCTGCACGTATACAGAGCTTTATCAAATCCTCAGAGACCACAAAGCCCTTCACACTACATTCATTCATCCACCCATTCACACTGACAGTGGTAGCTTACATTGTAGCCACAGCTGCCCAGAGGCACCCTGACAGAAGTGAGGCTGCTATACAATCAGCGCCACCGAGCCCTCTGACCACCATCAGCAAGTAAGGAGGGCCAAGTGTCTTACCTAAGGACACACCAACTGCGGGGGTTTGAACTGGCAACCCACAGGTTACAGGACAAACTCTTCCACTGTCTCCACCGTCGCTGATTAGTAGTGCTCGTGAACAACAGATGTAATCCAAGACACTCCATCAACCTTAGATACACGGTTAAATCTAATAAATCCTCCGGCCGTAAGAAATTACTTATGGTCTGTGTGAACCATCTCCCACTCAGTTCCTGTTCACATGAGGGAAAAGCTGTTAATCAGTTTTTAACATCAAAACTATCAAGACATCTTTCCTGCTTTTAGAATGAATAAAACAAGTCTTTGTTTCACTGTTTGAATTTTATACCTTTAAATGGTTTATCAGCCCGCCCTGACCCGGACTGTTACCTGATTAATCTCTGTGTTGCCTGATCCAGTTCAATAAAAACTGAATTCCTACTTTGATTCTGTCAGAAACTATAACTGAGTCACTTACCAAGTAATCTGATGAATATAACGTACAGTTAGGTGTCTTTATTTCCTCAGTTCTAACATTTGAATCTGTAAATTCCTGATTATCGATAACATTGTTTAACATTTAGATATTTCCTGTAATCAGCTGTCTTCCCCTTCTCTTCAACCCATTCAGCCAGAAAACAATTGTCTGCTCCCAACATTTTCCTTTTTCCAGTTGATGAAAAACCAAAACGTTGTTTTTTCCCTCTCAGTTTTTCTTCCACACTGATTGATTCTCAGATTCCTTTTGTTGCCTATATTTTAATTTGATGAATCCAACTGACTTCACATTTGAATTATTCCCTCCTATCATTATGTCCAACAACCATGAGGTCTTCCATAAAGTCATAATGGAAGTCTTCTTCTTAAAAATATCTAGAATAAAAAAGCAAAGCAATAAATCAATGTTTTAATCTCCTCCTCTTCTTCATGTCAAGCAGGTGGGTCACCCACAGAAAACGCTCTTTGTTCTTACTATTTAGGCTTAATTAATTTGTCACAAATGCAATGCTTCGGTGTCATAGTTCAGTCTTAAAGAGGCTTTTATGCTGAAAAATACTTTTATTTATTAAATGATTTCAATATTTCCATGTGTCAATTTGTGAGAAGAAAGTTGTCCATTTAGATGAAATATATTTTATTCAGATGATCCTCTGTATTTTACTAAGTGACTCTAACACATTTCTAACATCGGTTAAAGTCAGACTGATTCATTTTTAGCCAGTTTGTAGTAAATCCTCATGATTCAATTCAATTCAATTCAAAAATACTTTATTGACCCCAAGGGCAAATTAAATGTTGTAGCTCATATTCTGCAGGGTCTGTTTGTCAGGTGGTCTTTGATCCAGGAGATTGTTGAGGCCTCCACCTGAGTCTTCTGGAGTTTCTGACAAAGCAAATCGGGTTGGATTGAGTTAAATGTTCTGGAGAAATCAAAGAACATGATCCTCACAGTGCTGCTGGCTTTGTCCAGATGACAGTGGGTTTGTTGAAGCAGGTGTTTGATGGCATCTTCAACTCCAACTCCACAGCGATAAGCAAACTGAAGGAGGTCCTGATAGTTTATTGTTTGCTTACTCAGGTGGACCAACAGGAGTCTCTCTAGGACCTTCATGATGTGAGACCCTAACCCTAACCTCACTCTGGCTGGATCCTTTGTAGGGCTTGGAGTTCATCCAACTTGTTTCCCAACGATCTCACATTGCCCATCAGAATCGACGGAAGAGATGGTTTGAACTTCCTCCTTCTCTCTCCTCTCTTTGCTCCTGCTCTGCATCCACGGCGCCTCCTTTTCAACTCATCTGAGATTTGGGGTTGTAGTTGAAGTATTATTTGAGCTTTTGAGATATTTTACACAAAAAAACCTGTTGCCATGGTGACACATCATACCAAATGTCCAAAAGTAAACAAGTATCAGCGAAAATCTTTCCAGCTGCACAGTATCCGATACCGGAGAGGACAATTGTCCAAAAACATCTGTTGTTGTCCACCACAAGAGAAATTTGAGTTATTAATCAGAATGAAAAGTAACAGAGCCGCTCCAATCTGCTGCCACCTTGAGAGGCGCATTTCTAGAATGAACACATCTGACACAGCAGAAAAAATCAAGGATCATTTAAGCTGCTGGCATAGATAACAAGGAGATCAACCAGAAAACTAACAAGGTTAGTGGATCCAAGCCGGCAGACAACAGAACCAGAATCAATTCTAATAAATTCAACTTGATCACAAAGTTCCTTCTTACACCCTTGTATAAATCTGATGTTGCTCAGATAATATTGTAAAAGCAGGTTTGTACTGTTGACAATAACCTTTATTCTGTATATAAATGTAGTTATTTTTTATGATGGATCAGTTAATTATTCTGTTTAATATTTACTATTAAAAACAACATCAGGACAGATTTACACTTCCTCTTGCTGGTTGTTCTGATGAATAAAAATACCTTTTAAAAGAATTGAAAAATCTCAAAAACATTATTACTCTGCTTAAATAACATGGTTGGTCAAGACTCATAGTTGTTTAAGACTCAAAATTAAAAGTTTAGGACTTTGACTCGACTCAAGACTTGCATACTTTGACTTTAGACTTGACTCGAGACTTAGGTGAAAAGACTTGAGAGTTACTTGTGACTTGCAAAACAATGACTTGGTTCCACCTCTGGGACTAGGTTTTGTGAGGATGTGCTGCTTTAGAAAAATGTCTCTGGCATCATTAGGGACTCATACTTTGTTCTCAGAGAGGACAGCCGCTTGCAGTCTTTCTGGTGAACAGTACCAAACTCAGAGTGTGGGCCCACAGATGAACTGAGCTGAAGTTGTGAACGTTAAAATGCATGGAAAGCTTTGGGGCCTTCAGCCTTCAGCTTTAGCTCCAGCTTCCACTGAGGGCTTTTCTGCTGCTTTGTCGTTTCATTATGAACAGAGAAAAAAATCCTCACTGAGAGCAAAGTGTACCGGAGTCAAATTCCTTGTTTGTCTGTACAAACTTGGCAATAAAGCTGATGAATAAAGCTCTAACTCCCTTATGACCAAACCTTTTTTGACAACCAACATGAATTTATTTTAATTTAATGAAAACAAAACAGTTTTCAAAATGTGCAGTTTTGAGTATTTGGCAGTTAGTCTCTGTTACTGTGAGTTTGTTAAATGAATCTGGATCTCTGCCCTGACATGATGGTAATAAGAGGGTTAAAATGGACCTCAGTCTAAATGGACGCTTTCACTCACAATCTCAGTTTTCTTTTGTTTTACAGGATGTGAATGAGAGCAGCTGTTTAGAAAATGTAGCCATAAAATGCAGTTTTTGAGAATCACTGATAAGCTGGAACAGGTTCAACATCCACAACTTGAAAGATGTGTCTGATGGTTTATTCCTCCATTTCAACAAACACAGATCCATTCTCCATTGTTTCCTGCTGGTGCTCCCACTCTGGTAGAAACCACAGGCCCACCCCAGTGCATGCTGGTCCAAAACCTGTCCCTCTAAATTATCCATTTATTAACAGAGGAGGTTTGAACAGAATGACAACCTCATGTTTAGCCCTCATGATCTCTGGTGTTCCCTGTGAGGGCCGCTTACCACGGGTTGGGAACCAGTTAGCAGACGCTAGTTCTACTTATTCAGATCCAAGCAACCGCTAAGATAAAACGACACAAACAGCGTCACCCATGGCCACAAAAATAATAAGCTAGGTTTCCTCAGTCTCTGAAACAATTATTAAACCATGGAGCCAGACAAAACACAGCTGATTTTCATTATAACCACAGAGCAGAACCAGAACTACTGGACCACAGAGATAGACCCAGACCATAGACCATGCCTCAACCTTTCAACGTGCAGGTAATGGACCAGCTTTATCCTGTTCATCTCATCTAGACTCTTGTGGATCTGGCGGGACTTGTACAAATTCAATTGGCTTACTGTCTTCAGTCTCTGATCAACCTATCAGCTGTGAGTAGGGTCGCATCGCTGACGAACATCCAGTCACAGAGCAACTTCAGCATGGACTCACCTGTAGACTCCACCTCCTGCCTCTCTACCGTCACCTGGAGGCTTTTTATTGGTCTGTAACTCTGTGATGTCACTCTCATGTGTTTGCTGTGTCCAAACTCCTCCCCCAGCAGGTAGAACCAACCAGTGATCAGCTGTGGGGTCAAAAGGGATTCAGGTAACATTACAACACTCAGGTGTTTCCAAAATAAATCTCTCCATCTCCACAGCCAATCCTAGATCAGCAATCTTAGTTGTGATTGGTTTAACCTTACCTGAGAAGAGTGGCTGAGGGAACCAATCCCAAAACTCATACAGCCAATCAGCTGGCTGCACCTGAGGAGATGCAGAAACATGTGTGAAGCTCCACCCCCTACCTGCTGGGGTTCAGCATAATTGAGTCATCAGTTACCTGGGTTTAGGTAGTCTCCTGAGCACCGAGACCAACAACCGGCTGAGGTGGAGGGGCTCTGACACACACCTGAGACACACCCACACAGTTCAGTTCATTTAAAGGTCATCTGAAGGCCCCTTACTAACCGCTCCAACTTACAGGTCCTTCTCAAAATATTAGCATATTGTGATAAAGTTAATTATTTTCCATAATGTCATGATGAAAATTTAACATTCATATATTTTAGATTCATTGCACACTAACTGAAATATTTCAGGTCTTTTATTGTCTTAATACGGATGATTTTGGCATACAGCTCATGAAAACCCAAAATTCCTATCTCACAAAATTAGCATATTTCATCCGACCAATAAAAGAAAAGTGTTTTTAATACAAAAAACGTCAACCTTCAAATAATCATGTACAGTTATGCACTCAATACTTGGTCGGGAATCCTTTTGCAGAAATGACTGCTTCAATGCGGCGTGGCATGGAGGCAATCAGCCTGTAGCACTGCTGAGGTCTTATGGAGGCCCAGGATGCTTCGATAGCAGCCTTTAGCTCATCCAGAGTGTTGGGTCTTGAGTCTCTCAACGTTCTCTTCACAATATCCCACAGATTCTCTATGGGGTTCAGGTCAGGAGAGTTGGCAGGCCAATTGAGCACAGTGATACCATGGTCAGTAAACCATTTACCAGTGGTTTTGGCACTGTGAGCAGGTGCCAGGTCATGCTGAAAAATGAAATCTTCATCTCCATAAAGCTTTTCAGCAGATGGAAGCATGAAGTGCTCCAAAATCTCCTGATAGCTAGCTGCATTGACCCTGCCCTTGATAAAACACAGTGGACCAACACCAGCAGCTGACACGGCACCCCAGACCATCACTGACTGTGGGTACTTGACACTGGACTTCTGGCATTTTGGCATTTCCTTCTCCCCAGTCTTCCTCCAGACTCTGGCACCTTGATTTCCGAATGACATGTAGAATTTGCTTTCATTGGAAAAAAGTACATTGGACCACTGAGCAACAGTCCAGTGCTGCTTCTCTGTAGCCCAGGTCTGGGGAATGCGGCACCTGTAGCCCATTTCCTGCACACGCCTGTGCACGGTGGCTCTGGATGTTTCTACTCCAGACTCAGTCCACTGCTTCCGCAGGTCCCCCAAGGTCTGGAATCGGCCCTTCTCCACAATCTTCCTCAGGGTCCGGTCACCTCTTCTCGTTGTGCAGCGTTTTCTGCCACACTTTTTCCTTCCCACAGACTTCCCACTGAGGTGCCTTGATACAGCACTCTGGGAACAGCCTATTTGTTCAGAAATGTCTTTCTGTGTCTTACCCTCTTGCTTGAGGGTGTCAATAGTGGCCTTCTGGACAGCAGTCAGGTCGGCAGTCTTACCCATGATTGGGGTTTTGAGTGATGAACCAGGCTGGGAGTTTTAAAGGCCTCAGGAATCTTTTGCAGGTGTTTAGAGTTAACTTGTTGATTCAGATGATTAGGTTCATAGCTCGTTTAGAGACCCTTTTAATGATATGCTAATTTTGTGAGATAGGAATTTTGGGTTTTCATGAGCTGTATGCCAAAATCATCCGTATTAAGACAATTAAAGACCTGAAATATTTCAGTTAGTGTGCAATGAATCTAAAATATATGAATGTTAAATTTTCATCATTACATTATGGAAAATAATGAACTTTATCACAATATGCTAATATTTTGAGAAGGACCTGTATGTGCACTAAGATGGAATCCAAATTCTGTTCAGAACGATCCAAATGTCACTTCCGTCGCGTCGTCACAATCAGAACCAGCACAAAGGTTCTATGTGAGGAAGCCCAACCAAACACTGCAGCAATGCCTTCTCCTGGCATGCATGTGGTGACAATGGAGAGGACCAACTCCCTTTTAACAGGAAGAAACCTCCAGCAGAACCAGATCCAGAACCAGTGTCAGTATAATGGTCAGGTTCTGTCCTCTCAGTCTGTCTGCCACGATTACCTGATCAACACCACGCTTCAGAAGATCTTTGAAGGATTTTATATGGATCTGATGTGCCTGTTTCTCCCGTCCTTAAACCAGAAGATGTGAAAGCATGAATAAGACATTGGTCCAGATAAAGCTGATCCTGGAACCCATAGCCCGATCCATTTCCTTCTCACAAAAACAGAGTTCACCTCAGGAAGACTGAATGACATGAAATTAAATATTCAGTTTTAAGCTGAATAAAACAGACCTTTTTATTTTAGTGGTTTCTAATCAATCAAAGCATCTGTTTCCAGATGTTCTGAGCGAACCCAGAGAACTTTGTGCTGGATGGAGAGCTATAAACAGTTCTGAACATCTGCATTGTTTGAAAAAAGTCTAAAAGCTCTTTATTTTACAACTTGACGTGATCTGGTACCAAAACAGCTCAATCAACACCAGCTCAGCTTCACTCAGGAGGAGCAGAACATCAGAACTCACAGAGAGAAGTTCCGCTGGTACGCTGGGTTTTTATTGTTGCGAAAAGTTTGAGTTTTTATCCCGATGCTGTCATGGAGGTCAGAGGTCACGCTGAGCTGTGAACACACACACACAAACCTGAGGTAGCTGCAGGATGTCAACTTTCACCTGTTGAGCAACACCTTCATCTTCTCACCTTTACGTACGAGTCACATGACCCGCAGGATTTTCCCATCAGCCCTCTGGCCTCATGGACTGCAAATATGACAAGAAGTTCACCAATCAATATCAGACCAGTGACGGACCTATGCTTCATCCTGATGCATACTTACTGTGGATGATGAGCTGTCCTGCCTCCAGAGTGATTGACAGCCTTAGCTGACCTATAGAGAGCCAGACAGTTATAACTGACAGCTGATTGCTCCAATCATTGATGACCAATTAACCCAATTAATGATCAAACCTCTGCCTCTGAATGCTGATTGGTGGATCTTCCTCCTCCTGGTCCTGGGCCTAGTCTCAGACCTGGATATGGTCTCCTGTAGCCACCCTGCTCTTCTGTCAGAACTCCTGCTGGTTCTGGTCTCTGAGAACTGAGAAGAGATCAAAACTGATGTGAATCTGGACCCAATCTGAGACCAAGTAAACAGATGAGACCCTAACCCCTACCCCTCTGGTCCATGATCAGAGGTCTAGCCAAAGGGTGCCACTGACCTTAGAGCTGGTTCTGGTTTCTTTGTTCTGATCCACATTTGTCTCAGTGGATCCTGCATCAGTCTGGTCTTTGGGGACAAAATCAATAACATTGTTTTTGTCTTTAATCTGGACAGAGTTCTGGATCCTGGTCTTCCTGATCAGTGCCAATCTGATTTCTGGTCTGCAGGACTGGAGCTCATGTCCAGACCTGAATCCAGATCCAGCTGCATACCTGGTTCTGGTACTGTTCTGTAAAAACCTGCAGGGAGTCAGAAACCATCAGTGTCTGGAACCAGAGTTCTCAATCAGTGATTGGTACAGGGTCTGGTCTAACCATCTGTAGTCTTTGTAGAGATTCTGTATTTTTCTGGTCTGGTGCAGACCTTCTCCTGGGTCTGTGTTCTCCTTCCTCCTGCCCGTTATCAGCCTTTCTTCCTCCTCCTCTTTGCTCCTCCTTTTGCTGTCCAGTACCCTGGCCTCCTGGTGCAGCTGGGGACCAGCTCCTCTACAGGCCCTATGGGAGAAAGTAGTTTGTGTCTGGTAGCAGCAGGGGGAGCTGCTGAGTTTCAGAAGGTGGTTCTGATGCACATTTAGCATACATTACCCAGCATGCACTGCTGGTCATTTCGGTATAAATGTGAGCTTAGGATGTGAGAATTTAACAAGTGTAAGAGAAGAACCAGATCAAAATCAGGAGCAGAAAACTTTTTCCCAGCAGAATTAGCAACAACAGGGAGAACTGTAGCAGAAACTAAAGCAGCTCCGTAATAGACTGCTCAGAACCAGAACCAGAGCCAGGAACAGGACGCTACTGGAAGAAGATGGTTACATATGTATTCAATAAGACATGAATTCACGTGGGAAATGAATTTGTCTTTGCTGATCAGTCATACAGTAGGTAGGAGAAAAGCTCTCTGTAACAAACACAATGATGTTGTGCCACAAGGCATGCTGGGTATTTTTCTACGAGGCAGGTGGATTGAGAGAAAAAAGCTGATGTTTTATTTGAAAGCACACAGAGGCCCCGAGGCAGCAGATAATCCAGCTTTTGGTTCTCTATTTCAGAATTCCAGTTCTGATTTATCATTCTGTCTGATCCATGGTTCTAATGGAACCTTGGTTCTAATCTATTCTTAAATCTGGCAGGTCATAGATTCTAACTGACCTTTGGTTCTGAAGGGTCCTCCATCCTGTTCTCTGAGGACAACAACAGGTCCTGTGATTGGACACTTTACATATAAGGACATCCTTAGAACCGAGATGAGGTTCGCTGCTGAGACAAAAACCCAAAACACGAAGACCCAAACGAGATGAGACACAAGAGTTAGATACACTTGATACTCTGATTAACACTAATGAGGAGGGTGCCTGGGTGTTCTGAATCAGCACCACTGAGACCTGCCTCTGTTTGGTTAGGTATCTTGTGTCTGCAATATAACATGGAGGAGCACTGAACCAGAACCTCCTTATGTTTGAGGACAGTGGGAGACAGAGACGATAGACAGTGTCTCTGAAACCTCTAAACAGGTGACAATGACTGTAAAGCACCTTCCAGATTACCCTGGAAACATCTGTTGAGCCTAAAGCTTATGATCCATGACAAGAACTTTCTGATGAAAAATATTTAAGATGAGTCTAGAAGTCTTTTACCGTATTAGATATGAAACCAAGCAGGTCAATGAATCTGTTTTTACTGATCAGTCCTACAGTAGATAGGAGCACCCTGCTGCTGAAGAATACAGAAGGTCCCCTGCTACTGATTGTGATGTCAATGCATTATCTATATTCTTCATCCAAATAACAAAAATGATCCTTTCAGATTAAGGTTCTGATTCATTCTCACCTTTCTCTGCTGCAACGAGATGATGTGTCCATGAGTGGGCTGTCCCAGAGCAACATATAACTAACTAGTACTCACTGTTAACTGACTGACTGACCAATCAACTAACTAAAGTCTCTCTTCTTTCTGTTTTTCCCACAAAAAGAAAAATTTAAACTTGCAACAGTTTGTCGGTTGAATGAAACCCTCCCAACTGTTTCCTGTCTAGCCTGTCAGAATGAAACCCAGATCACTGTCACTAAAAAGGTTCTGTTCTGGGCTTCTGGGCCCCTCCTGGCCCGGGCTGGGGTTTCTATGGGATGTCAGGTTAACAGCTACCAGGCTGTGTGTGAGCTCTGCCATTGGCTGTTGTAGTAACACAGTGAACCAATCAGATTAGTCTCTAATGGTGCTTTTATTCTGAAAGAGTCAGTCTAGTTTTCTGAGGTAATGATAAATCCAAGTTACTGAAACTTCCTGCTGGTCACATGTGTTAGTCATTATGGGGCCCAGGGGGGGTTGCCATGGCAACAACTCAAACTGCAGGCAGAAAATCAAGAAACTGTCCCCAGACCATCTGTTGTTTCTGCTGCAGCAGCACACAGAACCTCTTCAGTCATTTAATGCATGTGTTCTGTTCAGATAACAGGACCCTCACCCTTGGATTATCAGGGTCCGGTTCTGTCCAGGGTTCTGTGAGATTGACTCATAGAACCCTGGTACTATTCAAGCGCCTCAATCCTTTTGCCATGTTAGCTGTCATGATCCTCTGACGATTGCTTTCTAATCATTTTTGGGCTCTTTATTGTCATTAAGGGCTTTCCATATAAGTTTGTTGCACTCTGATAGTCTGGGAGAGTTAAATGAAGAACAGAGACACAGCCAATCACAGAGCAGGGCTACAGGGATCAGAACCATAGGAGCCAAAATCAAAGAGGACACAACCACAGGGATCAAAGCCACAGGGTCCAGAACCAAGAAGAACAGAGTCGCAGGGACCACAACCAGAGAGAGCAGAACATCAGGGACCAGAACCCTCTGTGTCAGCTGCATGTTCAGACAGAAGAGTAAATACAAAGTCTGGGTTTTCCTTCATTCTACAGTCAGAGGAGGTAAAACACCAAGATGTTCCTCTTTATTAAATGCTTTTTAGGAGGAATATCTATTTTTGGTTTAGAACTATAGCTGAAAAATTCTACAGTCAGATAAGGTCAATTTGAGTTTATTTATTTAGCACATTTCCAGCAACTCAGGCTGCACAAAGTGTTTTACAAGAAGAAATCAGCCAAGAAATGGTAAAAGGCCTTACAGTAAAGGGTTAGAAATAAAAAAGAATCAACTCAAAACAAGACAATAAAAAAGTTTTAAATGGCTTATTAAAAGCAGCCAGAAAGAAAAAAATGCATGCGGGTGAAGCAATTCAGATAAAGACAATGAAGAGGAAACCAAAGCCACTAAAGCAGTTTAAGACAACTGTAAAAACAAAATGTAAAGTCAACATGTGCTGAGCCAGTTCTGCATCTTCAATGGTGATTTAAAATGCTGCCGAAGCTGAACAGATTTAATATTAAGACGTAGCTTGTTCCAAAGTTTGGAACCTGTCTCCTTCAGAAACAAGTCTAGATCTTGGAATGGACAGCATTAGTTGTCCGCTAGACCTCACGGTTCTTTCTGGAGCAGCTCAGACAGGTTGGTCGGCTTGACCATGTAAGGATTTAAAAGCAAAAAGTAAACTTTTAAACTGGATCCTGTTGGAGACAGGGAGCTGGTGTAGGGACGCCAACTCTGGGTTAAGATGCTCCTTGCATATCGTACCAGTCAGCAGATGAGCGGCAGCGTTTTGGACTAACTGGAGACGATGAATCAAGGACTGATCCAAAGTACAGAGAGTTACAGTTGTCCAATCTGCAAGTAACAAACAGATGAATGACATGTTCAAAGACATCAGCTGGAAGCTATGGCTGTACCTTAGACAAAAATGACAATCTCTGTTCATTTCATTTTCTTTAATGTATGGACCACCACTGTTTGACGTCTTCAAGATAACACAATAAAAACTGAAATTAGTCTTTTCCTGTTTTTAAGGGCAAATAAATCTGTAGGTCATCGGCAAACATTGGAAGGAAAGGTCATACAGTGAAATATTTGAACCCAAAGGCCAGACCTTCACCAATCTCTCACCAAGCTCTTTCCAAGTGTAACCTGGCTAAAAATACCCTAATGATATTAAAATAGTATATATTATATTATAAAACATTCTAAATAAATCTCTTCCAAGTGGGCCTTGTAGTTATTTGCCCCATGATGTCACGCTGTCAGCGGCCAATCAGAAGGCATAAGAACTAATAGTAGTAAATTATATGGTTATGTTTGCTATTTTGTGCTATTTACACAGTCCAAAAGTAACTAATACTATTGTGAACTGATCTTGAACTATAGGAGCCAACAACCAGGACAGTAGAGCGACAGATCGATTCTTTAAATGCAACTTTAACTACGGAATTGGTAAGTAAATATTGTGATATAAAACTAATATATAGTTTATTCAGACTGAATTTATATTTTCTGGACAGTTTATATTGATATTTATACTGTTAATTTGTCAAATTTAGCATGGCTATTTTTGGTTTGTGATGATATGTGCGCACTGGAAACTTAATTGGTCGTGTCTTTTTATACAGGCCAGGTTTTGATGGCGAGCTAGGAGCCCTGTCAACTCTCCAGGATAACAGCCTGAAGAATTTCCCCCGGACCTCAAATGAACTGAACCTCCTTCACTTTGTTGGTCTGGTTGGAGACTCCCTTGAGCAGCCGCCCTCCTGTTGTTTTCCATTCTGTTTCCAACAACATTTGGCTGAACGGCTCATCCACTTAAACTCTCGTTCCATCCCCAATACCCATGGTCAATTTTCCCTCTGGGCATTACGCTGGGCCTGTGGGCTAATTGCGTCTTGGCATCTGGGTACAAATCTGAACTTTTGCGTTACATTCAGAAAAAAAATACTCTGAACATTGCATTTAATTGAATTAACTTTGAACTGATGAATTAATTCTGAATTGACCAACTGTGTTATGTATATGAATGGCCATTCTGTTTATTTTTTGTGTTATTTTTCACAATATATGGTACCTTCTTGCACCAAAATATACTTTGCATCTTTATGTCCTTCTCCTCTCCTGGAGTCGATTTTAGATCGTCTGATAGTAGCCTACATCATAAGTGTGGATGTTGTACAATTTGAGTAACATACAGGTTCCACAAGCCTTTGGCAAGCTTTTACCAAGCCCATGCAGCACACATGCTGCCAAATGGCCAACTGGGAAGAAGACCAGCTCCTTTTCCAGTGTCAACCCAGCTCATCAGCTGCACCCTCCTGGCTGCAGGAACCTCACTGCAAGAAACAAAAGACATGCAGACACTTCTGCATGTAACAATACAGTGTGCATATTTTAAATTTGCACTACAGTAATGTCTATGAATTTAATCTTTTTCCAAAGAACTGGACGTCAGTCAGTCAGTCATTTTCTACCGCTTCTTCCACAGTGGGTCACGGGGGAGCTGGTGCCTATCTCCAGCAGTCTATGGGTGAGAG
Source organism: Girardinichthys multiradiatus (assembly GCF_021462225.1). NCBI lineage: Eukaryota > Metazoa > Chordata > Actinopteri > Cyprinodontiformes > Goodeidae > Girardinichthys > Girardinichthys multiradiatus. Next base: position 53,253,380 of record NC_061805.1, on the reverse strand, counting down.
GCGGGGTACACCCTGGACAAGTCGCCAGTCCATCGCAGGGCAACACACAAACAACCATGCACACACTCATTCATACACCTAAGGTCAATTTAGAGACCAATTAACCTAACAGGCATGTCTTTGGACTGTGGGAGGAAGCCAGAGTACCCGGTGAGAACCCACGCATGCACGGGGAGAACATGCAAACTCCATGCAGAAAGACCCCAGGCTGGGAATCGAACCCAGGACCTTCTTGCTGCAAGGCAACAGTGCTACCATCTGCGCCACTTTGTTGTGAATGTTTCAAAGTGTTGGTAATTTTACAGAAGACATCAGGGTCAATTTCATTTCAGTGTAGAAACAACAGGGGCCTTTTGTGGTTCAGCGTTGGATGAACATCGGGTAAAACCCATCCTTCTGACCTTCTGTCACCATGAAGAACACTTTTACTGGATTCTTTGTAGGCCACACCATGCTTCTCACATATTGTAGAGAGTGCAACTTGCACTTATGATGGTTGGGACAGAATTGATGTCAACATCCAGACGTTTTCCTAAGCACCTCCACTTCCCTTCAGGCACTTTCATTCCAACCCTGCTGTGGCACTTGAACAAGCTACCCTTTCTGCCCATGTGTAGAAGCTGGCCATCATGTTGACCTGCAGGCCATCTAGTGCAGATATGGTCAAACTGTAAAAGACACATGGAAAGAGTAAGGCATTTTATACCTTAACCCACAGAATCCAAATCTAATAATGATTTTTGTTACAACTGTAAAATAACTTTTTTCCACTAACATATTTAATAATCAATCAATGGCCGAACTACATAGAACAGCACTGGCTCCTGTAAAGTCCAAAAGGAGACTCACACCGACGGGCAAAAGTTTGACAGACATTCCCACTAGATCAATGCGTCGTTCCCTCTGCTTTCAGCACCAGCCTGGAATGTGAGCAGCTCTGGTTCCTGCTGCATTCAGAAGCTAGAGAGGAGATAGCAGCACCAGAGAACTTCTCCACAGATGTTGGAGATGAACATTTAGGCTGCTGACATCATCATGAACAATACAGCAGATTCACCTCATTTACATCTTCCTGCTCTGGATATAGAGCTCAGATTATTGGACTGTTGGAGACACTTTCTATTTATGTAGATCTATATTTTTTTAGAGTTTTTCCAATTTTTTCCAAATTTATTTTTTAAGCATTTTACACTCTGTAAATATTTAAATAATTCTGTTCTATATTGTTTGTAATTTTGTTCACTTTTTATTCATGGTTATTAATTATTGTTTCTAGTATTTATTGATCCTTCCTAATATCACCTTACTAGAGGTTGACCTTTAACCTGTCCTGCTGCTGAAACTATTTAATTTCCTCCTAGAGGGATGATAAAGTTAATCTTATCTCTATATTAATAATTATATGATTGTTCTAGAAGTTTCTGTTCTCATTGACTCGACTGTTTAGGAGGTGGATCTCTGCACCATGGAGCTGGTAGCGTTTTATTCATTCACTGTTGTTCATTGGAGGAGAAGATCTCTCCTTTCTCTCTGTCTTTCCTCCATCTTCTCTGCTTCAGACACTCTTAGGTTCACTAAAGGTCCTCCTCACTGCTCTGAACATCTCCTCACGTTAGGAGCTCTCTGAAGGCCTCAAATGCTTCATGAATAACTTTTATCTTAATGAGGGAAAATTCTAAGAAAAATCTGAGAATTTGAGGAATCCTCCGATTTTTCTTACAATGACGTCACTAGGAGCTACTTTTAGTCTCAGGATTCTTTGGGAAAACGGACCCTGATAATTCTGTTTTTGCAAGTTGTCCTTCAGCTGTGAGGCACCTGATTGAGCCAGAAGTAAGGTACCGTGTCAAAACCTCATTTATGTTTGAATGACCTTAAGGTGAACCTCAGAAGTATTGGAACTGCAGGGTGAAGCACATGCCTTGATGGGAAGGAGACTCCTATTCGATGTTACCAAGAATGTCTTTGTGTGTGGAGATAAATTTGAGCTGGTTTTGAAATGTCTGTACTGACATTAATCCTGTCTTGTCTGACTATAGGATGGTGAAAAGGAAATCCTTTTCAAAGCTATAACCACCAATAAATGGCTTCTATTACAAAACTCAATTTCAAAAATTGTTGACCTGCAAATGAGACAGAATTAATGAGACGGAGAGAGTTCGCCTTGCTTTCGGTCTCTACTGTGACGTTGCTGAACAGCCTTCAGGGTCAGTTTCAGATGGCAGAGTTCCTGTCATTGGTCATTAGTTCCTGGCAGGAAGTTCAAGGCTTCCCTCCCCACAAGATGTATCTACAGTCACATTTAGTAAATCAGAATCTGGGTTCTGATGAGGCCCGTTTGTCAGATAAAAAGTATCTTTAGAAAATCTAAGCAGGTAATAAACATACTTCATATTAAGCCAACATTCCTGTATTAAATGTGTTTATTGGTCTGATGTAATATTCTGATCTTAAATGTCCTGTTTTTATTTGCTGGAAATCATCATAATTTTTAGTCATGGTTTTTTAGATTGGTGAAGGCTTAGTTATTTCTAATTTATTAGTTTTGCAGCTCTAATGGCCTTCATTTTGACCTCTTTTGAAAGCAGGCAGACAGGAAATGGGAGGAAGACCTGCAGCACAGGTCACCGTGGGGCTGAAATTAAACTCTGCCAATAATAAATGTTTTACAGTGTTTTAAAGTGACCAGAATCCTGCATTAACTTGGTACTAATTGTTCTCAGTCTGACCAGGCTGTCCTGATTCATCAGATGTTTTAGGCCCATTTGTCTCTTCCGTATTCTGGACTTTAGACCATTATTAATTGTTATTATATGATCATATGATCCAGCTGCTTTTCTGAGAAGCTGAACCTGCTTGGTTTAAACTGGGAGAAAATGTTTAATTTAATCAGATCAGTTCTCTGATATGTTCTGTGTAGGTCTCCTGATGAAACGCTGCCAAGAACCTACATTAAATCAGTCTAAGTAGCCCTGATAATCAGTGAGAACCACTCAGAACCTGTAAGCTTGGGAGAGTCTTATACTGATTAAAAATTAATAAAAACTTGCCTTATTTTACCAGAACTGGTGTGTTCGTTCTACATTTGGTGTCTAGTTTTTAGCTTTGTCATAAAGCAGTAAAACCAGCAGCAGACATGATCAGATGCTCAACTTTATTAAAACAGTATCATCAGAGACAGATTCGGAGATTAGGACAAGAGAGGACTTGTGAGACAAGAACATCATGTCATAGAAGATATGATGAGAATTAGTTTTCATTTCTTCTCAATGAGCATGCTCAGAAATGATGATGACGCTATCTAATTAAAACACAGGTACTCTCTGAAGCCTGAATTTCCCTCGTTGAGATTCTTCTCAACGACCTCGACGCCAGCGTTGATATACGGCAGCACTGCGGTTGGGTCGAGGATCAGGGTGATCATCTTGATAGGATCTTTGCTGCACTCATTTTTCTTGTAGTAAAGATACACCGGGGTTCCTAAGGTTCCCTCATTCAGGTTTGTTTCCATTTTCTCATAGTTTTGATTCTCATAGCTCTCTTTGGACTCCTGATCAGTGGAGACCTGAAGATCCTTAATGGCCTTCTGACTATCGGTGGCCTGTCGGTACCAGAGGAAGACGTAAGCGCCGCCTGCATCTCTATTGGTGTCTTCATCCATTCGGATGTAACCTTGACGGAACAAGTTGGCGTCTGAAGAACTGTTGAGAGTGGCATTGATGTCACAGATGTAGGTTTGAGTCTCCCTCTTCACCCACAGGTAGATCCAGTTTCCTCCAGCTCTTCGGTTCAGGTCACAGGGCAACCTCTCCCACAAAGGCTGGACTTTGGTGGCGTCAGCTCCTGCGTCAGTGGAGAGATCGAGCTCCACGATCGGAACATCATACTGAGAGGAACCTTTGTAGAACCACAGGTAGATGGGGCTGCCACTGTTTCCAGTGTTGAGATTTTTGTCGACCTTGTGGTACCCTTCAGTGACCAGACCTTCCTTCATTTTATCGGTGAAGGAAAACTGGATCCTGGTGATTGCTGGGCAATCACTGGTTTTATACCAGAGGTAGATCGTGTTCCCTTTTCCTTCTGGGTTCAAATTAACATGAACTTGGGTGAAGCCATGTTTACGTAGCTGATGCTGCTCAGCTTCATTCACAGAAACATCGATGTCAGTGATGTACTGCGGCATCTTCAGCTCCTGCATCAAAGGTAAACCGACCATGAGAAACACAGTGATGGAAACTACATATGACCACAGGATAAAAGATTTGCCTGGTTCCAGAAAACAATTTACAGATTAGTCTAAAACATCACTGGAGGAAACAACGTGGAGAATTTCATATGTGATAAAAATGAAAGTGAGATATACCTGCAAAGATAGAGCTGAAATATAATGGATCTGCACAAAGTACAAAAATATGATTAAAAATGAACCTAATTCATATAAAGACTGTGTTTCAGGTCCAACATAAACCCTATTATGGAGAGATTAATGGATAAAGTTACTTACGTGTCTGCAGAGTTCTGAGGAATTCTGCTCATACGTTCAATCAGTCTTTATAAAGATCCTCTGAGCAGAACATGGAACCAAAACCAAACCTGCTGACATGAATTAAAAACTCCAAAACTGATTATTTTTGAAAATTAAGGCACAGTTCTTCTTTCTAGGTTCTGGGAGTTTCAAACCATATCTGGGCAGTGCAGATAATGTCACTTATATGTTGATCCTGCATTTTCTGAACCCACTGGTATGAGGAACGTCATCTGTGAAATATACCACGTTCTCTGTTTCACACTAAAGAGGATCCCTGCATGAATTCCAGGTCGAAAGACGAGGTCAGTGTGTGATCTTTTCTTTTAAATGTTGTAATCCATGGCTGGACCCGACAACGTTTTAAGACCACACACACTCTGACCTTGTCTTTGTTGCATTTTGGAGTTGGCCCCATTGGTTCACACCAGCCTGTTGGTCCAGTAACTTCTTCAATGAGGCCTAGCTTGAGAATGCATTTTATTTCGTTCTCAACTTTTGGGGGGAGAGGGACGGGGATTCTGCGTGGTGTGCTCACGCTGTATGGCACTGCATCATCGGTCAACTCAATCTACATAGGTTCACATTATCGATTTCCCCAAACACATTAAACTGCAGGTCTTATGGTGACCTGGAATTCATGCAGGGATCCTCTTTAGTGTGAAACAGAGAACGTGGTATATTTCACAGATGACGTTCCTCATACCAGTGGGTTCAGAAAATGCAGGATCAACATATAAGTGACATAATCTGCACTGCCCAGATATGGTTTGAAACTCCCAGAACCTAGAAAGAAGAACTGTGCCTTAATTTTCAAAAATAATCAGTTTTGGAGTTTTTAATTCATGTCAGCAGGTTTGGTTTTGGTTCCATGTTCTGCTCAGAGGATCTTTATAAAGACTGATTGAACGTATGAGCAGAATTCCTCAGAACTCTGCAGACACGTAAGTAACTTTATCCATTAATCTCTCCATAATAGGGTTTATGTTGGACCTGAAACACAGTCTTTATATGAATTAGGTTCATTTTTAATCATATTTTTGTACTTTGTGCAGATCCATTATATTTCAGCTCTATCTTTGCAGGTATATCTCACTTTCATTTTTATCACATATGAAATTCTCCACGTTGTTTCCTCCAGTGATGTTTTAGACTAATCTGTAAATTGTTTTCTGGAACCAGGCAAATCTTTTATCCTGTGGTCATATGTAGTTTCCATCACTGTGTTTCTCATGGTCGGTTTACCTTTGATGCAGGAGCTGAAGATGCCGCAGTACATCACTGACATCGATGTTTCTGTGAATGAAGCTGAGCAGCATCAGCTACGTAAACATGGCTTCACCCAAGTTCATGTTAATTTGAACCCAGAAGGAAAAGGGAACACGATCTACCTCTGGTATAAAACCAGTGATTGCCCAGCAATCACCAGGATCCAGTTTTCCTTCACCGATAAAATGAAGGAAGGTCTGGTCACTGAAGGGTACCACAAGGTCGACAAAAATCTCAACACTGGAAACAGTGGCAGCCCCATCTACCTGTGGTTCTACAAAGGTTCCTCTCAGTATGATGTTCCGATCGTGGAGCTCGATCTCTCCACTGACGCAGGAGCTGACGCCACCAAAGTCCAGCCTTTGTGGGAGAGGTTGCCCTGTGACCTGAACCGAAGAGCTGGAGGAAACTGGATCTACCTGTGGGTGAAGAGGGAGACTCAAACCTACATCTGTGACATCAATGCCACTCTCAACAGTTCTTCAGACGCCAACTTGTTCCGTCAAGGTTACATCCGAATGGATGAAGACACCAATAGAGATGCAGGCGGCGCTTACGTCTTCCTCTGGTACCGACAGGCCACCGATAGTCAGAAGGCCATTAAGGATCTTCAGGTCTCCACTGATCAGGAGTCCAAAGAGAGCTATGAGAATCAAAACTATGAGAAAATGGAAATAAACCTGAATGAGGGAACCTTAGGAACCCCGGTGTATCTTTACTACAAGAAAAATGAGTGCAGCAAAGATCCTATCAAGATGATCACCCTGATCCTCGACCCAACCGCAGTGCTGCCGTATATCAACGCTGGCGTCGAGGTCGTTGAGAAGAATCTCAACGAGGGAAATTCAGGCTTCAGAGAGTACCTGTGTTTTAATTAGATAGCGTCATCATCATTTCTGAGCATGCTCATTGAGAAGAAATGAAAACTAATTCTCATCATATCTTCTATGACATGATGTTCTTGTCTCACAAGTCCTCTCTTGTCCTAATCTCCGAATCTGTCTCTGATGATACTGTTTTAATAAAGTTGAGCATCTGATCATGTCTGCTGCTGGTTTTACTGCTTTATGACAAAGCTAAAAACTAGACACCAAATGTAGAACGAACACACCAGTTCTGGTAAAATAAGGCAAGTTTTTATTAATTTTTAATCAGTATAAGACTCTCCCAAGCTTACAGGTTCTGAGTGGTTCTCACTGATTATCAGGGCTACTTAGACTGATTTAATGTAGGTTCTTGGCAGCGTTTCATCAGGAGACCTACACAGAACATATCAGAGAACTGATCTGATTAAATTAAACATTTTCTCCCAGTTTAAACCAAGCAGGTTCAGCTTCTCAGAAAAGCAGCTGGATCATATGATCATATAATAACAATTAATAATGGTCTAAAGTCCAGAATACGGAAGAGACAAATGGGCCTAAAACATCTGATGAATCAGGACAACCTGGTCAGACTGAGAACAATTAGTACCAAGTTAATGCAGGATTCTGGTCACTTTAAAACACTGTAAAACATTTATTATTGGCAGAGTTTAATTTCAGCCCCACGGTGACCTGTGCTGCAGGTCTTCCTCCCATTTCCTGTCTGCCTGCTTTCAAAAGAGGTCAAAATGAAGGCCATTAGAGCTGCAAAACTAATAAATTAGAAATAACTAAGCCTTCACCAATCTAAAAAACCATGACTAAAAATTATGATGATTTCCAGCAAATAAAAACAGGACATTTAAGATCAGAATATTACATCAGACCAATAAACACATTTAATACAGGAATGTTGGCTTAATATGAAGTATGTTTATTACCTGCTTAGATTTTCTAAAGATACTTTTTATCTGACAAACGGGCCTCATCAGAACCCAGATTCTGATTTACTAAATGTGACTGTAGATACATCTTGTGGGGAGGGAAGCCTTGAACTTCCTGCCAGGAACTAATGACCAATAACAGGAACTCTGCCATCTGAAACTGACCCTGAAGGCTGTTCAGCAACGTCACAGTAGAGACCGAAAGCAAGGCGAACTCTCTCCGTCTCATTAATTCTGTCTCATTTGCAGGTCAACAATTTTTGAAATTGAGTTTTGTAATAGAAGCCATTTATTGGTGGTTATAGCTTTGAAAAGGATTTCCTTTTCACCATCCTATAGTCAGACAAGACAGGATTAATGTCAGTACAGACATTTCAAAACCAGCTCAAATTTATCTCCACACACAAAGACATTCTTGGTAACATCGAATAGGAGTCTCCTTCCCATCAAGGCATGTGCTTCACCCTGCAGTTCCAATACTTCTGAGGTTCACCTTAAGGTCATTCAAACATAAATGAGGTTTTGACACGGTACCTTACTTCTGGCTCAATCAGGTGCCTCACAGCTGAAGGACAACTTGCAAAAACAGAATTATCAGGGTCCGTTTTCCCAAAGAATCCTGAGACTAAAAGTACAGGGGTTGGACAATTAAACTGAAACACCTGTCATTTTAGTGTGGGAGGTTTCATGGTTAAATTGGACCAGCCTGGTAGCCAGTCTTCATTGATTGCACATTGCACCAGTAAGAGCAGAGAGTGAAGGTTCAATTAGCAGGGTAAGAGCACAGTTTTGCTCAAAATATTGAAATGCACACAACATTATGGGTGATATACCAGAGTTCAAAAGAGGACAAATTGTTGGTGCACGTCTTGCTGGCGCATCTGTGACCAAGACAGCAAGTCTTTGTGATGTATCAAGAGCCACGGTATCCATGGTAATGTCAGCATACCACCAAGAAGGACGAACCACATCCAACAGGATTAACTGTGGACGCAAGAAGAAGCTGTCTGAAAGGGATGTTCGGGTGCTAACCTGGATTGTATCCAAAAAACATAAAACCACGGCTGCCCAAATCACAGCAGAATTAAATGTGCACCTCAACTCTCCTGTTTCCAGCAGAACTGTCCGTCGGGAGCTCCACAGGGTCAATATACACGGCCGGGCTGCTATAGCCAAACCTTTGGTCACTCATGCCAATGCCAAACGTCGGTTTCAATGGTGCAAGGAGCGCAAATCTTGGGCTGTGGACAATGTGAAACATGTATTGTTCTCTGATGAGTCCACCTTTACTGTTTTCCCCACATCTGGGAGAGTTACGGTGTGGAGAAGTCCCAAAGAAGCGTACCACCCAGACTGTCGCATGCCCAGAGTGAAGCATGGGGGTGGATCAGTGATGGTTTGGGCTACCATATCATGGCATTCCCTTGGCCCAATACTTGTGCTAGATGGGCGCGTCACTGCCAAGGACTACCGAACCATTCTTGAGGACCATGTGCATCCAATGGTTCAAACATTGTATCCTGAAGGTGGTGCCGTAGTGACCTGGCCACTATCCTGCAAGAAGAATGTCTTAAAATCCCTCTGACCACTGTGCAGGACTTGTATATGTCATTCCCAAGAGGAATTGATGCTGTATTGGCCGCAAACGGAGGTCCTACACCATACTAATAAATTATTGTGGTCTAAAACCAGGTGTTTCACTTTCATTGTCCAACCTCTGTACATTAAGGGCACCAAGGACTGACCAAATGTCACGAGCATGCTAAATTAGCAGTGTGGTGGCCCGATATTGGACTCCAAATCATGAACTGAGTAAGATTATGCAACTTTTATTGCATTGTAAATTGTATATTGTAAATATGTATATTCTGTAATGCAAAAACAGAACAAAAGAGCAAAGTGTACCGGAGGCAAATTCCTTGTTTGTATGTACGAACTTGGCAATAAAGCTGATTCTGATTCTGATTCTTTTGCAGGGAGAATAAGCCCACACAGATACGTGAACTTCTCAAAGAGACTCCTCTGCTAGATGGCCTCTGGCAAAGGATTGGGGCTGATCTGTGCAAATTGGAGGGCAAGAACTTCATGATAGTGGTTGATTATTTCTCAAGAGACATTGGGATTGATTTTCTTACTAGCACCAATAGCAGGCAGGTATTATTAAACTCAAACACATGTCTGTGAGATGGGGCATCCGATTAGAACTAGTTAGCAATAATGCAACCCAGTTTACCATCAACGAAGTTCCAAGACTTTAAACTGGATTATGGCTTCACCTATATAACTTCAAGCCCTCATTATCCGCAAACGGAGCGGCGAAAAGAGCTGTCCAAACTGCCAAGTACATTCTGACCCCTGTTTAGCTTTAATTATCTATCACTCTGCACCAATTGCAGCATTGGGGGAAAGTTCAGCTCAGCTGATGACGGGTCCCCGAATCCGTGCTACTATCCAAAGATGACACCTTTAGGCCATCCCAGAGACAGCTCACCCCAAGGAGTGGAAACAGAGCACCTTTCCCGCGTCACTGGGGCCAGAATACACAACTACCGAGGAGGTGGCTCCCCCACAGTCACCAGTGGAGAAGTCATCGCCGAACCCTGACCCGGGGTCTCCCTCTGATTCAACTGAACCTGTGAGAGTGACTACCAGGGGATGTGTGATAAAGGTGCCCCTTAGGTTTATAGACTGATAGAAACTTTCCTTAGGTTTAAAAGGGTAGAATAATCCCTCATAAGAACTGAAGGTAGTCTATCCTTGTGATGTCCTGTGTTCTGAGGGAACGGTTCTCACATTTGAGTTTTTTGGGGACTGAAAGAAGACTTTATGTTAATAGTAAGGTTTGATGTTCTACTAGTTATGGGTCCGAATAATAAAACCTTTTTATGGATTTTACCGGTTTTGTTGTTTTTATTTTTCCGGGTTCTTTTCATTGAGTGCTGTTTTTTGTAAGGAATAGTTTTATTTAGTTATTCATTTATCTATGTGAAGTTATGAGTACAATGGTACTGGTGCAGTAGAACCCTCCGTCCAGAGCAAATGTCTCCCAAGGGAGACAAACAAAGATACTTTGACAAATGCAGGCATACCAGACGCACTTTAGTGGGCTAAGGGATTTAATGATGACCAAACAAAGAAAATTACACATAATAACACAAGAGGAACAGGACATCAAACTAACTAAAGATACTAGCATTTATAAACCAAAGAGTTTAAATAATGAAGAATGGGTGGAGAGTGTTTCACTAAATAATCTGACTGTTTGGGGCGTTCTTAATATTAATATATTAGCATAACAAAGCTTTGATGGAGACACATTGTAGCGGTATTATGAAATCAGAGTTTCTTTCTGGGGTGCCAGCCAGGTCTCTCTCCTGACATATTTATTCTGCAATCCAAAATCCTGCACAAAGAAAAAGAGCAGAGACATGCTCATCACAGAAACATTGATGGAGAATCACCCAACAACCATAATTTAATTGTCCCCAGCAAAAAACAACAAAAATGAATAATAGTCTATTCAATAAGAATTAACTCAGTTCAGTCAAATCCAGTTCAAATAAAAATTAAACCAGTCCAGGCTTTTCCTCTCGCCAGTCCAATCCATCCAAAAAACTAATGGAAGAAAAACTCCATTTCGTGTTTTTTATACACGCACAAAGAAGCAAATCAAACGCTGTCCTCTGCGGCTCATAAAGTTAGACAACCTGTTTCAGCATCTTTAAGCTGACAGGTGGTTTTGTCACTCACGGTACCGGCGTTTTGAAACACTAGATCCAAATGGTGAGCTTCTGATGTGAATCAGACGAACTCTCAGGTAATCCAAGATCTGCTTCTGTTGTTTCACGAACTGTCAATGCCACACACCCCACTGCCACGCATCAGTTCTCCCAGCGGTTCCAATCAGAAAACAACGCTTTTTGCGCCGGAAGACGAACGTCATAAAAAAAGAAATGGGCGTGGAGGTGAACAAAACGCGTGTCCAATCAGGCCGCCACAACATCATATAGATTTATAATGTTTTCAAGTGTTTATTTCTGTTAATTAAGATGATTTTCTTCTTCCAGCCAATGAAAACACTCAAACCAGACCAATAAAAAACATTTAATACAGAAATGTGGGCTTAATGAAAAGTATGTTTGATACCTGATTAAAGGTTATTGTTTTCAGAAGATTCTTTTAATCTGATTAACCGGCCTTATCAGAACCCAGTTTCTAATTTATTGAATATGACTGTATATGGAAGCTATATTTCCCATTGTTCTCTCAGTTCACTGGTTGTTTCGGTTTTCTGGAAAACAAAAAACTGTGTTTTGGCCTTTTTCCTTGTTCCAGCTGGGATCATTTAGATCCTGCCTGCTAGCTAAATGCAGCTTTGTTATCAATTTGACCTGTTTTCAGCTGGATCTCACACATCATTGTGTTTATGGACCTGTCCTCCAGAGTGTCCCCTGCCTCTCGCCCTATGACCTATGGAGACAGGCACCCCTTCAGAACACTGTATGTAAAAGCTGCTTGCTGTCTCTGATACAGAAACATAAATTGAAACCAGCCTCTGGTCTGTGATTCAGGAACTGAAAGCTTTGGCTTTTACTGCACTCATCATTGAACTGATGACCCTGTGGACATGGGGCATATGAGACATTTCTGGATGAAGGATTCAATTATTTACAGTCTTATGAAGGATGCTGGACATGTCATAGCCCCATGGACCTTTCTGATTGCTCTCAGTTCTGTATTTTCTAGATTCAGTTTTCTTACTGTTGATTGTTGTTCTAGTTCCTCCACGGTTCTGTGATCTCCCCATCTTCGCTCCCCACTCAGCTGCCATTCATCATCTGGTTGGACTCACCTGCTTTCCATGTCGCTAATCCCACCTGCTCACAACAGGCTACAGGAACTCCATAAGGGGCGTGATTTTGTGCTTGCAGAGCAACGCCTTTACTGAACCCCAGTCTCTCCTTCCCAGTGCTCCCAGCAGGCCCTGCATGCACTTACACAGTAAAATGGGCAGTGTTAATTTAACACTTAAAGAGTCAATTTCAACACTGAGCCGGTGAACATATGTGTTAAATATAATAATAATAATAAGTCTTAAAGTTACACTGCTCTCAGTGTTAAGTTTTCAGAGCTGATTTTACACTGATTAAAGTTAAATTGAGTTATAGAGTAAAAATCATTTAACACTAACAATTGTTAATATACTTTCACTCTGTAAGATAAACAACACTCATAGTGTTATTTAAATATGACGCGGCTACTTTTTAAGTGTTATTCTAAATAATCTCCTACATTCTTTATTCTAAAGCGTAAAATCTATGTAATGCTCGCTGTTAATTAGATTTTACTCAAAACATTGTTAGTCTGTAGCTAATACCGTGTTAAAAAAAATTACTCAATTATATATGGTTTTATTATAAACCTATTAATATTTTTTACCAACATACTGCCAAACATTTGCAAAAAAAAAAAAAACATTATCTTCCTCACCTAATCAATTTAAGTTTCATACAAAAATAAATCTCCCGCTCCATTCTTCCCTCACTCGTGAACAAGACCCCGAGATACTTAAACTCCTCCACTTGAGGCAGGAACTCCCCTCCAACCTGAAGAGGACAAGCCGCAGTAATGGGGGCGCTGTACCGGTCCGTTGTGGTAAAGAGAGAGCTGAGCCGAAAAGCAAAGCTCTCAATTTACTGGTCGGTCTACGTTCCTACCCTCACCTATGACCATGAACTTTGGGTCATGACCAAAAGAACGAGATCCCGGATACAAGCGGCTGAAATGAGCTTCCTCCGTAGGGTGGCCGGGCACTCCCTTAGAGATAGGGTGAGGAGCTCGGAGTAGAGCTGCTGCTCCTCCACATCGAGAGGAGCCAGTTGAGGTGGCTTGGTTATCTATACCGGATGCCTCCTGGACGCCTTCCTCGGGAGGTGTTCCAGGCACGTCCCACCGGGAGGAGGCCCAGGGGACGGCCCAGGACACGCTGGAGGGACTATGTCTCTCGGCTGGCCTGGGAACGCCTTGGGCTCCCCCTGGAGGAGCTGGAGGAGGTGTCTGGAGAGAGGGACGTCTGGGCGTCTCTGCTGAGTCTGCTGCCCCCGCGACCCGGTCCTGGATAAGCGGAAGACGACGAACGAACGAACGAACGAACAAAAATAAATTGCACTGAGGCTTCAGCATTTTTAGCTACACAGCTTTATTACTTTGAAGAAGAACTTGACAACATTAGTTGCATTTTTAACAAAGTAAGCAATTTTGGTGCTCTTTCAGATAACAGATAGTCCTTTGAACCCAAACATTCAATAATCAACTGCAACCATCAATCTTTTGGAGTTAACACATTTTACAATTTTAACATTCAGAAGTGAAATACATTAAGGTGCAAGATCATCTTGAGAAGATAACCACAAAAAGTGACCAACACCAAATAAATGTTCAAACATCGCTGGGTTTTAAAAATAAAATGAACATAAAGTAGGTACATTAATTGGTTATCTTGCTGTGACCTATGTTGCCTCTTGGGTTGCCATGCTACATTTGAAAAACTCCATCTTCAATTTTGACGACAGTAATTAAAATCTTTAAATCTAATGACTAAATTAATAAAATGACTGATCAAGGCTTCATTAAATGACAATATGGAACAATGAAAAGAGAGGAATCTTGTGCACATCTAGTGGTTGAAGTAAAGTGAAGTCTTATATATAAGACTTTCCTAAAGCTTTCCCCTGTCCTCATGCATGTCCATAAGCTACAGGTGAGCATCAGTAAAACCTGACAAACATTACAACCTGCTACACTCCAAATGCATCACATGTTCTGGACTGAACCGGACAGATTTAGTCAGTACCACAGCTCAGTGTTGGCATGGACCTGGGGGTCCTTCCATTCAACTGGTTCTTTATGAAGGACAATAAAGAGAGAAGTTACATTCAAACTCACTTCTTTAAATCCACATATTCCCTGTAATGTTGTATTATTTATGCTTTATATTTTGTTTTTAACTTGCCTTATACAGAGTCCTTAATGTTATGAAAGGTGATTATTAATGGATGGAATTGAATAAATCCAACCCTGAAGCTTTGTGGCCCCTGTTGGCTCTGATTCTGCTTTGGCTTGGACCCTCTCAGAACCATGCAATGACATGGTGCAACACAAGCACCCCATCAGATCTGTGAAGATGTTCTCGAGATGACTCTGCTTCCACCTCTCTGCTGGCTTGGACACTTTCTCTCCCTGCTCCCTTTCTGCTTGCATTATTTTCCTCTTAACCTCTGACCTCTAGCCAAAATAATAATAATTTAGACTTTATTGATCTCACAATGGAGACATTAACCTCTGCATTTAACCTATCCCTTAGGCAGCAGTGGGCTGCCACCGTGCGGCGTCCAGGTAGCATTCAGGGGCTAAGGGTCTTGCTCAGGGACCCAGAGTGGCAGACTGGGGGATTCGAACCGAGGTCCTCGTGGCCTCTCCCAGGACACAAACACCCTGCTCTCAAACCACTAGGACACACCTCCCCTTCATAACTGCAGAGAGCTTTGACCAAACTACTTTAAATCAGTGATACTCAAGGATCCTTCAGCGGATCATCAAATTCTTACGTTTTTAAGGATTTCTCTCTTTTAATCGCAGATGAGAGAAGAACCAGAAGATGTTTCCCTCCACCAGAGGATGACAAGCTCCAGAAATCAGCAGTGACAGCAATGTTGCCTTACTGACTGGCTGTTTATGTTTTACTGACCCTGAGTCGACTCACTGATCCACAGCTGAATATACAGCAAGGACATCTGAAAGTCCTTCAGACCAGACTGGACTGGACCGGACCGCTAACACTAACCTGTTCGGTGCTGAGAAGGAACTCATCATTTGAAAACTGCTTGTTGTATTAACTCAGGTTGTCTGTTTGATGACCTGAAGAGATCGGAATGTCTCCACCGTGTTCATCACCTAAACATCTCAGACATCCGCTCTACAGAACCGTTCTGATTGGCTGCTTCTCTCCTCTTGTTGACCAGTCAGCAGCACCACCTCCAGGGTCACATGACCTCATCATCTGCTGTTTCTGACATATCAGAGGCCAGAGGCAAAGTAAAGTCGCCACAAGACTGTTTAACCAATGTGGACCGGCTGGGCGGCACCAGAGCAGCAGCTTTCTGATTGGCTGAAGGCCAGCAGTGCTTCTTCTGCTTGGAGCTTCTTGCTCATGCTGCATGTCATCTTTTATATTTAACTTTCTGGAAGAAATCAGCTTTAAATTATTTATTTCTGGTTTTTATTTTGTCTCTGCACATAAAAATGAAAGTCAGTTATTGCGGATAAAGAAAAAGTACAAAGAAGAATTATGGATCATGCAGATTTAAAAAACTAAAACTGAGGTTAGAGCTCAAATCAACAGAAAATAAAATGTAATAAATGATTTTGTCATATCTGATCATCTTATTCAGAACCTGGATGAGACATCTGCACTAAAACCCACATAAAAAAGGTTAAGATAATCTGCAGAACTAAAGCTTTACATCACATAATTTTACAGAAATCAAACCAATAAAAGTTTTACTATTAAAAATGAGTCCAAAAACAGAGCAAATGTGCAGAGCTGAAAATAAATCTTTATCATTGTTCCTCTCTGCTTCTCATAGTAGAAGCTTGGGGCTCCAACTCCACCATTTCCATGGCAACCACATCCTCAGGTGTCCTGTAGGTGTTCAAGTTTCATTGTGGACGATGGAGATCTTATCGATGGACTGCAGGAGATGAGAAACCAAACGTAGAGTCTCTGCTTCCTCCAGCAGCTGCCTGAGCATACACACACACACACACACACACACACACACACACACACACACACACACACACACACACACACACACACACACACACACACAACAGGAAGGGGAGAGTTCAGTTAACGTTTGGCTGCATCTGGAAGAAGGAAACTCGCAGAGCTACAGTAAACCTGACCTCATCCAGCTAAAAGAAGACAATTCATAAAGAAATGTTGTCCATGGTCACATGACCTGAACCAACCAATGCCTGAAGGTTTTATTCTTTCCAGTCTCTGTGAACAGCGGAGAGTCTGAGAGCCACAAGAACGCTGAAGAACACCTGAAACTGCATTCATTACAGATCCTGAAACCTAAGAAGACATCGAGATGTTTCAGACTCACCACACCAAGGAGATGCTTCCAGCAGGGGGAGCTAAAGATAACCTCACTGTCCGCCAGAGACTCTGATGAAGAATCAGTTTACTGCCATCTCTGACCGAATTAATGAGGGAACAGACCATCGTGGTTCTTTACAGCAGATCTCTGGCGGAATGGGTTTGGACCTCAGTGAGACTTTTACCTGGAGAAAACGAGACCTTAGGAAGCAGCTGAACTAAACATATGGAACCGCTCTGAGACCCAAGGTGATGATCCCAGTTGGACCATTGTTCAGAAGCGTTCCCAGTAAAATGATCTCAGGGTGAACACACATTTGATACGGATTATTCACTGTTATAATAACGTCTCTATTCAGCCAGAAATAGGATCAGTACCTCGTCCATGATGTGTTTCTGCAGCTACTGACCTGATGGAGGAGTGGGCGTGGCTTGCCGACTTGTTCAGGTACTCAGACGCCACCTGAGCATTTTGTCTCATCGTCATGACAACCTGAGATTCTGCAGCATTCAGACGGTTGTTTTCTGATCGCAGAGAGTCCACCTCCACCTCAACACAAACACACACACTGCTGTCAGGGCTGATCAGAAGGTTCTGTCTCAGTTCTGCTGGTTTAACCCAAACAGAAACTCAACAGTGCGGCTGAAACTCACTTTAATTGCTCCTCCCCCCCAACAAAGACCGTGGACTGTTGAGCAACTGAAGTTGTTCATCAAGCAAGAATAGGAAAGAATTTCAGCTACAAAGCTTCAACAATTAGTCCTCAGTTCCCAAACGCTTATTGAGTGTTACTAAAAGGAAAGGTGATGAAACACAGTGGTAAATATGACTCTGTCCAGCTTTGATGGAACGTGTTGCAGGCATTAAAATCAAGATAAGGGAGTGTTCGCAAAAAAACAATAAAGTTTATCAGATTGAACATTAAATATCTTGTGTTTGTAGTGGATTTAGTTGCATTTGCGTTGAACAGGATTAGCAGATCATTGGATTCTGGTTTTATTGTTTGACACAAAGTCTCCTTCAGTCACGAAAGCTTTTATACTTCAACAGCTGAGGCATCATTTAGCTCAGTAATTAACATTACAGACTAATACCTGCAGAAGGCTATATAACGCTATGATATCGAGCAGTGTGCAAAAATGATGAATAAATAGGAGAATGTAACTTAGTTGTTGAGTTTAATAGTATAATAATAACCAGTTGTTAACATGAAGTAAGCTTCTGATTAGATATGAACAGTAGCTGAGCTACAGTCTGGTGTAATGGGAAATTATTAGTTAGAATGTGTTTCAGCTTCATGGAGACACTTGATAAGCTTTCAGTTATTCTCAGGTCTCTGCTGAAAAAATTGATTTTAATTCCTCAGAAACATTTTACTCTGGAAAATTATAATGAACCATGGAGGTCTGACCCGGACCCACAAAGACACCTGGATCCTGTTTGTTGCCGTGTTTACCTGCAGCTGTTGAAGCTCCGCCTTCAGTCTGGAAACTGTGTTTTCAGCCTTCACTGCTCGTCTCTAACACACACACACACACACACACACACACACACACAGTCCAGACGTTAACCAGGCTGATCCAGGCTGATGCATTAACACTAACATCAGAGTTTAATGCATCACCGTCATCAGCTGCAGGTTCTGCTCCACAGAGTGGACCATGCTCTCCAGGTCCCGCGCCTCCTTCTCCTCCTGACGCCTCCTCTGCAGCAGCTCC